>NC_056667.1:199244843-199544843 GCF_018350195.1 Panthera tigris | reverse complement strand
CATGAAAGTTGGCCATAACTGAGAAGGAAGGTATCATTTCCCTCTGCTTAAGCCTGGACTGGCCTCATGACCTGCTGGACAACAGAACGTGGCAGAGTGACACCTTAGGGCTTTGGAAGCTAGACCTCGAGAAGCCTCATAGAGGCTTGTTCTCGGGTTTCTTGGAACACTCTTTGAGTGGCTTTGAGCCACCACAGAAGAAGTCTGATTACCCTTCTGCAGAGACCATGCGGTGGGGCCTGAGACTACATGGAGAGGAAGGGGGCTCCGGCTGAGCCCAGACTTCTGCCCATCTCCGCAAGGCACCAGACATGGGAGTAAGGCTATCCTGGACCCTCCAGCTGAATACCACTGAGCGACCCTAGCTGCCACTCTGTGGAGCAAAAGAATCACCCAGCTGAGCCCTGCCCAAATTCCTGACCCATGAAATCATGAGATAAAAGTGTAACAAAATTCTTGTCATAAAGGATTAAGTTTTGGGAGAGTTTATCATACAACAATAGACAATAGTGTCTGTATCAGATACCAGTATTGCCAAGAGCAACGAAGTCAGACATGTCTGAATCATCTCGTTAGATCGGAGGATATTTTTTACGAATCTGTTCTGAAGCCCTTCCTTTGGGAAGCCACTCCTCCCTCATTCTCTGACGATCCTGCCGGTGTAATACGAGCATAACAGCTGGGGGCAGAAATGGCTACCCATTGAACAAACCTATTTCCTCCCCTGCTGAGCTCACGGCTAGTTTGTAGTCCTCAGACATTGTTATGGTCTATGCATATGGCCAAGCTCTGGCCAATGAATGTGGGCCTGGCCCATAAAAGAAAGTCCTGCTTGTGGGTCCATTTTCTCTTCCCCTGTGTGTTGGCTGAATGTTGATGTTCTTGGTGACCTTGGAAGCCACATGTTGAAGATGGCAGAACTTCCCTCAAGTTGTGTGCTTGAGAATTGTCTTTTGGTTCAACTTAAGTGATTAAAAAATCAACTTCATCGTATCAAGCCACTGAGATTGGCAGGGTTTGTTGCTACCGTAGCTAGAGCATCCCTACTATTCCATTGTGGTTAGAGACTCCAGCCTAGCCAATCAGAGACTCTCTTCCTTTGGGCCACGAGGTCGTGCCAGTGATATATATAGAACTCCAAACCCATGGGGGAGGGGAAAAAAAAAAAAAAAGAGGTTAGAGTGGAAGAGAGCCAAAGCATAAGAGACTCTTAAAAACTGAGAACAAACTGAGGGTTGATGGGGCGTGGGAGGGAGGAGAGGGTGGGTGATGGGTATCGAGGAGGGCACCTTTTGGGATGAGCACTGGGTGTTGTATGGAAACCAATTTGACAATAAACTTCATATATTGAAAGAAAAAAAAAAGAACTCCAGCTGGCCTAACAGAATCACTTCCTGAAATGTGCTTAGGTTCTCTCTTTCTCTGGAACCCATGGGGGCATTTTGCTGCCAGAGGGAGAGAGAGATACAACATTTTGATGTCATCAGTGAACTCCCAGGTTTAGCTATACCTGAGGCTAGACCACTCCTTGGAATACCCAATAACATGAGCCAGCAGATGCCATCTGGGGTAAAAGTAATTGGTGATATATTTCTATCCCTTGCCACCAAGAGTCCTAAATAACATTGGAGGATCATCTCAGATTTAAGAAAAGTCCACGGAGAGAAGGGCATCCTGAGCCCGATGTCCGTGGTGAATCAGATACCCAGAGCGTCCCCTTACACACTGCTCATAATTATCCCCTGCTGATAATTCAATATCCCCTGATCTCATATTTTATTTTAAGGCCATTTCACTACATTCCTTACACGTTGGGTAGTCCGGTAGCTTTGATCTAGGAAACAAACCCAAGCTAAGGGATAAGAGTCAACTCTGCCTCTCTGAGTAAAACAGAATATTTGCCTCAAGTATGGTGTCCTTTTGTAAATTTCAAACAGTTTTAGAAGCACCCAACTCCAAAGTACAGTGGCATTATCGTCAAAGCAAATGGATGATGTGCGAGAGGCAAAGGAGGGCAGGTAGCAACACATGGGGTCTGGGGAAAAGGAACCAGGAATCAGGCAAGAGGTATAAACCCTGCTAAAATCCCATCTGTTGAGGGAAATGCCTGAGCACTAGTGTGTTACACACTTGTCCCTTTTGCTTTGGTTCCTACTATTTTATTGCCAATATGTTGTACGTATCTTCATTGTGGTGGAGTTGAATCGTGTCCCCCAAAAAGATATGTTCAGGTCTTCACCCCTCATGCCCGTGAATGTGACCTTATTTGGAAAGAGGGTTTTTACAGTTTTAATCAAGTTAAGGATAAGTCATTTTGGATTAGAGTCAGCCCTTGGTCCAATGACTGGTGTCTGTAGAAGAGTACGGAGAGAGGGATTTGGATATAGAGTCAGAGACAAGGAAGAAGGAAAAATGAAGGAGGCGGAGACTGGAGATGTAGCTACAAGCCACCAAAGATTGGTGGGAGCTTCCAAAAGTAGGAAAGGGCAAGGAAGGGTTCTTCTCTAGAGCCTTCCAAGGGAGCAAGGTCCTGCCTGTACTTTGTTTACAGACTTCCGGCCTCCAGAACCACGAAAGAATAAATTCACGTTTTTCTTTATGTTTTGATGTTTGTTTATTTATTTTGAGAGAGAGTGAGAGCGAGAAGGGGAGGGGCAGAGAGAGAGAGAAAGAGAGAGAGAATCCCAAGCAGGCTCCATGCTGACATTCGGGGCTCGATCTCATGAACCATGAGATCGTGACCTAAGCTCAAATCAAGAGGCAGACGCTTAACCCACTGGACCACCCAAGTGCTCCCATGTTTTTTTAAGCCACCAATTTTGTAATAGTTTGTTTTGGTTTGGTTTTTTTGTATGTGTGACAATTTGTGACGGCAGCCCCGGGAAACCAATACCCTGAGGTTCCCATGCGTGTAAATGCTCCCTCACAGTGAATAAGGCAGAAAAGTGGCACTTAAGCTGGTGGATTTGTCATGGGCTGGAGGAAACGAAGTCTGTGCAACTGTAGATGTGCAACATGTTTCAAAATAAGTGCTTAGAGGAAGGATGTGTTTGTGTTTCTCCCTCTGCCCACATGCAAACAGACTCAGAATTCTCCATAAGGACGCGATGCCTGGGTGGCTCAGTCAGTTAAGTGTCTGACTTCAGTTCAGGTCGTGGTCTCATGGTTCATGAGTCTGAGCCCCGCAAGGGGCTTTGCGCTGCTGGTGCAGAGCCTGCTTGGGATTCCGGCGCTCCCCTCTCTTTCTGCCCCTCCACCACTCACACTTTCTCTCTGTCTCAAAATAAAGAAAGAAACTTAAAAAAGAGACAAGAATTCCCTATGAGGATGATATTAGATTTGGGTAGAGCCAACCAGCTACAGTTTCTGTCCTTGTCAGTGGAAGGAGCCGGGCCTGGAAAGATCGTTCCCCTAAACGTGACTGCCTAGGAGAATGGGATGGTGAAGGGCACGGGGTGCCACTGGGTGACTTTGAGCAGGTTCCCTGAGTCCTCTGAGCTTCACTTTCCTTGTCTGTGAAACGGACATCGTGGCAGGAGCTTCCTCGTGAGGCTGTGGCCAAAAAGCGAAAGAGCGGGTACCTACAGAGCACTGGCACAGGGCTTGCACAGACAGAGTCCTCAAGAGCTGCCTGTGGGCTTTAGTAGTTGTTCTGAAGGAGACAGACCCTGGCAAGTCAATACAATGGCCGGTTTGGGCCCTGTGTCTCTGTCTCTCTTTCTCTGCTTCCTTTTCTTTCTCTGTCCTGTCTCTGACACAGTGGCCTGGGCACCCCGCCCCCCCCCCACCACCTCCACTCAGTCTCCAGTTGTGTGTCCATCTATCTCTTCTCTCTTGTCCCTGTCCCCAGATGGTCTGGTCTGTCTACGTCTTAGCCTCTCTCATCCTTAGCCTCACACTGAGGACAGCCTCTGCATCACCAGGTCTGGGGAGACCACCTGCTCCATTAGTACGCGACATTATTTATGACAGACCCCGAAGACTTCATTTAACAGACACACTCCCAGCCGGGTCTCCTCCGGCTTCCTCAATTTGAGGTGGAGACATCTGGAAACCAGTTTTATAAAGTGGCTGACAGGCAGCTGGTTCCTGGAGCTTCTCAGTGGGGGCTCCAGGGAGCCATTCCACGGAGGAAGCCGCAAGCCAATCGGGTTGATGGACTGCCGGTCTCAGTGAGAAGCCAGTCGACTGCTCCAGACAGGGAAAGGGCTACTTCCCACCTGCACTCACAGGAAGGGTCTACATCTGTCCAAAGAGGAAGGCAGGAAGGGGTAGAGGCGACTGCCCAGAAAAGTGTCCTACACCCCCTGCTGTGGCCCATGAGCTCCTTGAGTAAGACACTAGACCTTCCTGAGACATCTTCATCCAAAGATATGGATGGATCTGACCAGATGAGTTCTGAGATCCTTTCTCTTCTTAACATTCTGGAAACGTTGGGTAGAGCAGAGCCACCCAGTCAAAGACAGACAGGGCAAAAGAGTAGAAAGAGGTCAGCCATCATGTATCGAACTGCCACCTGACAGAGCCTGGGCTTGGTGTACTGAAGGACACCAAGATGAATACAGGAACTTGCCATTAGGAAGAAGAGATGTGACACGCGCACGATCTTCTGTCCCACATCGTACTGCCTGCTGAAATGGCATCTTCCCATGCTCCAGTGAGTCCGTAACCAGATGGGAGAGACAAAACTTCCATGCACAGAAAGATAAGAGACCAGCAAGGGCAGAGGGTGATCAATGTGACTAAGAACCGAGTGGTGTGGATGGGCCACAACTCTTAGGGAAATTGAGGAGAAGAGACTATCTGTAGAGCGGGAAACAGTCATAGAGGGCTTCCTGAAGGAGGTAGGACTTGAGTTGAAGCTTGAAGGACGTACCCATGGAAGGAAAAGGATGAGGATTACCTGGGTCCGGTGCAACATGAAAATGTAAAGTCTGGTGCTCAAAATTTAAGGATTTCAATTCAGTTTACTTTCTCAAGATCCACATATGAGTGAAAACATATGATATCTGCCCTTCTCTGATGGACCAAGGGGGAAGGGAAGGGGAGAAAAAAAAGATACAGAGAGGGAGGGAGGCAAACCACAAGAAACTATTAAATACAGAGAACAAACTAAGGGTGGATGTGGGGGGCAGGGAGAGGGAAAATGGGTGATGGGCATTGAGAAGGGCACTGGTTGGGATGAGCACTGGGTATTGTATGTAAGCCAATTTGACAATAAATTATATTCATAAAAAAATAAAGCATTCTAAATTTCTTTTGCTGAAAAAAAATGAAGAATTTCAAGACAGTGACAGCAGAACATTTAAGCAAGCGTGTGACCCTCCAAAGTGTGGGACTCTGTACAGCTGCCAAGGTTACACACTCATGGAGATAGCCCTGACACTGGGGACCTTCTGGGTGCTGGAAATAAGCTAAAAGGGTGAGGGTGGCTTAATAACCTCAATGTAAGAAATGTATAAGTACCTAAATATAAGAACTAAAAGTAAAACCATTAGAAGAAAGCAGAGAGGTAAATATTCATGACCTTGGATTCGGCAATGGAGTCTTAACTTTAACACCAAAAGCACGAGGGACAAAAGAAAAAAAAGTAGATAAATTGGGCTTTACACAAATTAAAAACATTTGAGCATCGATGGATATTATCAAGAAAATAAAAAGGCAAGCTAAGGATGGGAGAAAATACTTGCAAATTACATATCTGATATGGGCCAAATATCTAGAATATAAAAAAGACAACTCAACTACAAGAAGCAAACAACCCAATTTTAAAAATGGGCAAAGAACTGGAAAAGACATTTCTCCCAAGAAGACATACAGATGACAAGTAAGCACATAAAAAGAGGCTCAACATCACCAGTTGTAAAGAAAATGCAAATCAAAGTCACAATGATATACAACCTCAAACCCACTGGGATGGCTATCATGATGAAAAAAAATATGAAGAAAATCACAATGGTTGGAGAGAATGTAGAGAGATAGGAACCCTCACACACTGCTGATGGGAATCCAAAATGGTGCAGCCACTGTGGAAAACCGATGGTTCCCAAAAAAGTTAAACATGTGACCTATCAATTCCATCATAGGTATATTCCCAAAAGAATAAAAAACAGAAACAAGTCCTCATATCAATAGCTGTTCATAAATGATCATCACAGGAATATTCACAGCCTTCAGAAGATGGACACAACCCAAATGCCAGTCAACAGATGAATGGATAAACAGATTGCGGTAAAACACACACACATACACACACACACACACACACACACACACACACACACACACACATATGCAGTATTCAGGCACAAAAAGGAATGAAGCCCTGATCCATGCTATGACTTGGACGAACCCTGGATACACTCTAAGTAAAAGAAGCTGAACACAAAGATCACATATTGCATGAGTCTCTGCATAGGGAATGTCCAGAATAGGCAAATCCGTAGAGACAGAAGGCAAAGGAGAGGGTGCCAGTGGGTGAGGGGAGGTGGAACAGGAGTGATTCCTTGATGGGTCTTGGATGTGCTCTTGGAGGAATGCATATGTTGTATGAATTACACCTCAATAAAAATAATAATGAATACTTTTTTAAAAAGATAATAATGAATACTTTAAGAAAAAAAAAGCTATGGGCAAGGACTACAGAATATGTCTGTGTACTCGTGGGAGCCCCCAGCAGTGCTGTGACAGAAACCGTAGCGTCACAGTGAATCCGTTAGTGTGGACTCTAGCACTGACCATCCGGGTTACAATCCCGACTCTGCGTCCCGCTAGCTGAATAACCCTGGGCAACTTACTTAGGCTCCTGTGCCTCGGCTTTCTCATCTGTAAAATGGGGATAATAATAATATTATTATATGATGACTAATGATCAAATCAATTAATATACGTGAAGTGCTTAGAGCAGCCCTGATTTATGGGAAATACTAAGTTGATCTGCGCCTTTCTTGTTCCCAGAGGCTCAGGAATTTCAGACTGACGTGTGTCTTGTGCCACATTCATTTAGGCTGAAGCTCAGTGTATATTTATGAGCAAGGTAAGTGTGGCCATGACCAACCCCCGCCCTGGGGATAGCTAAAGCCCATGGAAGGTGAAGTTACCCAAGCAAGAGCATTTTATGAAAGCTCCTAGTTCTGGGACCAGAGTTGGGGGCAGGAAGGATATAGGAAAACAACAGAAAGAGGAAAGAAAGCTGAACTCTGGTCCGGCCAGGCGCCCGGGAATATCTCAGCGTGAGCCTCCCACAGTGGGGCTCACAACTGTGAGTTCCCTCTTCCAGACTCTTTCGCCCCTGTGACTGTGGCCACAGATGATGCACGCAAAATTAGAGCTGAGTTCTCTCCAACTTCGGGGATTTGCATATGGTTTCTGCAAAGCTATTTAGTAATATTATTGTCTCAATAGACTTTCCTTTTTTACTTCAGTAAATTTTATTTTATAGGAAATTTTATATTATTGTTCTCAGGCAGGGACAGCAAACAATGACCAAATCTGGCCAGCCACCTGTTTTCTCAAATACAATTTTATTCTAATGCAGCCACGCCTATTTCTTGACATATTTTCTATGGCTGCTTTTGCACATCAACAGCAGAGTTAAGTCGTTGTAATAGACACCTTATGACCTGGAGAGGCAAAAATATTTACCAAAACCAGCTCTTTGCAGAAAAATTTGTCTACCTGTGCTCTAAGTGAAAACCTGTATCACTGAACGAAAAGGGAAAAGCAATCATTGATATACTGGAAATAAAATAGTGTTAAATTCTAGTTATATTCTGCTGTTTTTTACTCAAATACTTGTTCATTTCATTCATTCATTCATTCGTTCATTCGTTCATTCATCATCTATCAAGTACTTTCTCAAAACACCCTGCAAAGTCCTGGGACATAGAGGCAAACAAGATAGAAAGGTTCCTGTTTTCATGGGGTTTATGTTCTAGTGGGAAAGGATGGACACTGAAAAATAAGTATCCAAAGACATCCAAGAATAAGATGTCCAAATTATCTTCGATGTTGATTGTAACAGAAAATAACAGACAACACAGTGCATGAGAGAATGCCTGAGAGTTGGACAGAGGACCCTTTCAGTTAAGGGATCAAGGAAGACCTCCCTGAGAAGGTGACATTTGGGCACAGCCTTCCTGACAGAGAGAACAGAAAGTGCAAAGGCCCTGAGGCAGGAATGGGATTGATGTGATTGTTTTAGGTAGCTGAATAACCATAGATAAGGGGCGACAACAATAACGTCCCACCAATCAGCACATACTTGTAGCTACTCATTTGATTTGCCAGGATGTAATTTGGAGGGCCACACACCCACCTTAGTGACCTTTGGGGCAGTAAGCCACCTGAGGGCTGGTACTGGGCCCAGATCATGACTCCGAACCACCCGTGGGGAGACCCAGGCAGGAATGGGCAGAAGAAGAGCTACAATGTAGCCCTACAAGGCCTTGGCCAAGCCGATGGGGAGCTCTGAGTAAGCACCACTCCTCACTGGTGGCCTGGGTCAAGCAGAACCCGCCAGGCCTGGGTACCTCATCCCTGCTCGGTCACTGGACGCGGTAACAAGCGGGTGACTTGTGGCAAAATCGTTCTCTGCAGCCAAGGCTGGCCCTGACGGACCTGACAGCTGGAAAGCGTCTGCTGACCGCACACCCACAGCTGGGCAGCAAGCCCTTCGCAAAAGGGGCATCTGGGCGGCATGTGTCCCGGTCGTCCGTGTAAGGGAAACGCCTTCACTGAAGAGCGTGCCCCTCCCCCCTGCCTGCCACTCTTCAGCCCCCCGATCCCCGGCTCACTGCGCAACTCTTGTTCTACCCCGGAACCTCTTCCCAAACCAGCTGCCTAGAAAGAAGGGTGAGAAGGTGACGGGAAAAGCTAAGCCCAGCTAAGACGTCGGCTGGAGCGACTTTCAGCACAAAGGTTTTTCTTTGAGGGCCCACAGACAGGAAGTCCTCAGGACCCAGTAAATAAATCAATGTGTTCATTAGCTCATCTAATGAGAAATTATGAGTCACGGTACTGTGCACAGCAGTGAAAAACTCAGAATCTCAGGCACTGTGCACCATCGGGGGCTATGAGTATTTTCTGGAAACGCTAAACAGACACCCACTTTCCAAGCCGACTCATGAGCCTGGCCCGCCCTAAAGCCCTCCATGTCTCAGGCCTTTGGACCACCAATGGCTGTCCCATCCCTGGCTGGCTGACCCACCACAGCCAGGCGGAGACTCATGGTGTGCTTACTCACCGAAAACCACTATCCCAGATCAAAGGCCCTCTTCAGCTCAGGAAAAGCCCAGAAATTCCCCCCAAGGAACCCCTGGGATGACTGAAGGCAGGGAAGCAAGTGACTGTGGTCAAAACTGCACTCCTCCTCTCAAGGTCCTTGGAAGGATGTTAGAGCAGCAGAAACCTCTCTCCGTAGAAAACAGTTGGAGAAGCCTTGATTCGGCCAATCAACTTGCTTTAGAGATGTGTTGTCCTGGGCGGCTGGTGCTCATGACACCCCAACCCCCATTCCCTCAGTCAAGCAGAGCCCCACGGAGGTATCGTCTGGAACGCACACAGCTGGCTCCCGAGGAGCCAGGAGAAGAATCCGAGTTTCGGGTCCCCCTTCTTCCCATCTGCTTTGTCACTGTCCACTGCCGTGTTCCACCCCTCCCATGGCCGGTCCTCCCAGCTGTTTGGCTCCCTCCAGGCTCAGCGTCGGGCCCCTTGTACCTCCACCGTGGGCCCAGCTCACTTCCGAGAATTGGCCACCCCCCATCACGTGGTCAGTATCAGCTCGCAACACCTTGGCCCAGCTGCTTCTCTGCACATGTCTCAGAAGTGACCCCCGTCCCCAGCAGTGGGAGGTTTTTCCAGGCCCCACCACTGCCCTGGGGAGCCCCTGGGGCATTCAGGGGAGGATCCCACAGGTGAGCAAGGAACAGTGTCCCACAGCCCCTGGGAAGAGCCCTGCATGCGTGTGTGAGGTGGAAACACTGTGAACGCTGCCGGGAAGGCAGGAGGTGAAGAACAGCCTGGGAGGGATGGGTCTGGACAGAAAGTGAGCAGCCATCAGTGCCCCGAGCCACTCTCGGCTGGCCTAGAGGACAGTTTTCATGACTCTCAGTCACCTGTGCTCAGAGGGGCTTTCTCAGCCTTGTTGGGGGGCAGGACACGTTCCCCTCACCGCTCTGCCTACACCTGCTTTGAGAACCCTCACTTTACCCTCCAGAGGTTCAGAGGCGGAGGTTTGAGGAGCCAGCTACCAATTACTTCTTCACTGTTAGTTCACAGGCCTGAGCCCCAAACTGAGTTCTCTGCAACGCAGAAAATGCACTTGCAAATGTACAGGCAGGGAATTAAATGCTCCTTGGTGGGATCCAGCAAGAGCTGACCTAGGTCTGTGTGGATGACGGTCAGAGCAACGGGCCAGGCGTCGGACTGCCTTGGTGAGAGTTTTGTTAGTAGGACCTTCTGCGTCAGACCCCCCTGGGATGTGTGTTTTAAGTCTAGATTCCTCAGACCCACCAGATCGAGTTTATTAGGAGGTCCCGAGACCCTGCCCTTCACCTGGCTCCTCCCGGCATTCGAGGCACCGTCAGGTGTGAGTACCAGAAGAATCCTAGTCCTCTGTCCACCGCAAAAGGGGTGATCTTCTTAGAACCTCCATTTTCTTCTCTGTAAAAACAGACGGCGTAATTCCTTTTATTTCTAGGGATTTTGTGGTTCCCAGTGCACTTGCGTCCAGATGGTCTTGTTTGCTTCCAATGGCCACCCTGAGCTGTGGAAAGCGACACTGCTAACAGAGGAAGGGTGGGCAGAGGGTGGGTGCTGGAAGGTCGAAGAAGTCTCCAAAGAGGACACATCACTCCCTTACCCAAATCATCACCTCAAGAGGAGGGGGTGAGGAGGTCAGGAGAGCACCTGGCGGGAAGTCGAGCTAAGACTTTGGAAGCCAACGGGACTGAGGGAACTGCAGGCCGGGGGCTTTCCCGGGAAAGGAGGGCAGCGGCCGCGAGGGCGGAGGGTGGAGGGCAATAGGCAGGAGGTGAGAGCCTGGAGGTGAGAGCCTGGAGGAGGTGGCCCAGTGCTGCAGTGGCCGCAGGGCATCTCGGGGAAGCTCTGTGAAGTGTTGTTCTTTCCACCAGCCTGGAAGGGAGTGGCCGTCCTGGGATGGGTGTGAAGAAGTCTCAGTTCCTGAAGGAGACATCTGTCAGTCTGCATCTGTTTCCAGCCGAGCTGGGCAGGAAGGGCCTTGGGATGGCTCTGAGCCCAGGGGACAGAGATGGGAAATGATGGCGGCGTGAATCATCTGGGAAGGAGAGAGAGGAGGAGGTGGCCAGGGCACAATGCTTTCTTCTTCCACCCCGCTCCTGGGGATCTCCCTTCTTGTTCCTCTTCCTACTCTGTCCTGATGACCCAGAGCCAAGGGCTGCTCATCTGACTGAAATCCTGCTAGGACCCACTGCCAACCAGCCTGCCCGGCTCAGTCACCTTCAAGAAGGGGTGAGGCACCTCTGGACTTTGAAAGCTTGTGGCTTTTTATTTTTTTATAGGGCTAAGAGACATGATACGATATTGAAGGAATGAAGAATGGGTCCGTGTGATGGCCTTAAAGTAGGACTTCAATGTTGGTGATAGGAGCACTTTATGCTTGTAGGACAGGAAGGCGGCTCAGAAGCCCGAACATCTGGACAGGATCCTCTTAAAGATGAAAAACTTGCGATCTCGCAGCTTTGAGTCTGGCTGTCCCACCTCTCTCGTTTCTTGTCTTCTCTGAATACGCAGCACACTTCGCTAAGGCTCTTGACATAACACTATTGACCCCATCAGAAGGTCTCGATTTGATTGCCTTAGCCCACTGTCCTCTCTTCCTGTTTCCTGGGCCTCTCAGAGCAACAACCGGGCTCTGATCCCAGGAAGTGTTCCCAGGAAGGACGGGAGAGAAAATAAAAAGACCCCCAATGCAAGGTTTTTAGATGATTGTGCCGGGCTTGACATGCTGAAGCCCGGGACAGGTGGGAGAGCTCAGTCCCCGCTCTATCTTTCAGGGGATCTGTGGGGCCTGGGAGCGTGGCCACCCTTGGGTTAGACACTCTGCCCAACAGTCCCGTGGCAATGCAAACACACATTTATCCCTTTAACTCTCTGGTGCCTACAAACAAATGCGCTGGGGTAGGGGTGGGAGGCACCTGCTTTGTTTTACTCCCCTCTTCCCTCCTGTATCCAAGACTTAAGCCAGATGTGGGTCAGTATGAAGAGGCAGAGAGAGGGGAGTGGGGGCATATCCGGGTATTTGTAGGAGGAAATGACCTAGCCCTGACCATATTCCCACCTGCCTCTCAAAGGCCAGCCATACTGCAACAGCTTCCTGCCTCAGTCACCCTCACCTCTCTCCCCCCAGGGCTTCCTCTGGCTTCAGGAACTTGATTTGCCCACACAGGGAGTCAGCTGAAAGCTCTAGGGAGTCAGTGCTCTGAAAGCAACCAGTGAGGGGTGACAGCTGGTAGAAAAACACCCTGGCTTCCTCATGAGGTAAGTGTCTCTCAGAGGGTCCCCGACATGACTGAACCCAGTTACTCGCAAAGGCAAGCTGCTTATTAACACCCACACCTTTTACTGACTTTCCTTCCTTTCTCTATCTTATTTTTCTTCTTCCTTACCACACTGCTTGGAATCACGTCACAGATCAACTCTTGCCCCCAAATTCTGGATTCAAGGTATGCTTTGGGGGAAACAAACTATGCATGTGGATTAAAGAGTGAAATATGAGAGGAGCGCCTGGGTGGCTCGGTCGGTTAAGCCTCCGACTTCGGCTCAGGTCATGATCCTACAGTGGGTGGGTTCGAGCCCCGCGTCAGAACTCTGTGCCTACAGCTCCAAGCCTGGAGCCTGCTTCAGATTCTGTCTCTCTCTCTCTCTCTCTCTCTCTCTCTCTCTGCCCCTCCCCTGCTCATGCTCTGTCTCTCAAAAATCAATAAACATTAAAAATTGTTTCAAAAAAGAGTAAGATATGACAACTATTCACACTTCTGCATGGAGTCTGTTACTAGACACCCCTACTGGCTATGCCAGGGCAATAGCCAAGCAGCAAAGATGAGTAGGACAGGAGGGGAGTGGAAACTGGACCCCGCAGACATGGCTCACCTCCAGTATTCTTCAGCAGGAAGCTGTGTGGGGCGGCAGAACTCCCAGGTACGCAGAGGGGTCATTTCATCCACCCTGGGCCATTTTGCCTGGCACAGAAAGGCAGAGTGAATTTGTCTGAGGGAAATGAATGGTACTTCTAGAAGCTAAGGCAATCCTGAAGCACGATTTCCATTCGTAAGCGCCTCATCTTGGGGAACTCAGTGTTGCTATCCTGGACCCTACAAAGACTTAGGCACAAGCTCCAGAAAACCTTGGCAACCTGGAAAACACAAAGCTGACCATGGGTCAAGAGAGTTTCCTGTTGCTTAGAAAGAAAGAAAACATTTTGAACTGCTTTCCAAAGAGTCCTAAATCTGAAACCAGCCTGTAGCCACAAACACCATCCATCCCTGCCCGCGGCACATGGCTGGCTTTCTAAGCACTTCGGTTGCCTACCCTGTACCTCCCTGCTTTTTCTCCCTCATCTCTCTCACCAGCTGACCTTTCCTCTCTCAGCCCACCCCAGCCACTTGGCCACTAAGCCACAGGAGCTGAGGCGGAACCCCAGGGCCGAGGCTAGGAGCACACTGGATGGGCAGTCCCATCAGTGAGTCCACGGAGGGAAGGAAGTTCCCAACACCCAAACCCAGAGCCGAAGGGGAAGGAGATGGGCTGGGGGTAAGGGTGACTCTCCTCGATTCTGAAACCCTTGTGCATTTTCAAGGAAATCTTATCCATATGTTTCTGATTCATTTATACTTAACTCATCAAAATGTTATTTGGTAAGAATTATTTGGAGTCCAAGAAGCCTTGTAACAGCCTGTTTAGTGAACCCAAAGAGCTTTTTTACTCTTCTTTATTTTTTTAGGAGGGGATAGGATTTTTTTCCTCTCCAGAAAAGCAAGCAGTCTTATCTTATATGTAATTTCAGGCCTATGAAACTCAAAGCTTTGAAAGGAGCACGAGACGAGAAGGCAAAAGTTGAGGTGTTGGACCCTGATCCACCCTGACCTGCGTGATCTTCTCCAGATGACTCACCTCCTCGGGGCCTATTCAATCACCCAAACTCCTCAGGTGGCAGAGAGAGATGTTTAAAACCAGAGGACCCTCCCAGCATTGAAGCTCCTGAATTCCTAATGCCTATGTTTGCCTTCAGCTTCCCACCCTCCATGCCTTGCCCAGATGTCAGTAAGGTAAATTCTGTTCTTAGTGAAAATCTCCCCGATGAAGAGAAATCTGAAAAAGCAGGAGTGTGGTAGAGGCCAAAAACAATTATTTAATGGGTATTAAATCCTTTGTCTCCAGAATCAACTGAACATAAGGCAGAATAAGAAGGCACGGGCTGAAACAGCGACCCATTGATGCAAATAGAGGCAGGAAGAGCTGACCGCTGGGAACATGAAGTACCAGATTACTGACCAAGCAAACTAGAATTTTCCTTCCTGTACATCCTATATCTGACATGAGAGTCAGACTCACCTTCTCTTCATTGTATCTCTGACCTACTAAATTGATAATTAGCTGCCCTTCCTGGAGGTTGGAGAATGGACAAGTTGACCTCCAGAGGACCCTTGCCCACCCCAAGGCTTTTACAATTCTCCCATTAGCCCAGCTTAGCCCAGCTAAGAACAGAGGACCATTATGTCATTCTTCCCTTAAGACCACAGGCTCCCAGGGATGAAAAGGTCAGATGCCTCAGGGGCAGCCTGAAGTTGGTGGTGCTTTGTCATTCAGGGTGAGCACAAAGCCGAAAGACTAACATGGCTCTCCCAGCTGGTGAACTTAGCCCCCAGCCTTTCACCCTTTTCCATCTAAGGCAGAGACGGGGCGGCTTTGATTGTTCTGGCTGCTGAGCAAACAGTTGGGGTACCACTTTGGAGGACAGCAGCTTAGACGCTAGATGACTTTATATACTGAGAGTGGGGGTAGGGAAACTGAAGTCATATACGTGCAAGTGAATATTGCCCACAGAATCCCCAATCCGGAGAGTTTCATTGCTTACCACACGTCTTAGTCTACCCCCACTGCAGAGATGGGAACTAGCCCTGCACCATTTTTTCCTTTCATACCAAAGTTTCAGTTTATGGATGGAACAATTCCTGGGTCAGTCACCACATCTTTATTGAATGCCTAGGAGACAGAAAAGATCTAAAACTGAAGCCTCAGTCTTTTTTGCAACCTAATCTAAGAAGTGACATCCCGTTGCTTCAGTTGTATTCTATTCCCTAGAAACAAGTTGCCAAATCCATGCTCCATAATCCATGATCGTGCAAGGGTGTGAATACCAGGAGGCAGGGACCACTGGGGGCCGTATGGGATTCTGCCTTCCACATACAGAGGCCACAAGTAAGGGAATGTGCCCTCTAGCTGGTGCAGTCTCTGCCACTTTCTGGGCATGGGGCTTCTGGGACTTCCATTCTATCACAAAGTGAATAAGATGGTTCCCTCGTTGATAAGAGCCATGACTTAGTGTCTTTGAAGAGTTGCTGACAGACTGCTTGGGTGGCTAAGTGTCTTGGAAAGTCAACCCACACCTCCTTGTGGAAAATCCCCCTCAGCCCACGTATGTGAACCTTGTATTGTAACCCTCCTGGGGAGGACACCTCTTCTTCCGATCACATCCATGCCAATACGTGACACTTCCCCTGTCAGCAAAGCTTCCTGGAGTCCAACCTTCATCTGTTCCACTAAAGCCTTGTCCCTTCTTATCTGTGCCTGGTCTTGCTGGCACCAGAGAATGATTTTTCCAGGCTTATCTCTCTAATAACCTTTATGTAGCTTGACATGGAGGAATTGGCCCCTTGAGTAGTTGGGGAGACGGATTTCTTTTAATCAAGAGACCAGTGGTGTCTACTTCAGACATGAGGAGGTTGTGCTTGGCTGCCCCTTCTAATGTGGCTTATTCTCTTATGGACTTGCCCTTTGACCCTTTTTTGACCGTGGACCATCAGTTCCAAAAGGTCCTGAAGAAGATAGAGAAAACTACAATGAATTAAGAAAAGAGAGGGAGAGGACTGAGTTATCTGAAATTGAACTTGACATTGTGCTTAGCACCTAACGCATTATCTCACTGACTCTCCCTAGCAGACCTCTGTGAAGGTCATTATCCTCCTTGCATAGCAGAGAAGACGTAGGCTCAGTGTCTATAGCTGGTATGTGTCAGATCGGTCCCTGGTATGTTGTACGTTGAGCCTTGAACCATTCTTAAGCCTTGCCTCACAGTACCTTAAGTAAGTTTGGGGTAAAGCAAATCCTTTCTTTAACCAATAAAAGAAATAATTGTCAGAACCCTATAAGGGTTGAATGGACAAGGACCACCAGAGTTGACTTCCTTTACCCCAACCTTTGGACAATTATCCTCCCAATGCCCTTTGTGGACTAAAGATTTCTTTATGGAGGCAGACTCCATTAGGACTATGGATTCATCAGAGAAGCATCAGAGGTGAGAATGTTTAGACCCCAGAGCTCACTGGGACTCAAGACCAGTTGAGTAGGTCAACCAGTTGAGTAGGTCAGTTCTGACCCTAGTCATCCTCTCCCATGACTATGGCCTGAAGGAGAAAGCTGTTAGCCCCTCAGGGTCAGCCCATGTGCTGAGAGACCATACCAGCACCCTCGCCTGCGGCTCCTCTCTGAACCTCCTCGATCTGGAGGAGGGGAGCCTCTGCCCATGCCAAATTCTTTCCAAAGTATGTACAGGCTGGCTGAAGAGAACCAGCTATGTGAGAATGGAAGCAAAGTTCATAAATGACCTACAGATTTTACTTACTAAAGTGAAAATTAATAACAGGAAACCTCACTAAAATGGAGTCATGAGGTTTGGGCAGGGAGAGCTCTCACATCCTACCCCTAGTAGTCAATTGCAGACATAACAGGAAGAGACAGACTTGACGTTACACAGACTTGACCCTGCAGGTGGATACTGCTCAGCTATCCCAGTCGGGGGAGGAGATGCTTTCCTTATACCCAGACGGCAGCTGTGCCAATGAAAAGCTACCATACTTCAAATGCCCAGTTTACTCCAGTGGACTTTTAGTTTATTACATCTTCCTAACTTCCCCCATTTTTTCCTTAAAAAAAACAAACAAACATATATCTTTGTTGTTCCTGGGACTTGCCTATGGTTTTGCCACATAGCTTGTTCGTCCCCAACGGCCATTCTTTTTTATTTGTAAATAAACCCATCTTTTACTGATAAAATAATGGGCAGTATTTATTTGAAGGTCAACATTGCCATAAACACATGACAATAATAAGAACTTGATGGCCCTCACAGCCTCTCCGGATCTCTCCTCTTCGGGAGTGAGAGGGAAACCTGGGATCCACCCACCAGGGTCAAGTTTGCTCGAGGCTCAGGTACATGCTCCACTTTCTCAGCCCAGGATCCCTGAGACCTGCAGTGTCCCAGAGCCGACTTCAGGATTCTTTCTCCTCCTGCCACACTGATGCAGTGCCCAAACCCTGCCTGCTCAAAGGCATAGAATGGGTTTACAACTCCTCTATTAAGCCACGAACTCCTTTCGGTGGATCAAAGTACTTTAAGCACCAAAAGTCCAATGTGTTCGCTACGATTACAAAGCATCCATCACTGTAGCCACTGTATTCTGCTTGTGATGGGGATTACCTCATTTAATCCTCAGAATAGTGCCGTGAGGATTGCTATTTTTATCCCCTCTCTCCCTCACAAATGAGAACACCGAGAGGCAAGGAGATTAGGAAAGAAACTTGCTGTAAGTGACACACTAGAGTGAGTGAACTACGATTTGGACCCAGGCGGCCTGACTCTCCTGAAAGCCACATGTGAGACCGGTGGTGTTGCACAGCTCCCCCCACCCCTGCCCCCGCCACCCCCCATAAGTGCACCTGCCGGCAGCTTCTTCCCTTTGGAAGGACAGAACCGTGACTTACCCATCAGATGTCTTTAAGAACAAGCTCCCCCAGGGAGACCACGTTCTCCCAAGATCAAGCATCAAATCAGTTTAAGGGCCTAAAAGATGGGGACCCCTTCACCACCCTCCTTTCTGGGGTAGCACCATTGAGAGACCAGCCATCTACTGGGATGTCAGCAACGCTCCCATCCGACCCATGCCCTTCCTTACAGGGAGCCTCCAATTTTTCTTGCCAGGCAAGGTGACAAGGGGGACAAAGGGTAAGAAGTTTCCTACTGGGAAATGGGATTCCAGACTCTCCTTGTGTCCAGAGGCTCTCCTCAAACCCAGTGTGATTGGGAGCCAGAAGGAAGGGGGCGGGCCAGGCATCTACACTCTTGGCTATAAAGCTACTCTCTCTCTAACGGGGCATCTGGACTGTACAAGCTCTAAGGTGCCATCAGATGTGTCCCTAGTCACATCAGTGTGGAAGCTAGTGAAGAAGGGACAAGCATGGAGAGGAGGAAGCCCATGGAAATTAACTTAGAGATGCAGATTTTCATGTGACCGGAAGCCTTCGGAATCAGCCAGCAGAGTTCCTTCATTTTACAGATGAGAAAAAGGAATTCTAGAGAATTACTTTTAAAACCCTTTGTTAGGCTGAATGCAGTCCTGGTTAACCTAGTTCACGCCGGCTTGCACTAGGCCTTCCGCTACCTGCAGCCAGAGACTCGCCAGAACCTTCCGTGAAGCTCTGAGCCGGCAGCCCCCGGGGCACCTCTGATCTAAGAATGTTTATGTTTGACGAAGAGGCATTCTGGAAAGATGAGAAGATTTTAAGCAAAAAAAAGTGTGATTTTTTTGTGTAAACTGGTAAACCGTGGGATTTTTTTGTCTAAACTGGTAAATCGTGGGAAAAAGTCCAAACCAGGAGAAACAGGGACATAAGGTCATCGTCACCATAAGAAATGTTCAGGTCTTTCTTGGTGGAGGAAGAAGCATCGGGTAAGCATGGGCCTGGGACCCAGAAGGCCCGAGCTGGCGTGCCCATCCGGCAGTAGACGCTACCTGGGCCCCAAAGCTGTGACAAGTGGGTAAGCACCTGCACACACAGAGCCTAGAATCTGATGGTCCAGCTCCTACCACCAACTAGATGGGCCTTTCACAGTCTACTGCCTCTCTCGGGGCCTCATGTTCATCTTCAGAAAATGAAAGACTTGTGCCACGCCACCTCTCAGACCCCTCCCTTTAAGCTGTAGCGTCTAGGAGTGCGTGGGGCCCCAGCCCAGCAGCCTCCCCGCTTGCCAGCCCAATGCACTAACCAGCAGAACACATGGCCTGGCCCTGTCGGGACCCCAGCCCGCCCTGGCCCCACCCCACACGTGCTGTCGCTCTTCCTGTCTGGAACTTCAGGATCAGAACAGATATTAAAAGCCACGGCATTCAAACAAGTGTAAAGGACACGCCAAGAATCTTCTGGCACTGCCTCCCACGAAACACCTGGCCACGCTTAACCCTAGCCGAAAAGATGATTTCCGCGTGAGACGCCTGGCGGGGCAGACGGGACACCCTCCGCAGGGGCCAGGCGAGCCTCAGTCACCCCATCTTCTCCTAGGGGACAGATTCCGCCCCTGCCAGGCAGCATGCGACAGAGAGGAGAGGATGAGTGCTCCAGCTCTATGCCGTGTCCTCACTTCGGATGCACTCTTAACCTGAGTCCTGCCACCGCCTCCCTGGGAGCCAGCAGATGGGGAAACAGAAGGGAGATGGCTGGTAGGGCCCACTGGCTTCCCACGGAGGATCTCAGCCTAATACAAGTTGTCATGTGTCAGCTTAGGGCGTGAGCAGAGCCCGCCCGAGCGGCAGCTGGCCCAGCGGCCCTCAGCCAAAGCGGTGCCGACCCGCGGGGGTGCGTGTGCAGGTTCCGGAGAGCGGGCCGAGCTCAGAGGGAGGACAGAGGAAGCCGGGGCCCCCGGGCCGTGAGAGCAGTCGAGCAGCAGAGGAAGGCGAAAGGGACTCTAAATACAACACCAGCCTCTTCTTTAGCCGGTCCACGTCCTGCTGTCCCTCTTCACAGGGGAGCTCCTCTCAGGTGTGGCAACAGAGAGAAAGACAGGAAGGGCTCAGCGGTACAGAACCTATTGCAAAGTTTGTTCAACCTTACAAAAAAAGGACACCAGTCTTGGAGTCCCACAGATTCAAGGGGTCATAGCATCCGACTCTCATTCTACAAACGAATCACCTGACGCCAGAGATGTTCCAAGGGCCTGCCCTGCACGGTTCAGCTGGCGGAGCCCGAATCGCCCAGCCCAGCATCCTGCCTGGCGCTCTGTCCTCTCTGCTTATTACCGATAAGACATACAAGTGTCATAACGAAGCCAACCGTGGGCTCATTCATGTCACCTCGATTCATCAAAGTGTCGTGCTTTCCTCGTTTCGAATCTTTAGAAATCTCAAATACTATATTTTCGCCAGTAACGACACTAAATTTTGTAACGTGGTATATTCCAAAAGCAATTCTGCTTAAAATAGTTAGAGAGGTATTGAAATCTATTTGAAAAGCATGAGGACATTATAACATTTTACCAAATGTTGATTTTTTTTTTTTTGTATATAACTGGTCAAAACATCAAATATTTTTAAAACCTCCAGTTCTCCTTAGTACAGCATTGGAATATACGGTGCAAGGATCTTTTTAGGATCTACGTTTTCCTCATTGATGAGGTCTTGAATTCCAGGGGTCATGAATTGTGAGTTTCTCCGTTGGATACTCAGGAAAAGTGCTTACTTTTTGTGAGACGTGGATAAAGGAATGAAATTGTTGGAGGAACACTGAGGAGGTTGCACTGAAATCATAGACGAGAGAAGAGAGGCAGAGGGCAAAGTTTATCGGATTTTATTTTGTCTTATCTTCTTGTGGTAAGAGCACTTCACGCGAGATCCTCACGTTTCACGTTTCACACACGTTTTAGTTGACGGCGCGGTATGATTAACTCTGGGCACACTGTTGCACAACACATCTCTAGAACTTTCTTCTCTTTCTTAACAGAGACTTTATGTCCACTGAGGGCAAAGTTTTAAATCTCCTCTTAGAACCTCGTGTAGGGAGTGTCAGGAAGAAGGGAGGTGACGGGTGGAGGGAGGACAGACCTAAGACTTTGAAACTCCATGTGTGGAGGCAAATTGAGAAAGAGTGCTTCGCTCTTCTGAGTAAGTTCGGTAAGAGTGAATGGAAGCACTCAAGCATTCCAGCTTGCCTGGGCCCTCTCTGCTTCCAGAGACTGAGCTCGCATCCCCAGTTGTAAGATCACATTGGCCATTTGTGTGGAGAGCAGATGCCCAAAATGCGCCTTTTAGCACGCTCATTATCAGCCGCAAAGCGAAACGATTGTGAAGCCTGTCATTAAAACAGCAGGGGGGCAAAATCCTGAAAAGTTCTAGCAAATGAGGGAAAGAAATGGAAATTAAATGGATATACTGTCCCAGGAAGATGTGTAAAATGTCTTTAACAAAGAGAGAACACTGAAGGCGCCATGTTTTATTTCAGAGAACGTATTCATTTATTACCAAATCCTTTGTGAAGGGTCGTGTAACCTCAGAGCCCACACTCTATTTATTTCCATTCAAGTGCTTAAGTTCCTTAATAGTAAGTCAGTAAATTTGGTGACT
Organism: Panthera tigris; assembly: GCF_018350195.1. NCBI lineage: Eukaryota > Metazoa > Chordata > Mammalia > Carnivora > Felidae > Panthera > Panthera tigris. The sequence goes on along the minus strand of NC_056667.1, from coordinate 199,523,193 downwards.
GTTCTTGCGTGTTTGTTTATTTATTTATTTTTTTTTTTCAGAAAATGTGCCTTCTTCTTGAGGGAGACAAGCGTACTTACACACATTCATTCAGACACACATACTCACCTACCACTAAGATAAATCAAGAGTATGATTCATCAGTAACAAACCTGGATAATTAAAGAATGGCAAAAGCCTCATGCTGGTGGCTCACATATGCCCAGATCTGAAGTGAGATCTGACCCGAGCAACATGGTGTCCAGGTGGCTGGTTTAATGGACTAGTAATAGTTTTAACTAGCTCTTCAGTTTGTAAGACACAGGAATAATGCTGGGGCTAAGCCCCTCAGAGGCAGAGAACCAAATGGGCTGGTTATGTCAGGGAGAAAAGGGAGCAAATTAGTTCATAAAATGAGAAAGCCGGGCAGTGTGGGACACTTAGAAACACAGCTCACTGGAGTTTTGAACCTGAAAGCAATTTTCCTTTCTAGCCCTCCACAGCCTTGGAACTTTGGGTAAGATATTTACATTCTCTGAGCTTTCATGCCTTTGCTTATAAAGTTAAGAAAATAATGATTAATTCACAGTGCTGTGGTAAGGATTAAATGAAATGATGTTTATGGAAAGTGGCTTATGAGTTATAAATTGCTTGACAGTTATTATTCTGATGGCTCAACCCAAACCTCTGTCAGTTTGGAATCTGAAAAGAGATAATGACTTTTCTATTTATATTAGAAAACAACATGAATGGATGACTTTCTACTGTAGGCAAGAGAGATTCAAATTGGCCATCAGGAAACCTCCCCCCACCCCCCACCCCCACCCCCACCCCCACCCCAATAAGCCTGCCGAAAAATAGAATAGTTGGCAGAAGGTTATCAACCCTGCCGCTCCAGGGCCCTTCCTTTGCATGAGATCATCTCACTTCTAAGGGAGTAACATAAAGCTGTTCTCTTTGGAAAGAAGACCGGCAAGATGGAAATTTTCAGATCAAGGTACCCTCCAAACAACGCTGGTCTTACTCATTTTGCACTAATAATTATGCTGCACATGAGAGTGACAGCTTCAAGCTCTTGAGAACTTACCACACTGAGCGTATCAGTAACAAGCTTTTATGCATATATCTGAATTCTTCACAATCCCCTTCCTACTTGTGCAAGGCAGGGATTTGTTTTTTTCACACAGAAAACTGAAACTCCGTGCTCCTGCACAATTCATCGGAAGTGACACAGCTATGGCAGAGCTAGGAGTTGGGCCCAAGCATGTCTCACTACAACGTTTGTTCTCTGTTATGCTCACTACGTGCCTTGGTTTTTTATTGCTATGTAACCAGTGACCACAGACTGGGCAGCTTAAAACAACACATATTTACTACCTCCTGGTTTCTGTGAGTCAGAGCCTGAGCACAGCTTAGCTGGATCCTCCGTTCAGGGTCTCACCAAGCTGCAAGCAAGGTATCAGCTGGGCTGTGTTCTCATCCAGAGGCTTGACTAGGGAACGTTATCAAACCAACAAAGAGCATCTCTCACTTTAGGTGGGGTCCGGTCCCTCTTTTAAAGATTTTGCCTGATTAAGTCATAACCACCTGAGATAATCTTCCTTTTCATTAATTCAAAATCAACTGAATAGGACCTTCATTACATCTGCTATATTCTATTTGTTAGAAGTAACTCACAGGTCTCCTCCATACTTTAGGGGAGGAAACTATACAGGACATGAACACCAGGGAGGCAGGAGTCATGGGCATCATCTCAGAATTAATTAGTCCACCACACTACCTCCTTTGGGCTATGGCTATAGGCGATGCAATCACAAAAAGCACAAGCCTAGAACAGAGAAAAGATCACTGGCTCTGCTCAGCCTTGACAGTGCCCTATGGCATTGTAGGCAGCCGATGTTAGAATGCTAAGAAGCAGAAATTTGCCCCTGGCAGAGAGTTTGAAATCTCAATTTAGAAAAACAGAGGTTCTTGTCCTTGGCTGCATGCTAGAATCATCTAAGGATATTTTCACATAAATATAAATGCCCTCCCAGAGATCCAGATTTAATTGGTCTACAGTGGGACATAGGCATCTGCTTTCGTTTTCATTTTTACCTTTGCTTTTAATTTCCAGAATTCTCTAGTGTGCAGTCGAGTTGAGAGTGCCTGGTTAGGAGCAATAATCTATGAGATGTGTTGGGTTCATCCCAGGGCTGCGTGAAAGACCATCTACTGCAATATGGGAAGAAAATCTTAAAACTTCTAGAAAAAATGTATTTTTAAGTTTAAAAATGAAAGAGAAAAGAAGCTTTGGTCTGACATTTAAAGAGCCTGGAAATCATCACCTTCATCCTCACAACAAGAAAAACAAGAAGGAATTGAAAATCAACAACTCTTCTTAGATCCTTCAGAGAATTGAGACCACAGGAAAGACTGTAGCACCAACTCTGGAGAGACAGGTAGACACAGAGAAACACAGCTGAAGGAGAGAAGAAGCCCAGGAATAGAAGCTGGCTGCTGGTGCCATCAAGCAGGAAAAATACCCCCCCCCCAAAAAAAATACATGCAGGCACATCATATTCAAACTGCAAAAATAAGAAATCTTGAAAGAAGCCAGAGAGAAAAAACAAGTAAACAAGGAAGGAAGTAAACAAACAAAGGCCTTATCTACAGAAGAACAAGAGTAAGAATTACACTGGACTCCTCTCAGAAACCATGCAAGTAAGAAGAGAATGGAGTGAAATATTTTAAGTGTTGAAGGAAAACACCACCAACTTAGAATTCCATACCCAGCAAAACTATCTTTCAAAAGGAAGAAGACATGAAAACTAGACATTCTTAGACAAATAAAAACTGAAGGAATTTGTCACCAAGTGACCTGCCTTGCAAGAAATGTTAAAAGTTCTTCAGAAAGAAGGAAAACTATACAGGTCAGAAAATCAGATCTACAAAAAGAAAAGAAGCAAAAAAACATTTTTTTAAACAATAAAGAAAAGAAGCATTAGAGCATTAGAGAAGGAATAAATGAAGGCAAAGTAGATCTTTTATCTTTATTATTCTTCATTGATCTACCACTTAGCAGTTTGTTCAAAATTATAATACTCACAATATATTCAGTAATTATAGTTTATGAATAAGCAAAATGAATGACAGTAATGTTATAAGGGATAGGAGGAAGAGTTGGGAGTATTCTGTTATTATAAGATACTTATGCTTCCCATGAAGTGGTTTAGTGTCATTTAAAAGTGGATTTGTTGAGGAGGCTGGCTGATTCAGTCAGTAGAACAAGTGACTCTTAATCTCAGGGTTATGAGTTTGAGTTCCACATTGGGTGTGGAGCCTAATTATAATTTTAAAAAAAGAAAGAAAGAAAGTGGATTTGCATTAATTGTAAATGTATCTCACAAATTCTGGGGCAACCAGTAAATAAAAGGTTTTAAAAAATATAGTGGGTATGCAAGAAAAGAGAGCAAATGGAATCATATAACAAGCTCAATGAAAAACTAGAAAAAGCAGGCCATCTGAGTGGCTTAGTCTGTTAATCATCTGACTCTTGATTTGGGCTTAGGTCGTGATCTCAAGCTTTGTGAGATCAAGCCCTGCATCAGGCTCTGTGCTGAGAGAGAGGGAGAGAGAGAGTCTCTCTCTCCCTCTCTCTTTGCCCCTCCTCCACTGCTGTCTCTTTTCAAAATAAATAAATAAACTTAAAACCATTAGAAAGGGCATAAAAAAGTAGAAGACAAAAAAGGAACATAAAATAAAGATAATGAATGGAAAACATTGATAATAAGGCAAATATTAATTCAAATGTATAGGTAATCACTTTAAATGTAAATGGTTTAAATACACCAGTTAAAAGAAAGTGTCAGAATGAACTGAAATACAAAACCCAACTATGTGTGGTCTTCAAGAAGCTTTACTGATATTAAATATTGATGGGAAAGCATGTATACAAATTAGGTATACACATATTAAAGGTATGCACTCAAACTCTTTTTTACATATGGGAGTGAGTAATCCAAAAGGTTTGGAAGGTACAGATACAGAGCAAAAGCACTCCTGAAAATTTAATGTGCAAAGGAATCACCTGGGGACCTTATTAAAAGGCAGATTCTGAATTAGTGAGACTTAGATGGGGTTGAGATTCTTCATTTCAAAAGCTGCTCCCAAGGGTATCGATGCTGACCTTTCTCAGACCTCACTTGGAGTCACAGTGATATAGAGACCTTGTCCCAAATCCCAGTAACTGTGATTGCATCTAGGAAAGGAACCAAAGATCCATATTACTGACACCTCCTTCCACAATGACACTGCTTTCACATATTACTGGTGGACATCATTTTTTAAAGACTTAGGGCTTAAGGAAGCAAGAATGAATGTAAACGGGAAGAAAACAGGGAGAGAGAAAGGAAGGAGAGAAGGAAGGGAGAAGAGAGTGAAGCACGCAGAGAGCTAGAACACAACACATTTGTCTTTGGGATGGAGAATCAAAGTTATGCAGAAGTTGACGAAACATACGGAGTTAAAGATTAAGGTCTCACTTTTATGACTTGTTCAGACCACGTTAACACTTAGGTTTGCACTACAAGGAGCATTTTTAAATATGCATCTGGAGAGCTGTCTTTAATTTTACATTTTTCAGCTTTTATGGCTACCGAAGGAAACCTTCTGGTGGGTCCCCTATAAGGGAGATGTAGTAGAGGGTAGGCCATACCCAGCATCCTCAGCTCCCAGGAGAGTGTTGTGGGGAATACAGCTTGATGGTCCACCAACCTGAAGCCAGATCAAGCAGGTGGGAATTCAAGACCAACCTGGCAGGGAGGCAAAGAAAGCCATACAGGCCTAGATGCTGTGGCGTCCCCTTGAGAGAAGCAGACACGGAAGACCTTCGGCCAGTGGGCTTAAAAGAGAAGTCAATTATTGTGAGGACAGAGGATAAAGTCACCAATCTCAAAAGGATCATAGAGTTGACTTGAACTACTTTCACACGTTTTCTTGCAGACTCCTCAATGTGTAGCACCTTGTTTCTGCTGTCTACAACCCCTCCATCTCCTTCCTACCAGAAGTTCTAAGTTCCCCCTGACATCCTAATTTCAAAAATCCAAAGAACATGTCTCAGGACTCCCAACAGACCTTTTGGCAGCATCTGACTCTGTGTCACTAAAACAACCAATCGATAAAAATAAAAATAGGCTTTGAGGAGGAGGGAGGGGTCTACAAACCATGGGTCACCTCTTCTCACTCCAGAGGGCATTCGGTCTCCTCCAGCAAATCTTTCAGCCAAATTTTCATTTGTTTAATACTTTTAAAAAATTTTTTTAGGGGCGCCTGGGTGGCTCAGTCGGTTAAGCCTCCGACTTCGGCTCAGGTCATGATCTCACAGTCTGTGAGTTCGAGCCCCGCGTCGGGCTCTGTACTGACAGCTCAGAGCCTAGAGCCTGTTTCGGATTCTGTGTCTCCCTCTCTCTGACCCTCCCCTGTTCATGCTCTGTCTCTCTCTGTCTCAAAAATAAATAAACGTTAAAAAACATTTTTTTAAAGGTTTATTTATTTGAGAGAGAGAGAGAGAGAGAGAGAGAGAGAGAGCATGGGAGCATGGGAAGAGCAGAGAGAGAGGGAGAAAGAGAATCCCAAGCAGGCTCCACACTGTCAGCACAGAGCCTGCTGTGAGGCTCAAATTCACCAACTGTGAGATCATGATCTGAGCTAAAACAAAGAGTCAGATGCTTAACCAACTGAACCACCCAGGTGCCTCTCAACCGACTTTTTAAATGTCAAAATGTGTGTCTCCTGAAGTATGGTGCCCAGAGGTCAGTCATATACATTGGGATCAAGTAGAATGGAAAGCGTGTGGGATCACTCTTGTTGACGAGCTAAGAGAGAATTCAGGTACCAGGAGAACAAGAGAGAACAATATCACTACTGTTGCTCCATTGCTGACCCAGCAGATTGCTTATGGAAAAGACTTCATACAGATTCATCTAAGCCCCCTTTCCAGCAGCCAAACCCAGCTAACTGCAGGCTCTTATTAATATAATAATACATTTATAGAGACCAATGTATCTCTATTGTATTAGACAAATGGTTCCCTTTCTTTGAAAAGAAAACTAACCACACGGGAAAATAATGTGTGAGCTATTGACTGCAAAGAATTCTATAATTATTTAAAGTTTAGTCATTTATTTATTTTGAGAACAAGAGAGAGAGACAGAGAGAGAGAGAGAGAGAGAGAGAGCAAGGGGGAAGGGACAGAGAAAGAGAGAGTGAGTCCCAAGCAGCCTGTGCACTGTCTGCACAGAGCCCAACGAGGGGCTTGAACTCACGAACCCGTGAGATCATGACCTGAGCTGAAATCAAGAGTCAGACGCTTAACCGACTGAGCCACCCAGGCGCCCCAGAATTCCATAATTTCTTGTCAATTTCTACTGATAGCCAAATAGTAAAGGCTAAAATTATTATACTTTACTCTCTGTCTACCTCGAATTGTTCCTTCAGACATCACTCATAAAGTGGGTGGAATATCAAGGAAGCTGGAGAGGACAGTAAGTGACAGTTACAGAGGAACACTTGGCCCTGTGACATGCGTCTCTGTACTGACTCGGATGGTTGGCCTTAAGCAAACCCTTCCCTCCGTGGCCTCCTCTCCTCAGCCGCAAAGGCACCTGCTGAACCCTGACATCTCCAAGTTCCATCGTACGTAGTTTCATCAGCGAGGACGCATCCCTGCCTCTCTGCCCAAAACACCCCCTGGTCTTCATAACCAACTCCGTGTTCTCAGTCCTACCCTTAATATTACATTCACCCTCCTACCGGGGTCCCCCTTTCTCTGGATCTGGTTCTTTCATTTTACTTTCTTCTGCAGCTTGCATGGAAACCCCGCACCTGACAATGCACCAATTTGCAAGGACAAAGAAACTGCACTAACAAACCGGAACTGGGATTTGTCACATGAAAGTACATGTAAAACACAGATCTGTAATTGTGGGTGAGATTAGTTCGTGCGCTGCCGAGTTCCATTGGGCTTCTTGGGACAATAATAAATGTAGTCGATGGGAATGGTCCCTGAGGACAGTGGCCTGTCACTAGGCCTCTCTTGGGGGCACCGGACCCACAGTGCCAAGCGGGCCCCATCTCTACTTGAAAAATAGACTCAGTCTTATTTAGGGGCTTCTTTTCTTCCAAGCTGTCTGGGTTTATCTTCCCCATCCTTTCCAGCTGCCTCAGAAAGTGGAGAGACTGGTTTTTCCTGATATTCTCTGGGGCACCTTTGACTTTGCTCTTGGTTCAACGCACCCCCGCCCCCCACCCTCCCCAGGACTGCTTTTAGAGGAGAGGTCAGAATTCTCTCGCTTCCCACTTAAACGCTCTGTTTTCAGGTTTCTTTTCTATTGGGTAAGGGCTTGCAGGTCACTGTGTCAGGATTGCACAGAGAGGAATGTGGGCCCTCGGCCCCTGAGGACTGGCCATCGCCCTGTCCAGCCAGACCTCACAGCTGTACAGCAGATTCCTCAGACTGGGGGACACCTGGCGTCTCTGTCTCTGTCTCCACCTCTAGGAGGCTCAGTCCATTGGGACAACACCGCGGTCCTTCCGTAAAACTCTCTGGACAGGAGATCCTCACCACCTCCGTCAGCCACCCCTTTTCTGCCCCCAGTACAAGAGATTCTCATTCATCTGCCAGGCTTTAGCCAAGTAACCCCTTCCAGAGAATAACCCAAACTTAAAGAGCACCACTTTGCAGGGCGAGGAGGGGAGGGTATAATGTACTGCTTTCATTTTCAAGCTGATAATGAAGGAAGCCAAAGGTGAAGGTCAGCAGCTTTGCCCAAATTTTATCCCATTTCCTCCAATCTTTCTGGCATTTAGATTAGCATGAAAATCTGTCTTCTGCAAAGTTCAAGAACTATCTGCTTTGAGATAAAGCCTTCCTGCTTTCAGCAACTGATGATGTTGTGGCTTTAAGAAGGGCAGTCCCACCCTCCTCCCAACAAGTCACACTCTTGCATTCAGAGGCCTTGAGCAGCTGAGCAGCTGAGATAAGCTGGGGGTTCTGTGCAGCAGGTGCGTCCTAGAGTCCGGCCGCCAAGATGGCAAAGGACAATACGGCACTCACCGCTTGCTTTGCTATTTGGTGTGGTGGCTGCGTCCTTAGAGTGGGGCTTTTCCACTGCGGGTGATTTTGCCCCCAGGGGCCATGCGGCAATGTCTGGATACATTTTTGTTTATCGCAAGTGGCGTGGAGGGGGTGTGCTATTAGCGTCTAGCGAGTAGCTATTAGGGATGCTGTTAAATACCCTGTAACACACAGGGCAGCCCTCACAGCAAAGAATTGTCCAGCTCAAGATGTCAGTGATGACGAGATGGAGAAATCCTGCCTTAGCGTAACCAATTTGGGAAAAGAGTCGCTTCTGATATGGACTTTCAGACCCATGCTTTCCCAAGCTTCAATTCGGAATTCGTCCTTCCATGCATTTATTCTGTATGCAAATATCGAGCACCTACTATAATATGCCAAACTCTGTGAAGGTGCCACCTAAAATGGCAAGCAGACGTAGCTCTGGTCCTACAGCTTTTTGTCTTCGTGGTTTCAAAAAAGGCAGTGTCGGGGCGCCTGGGTGGCTCGGTCGCTTGAAGTGGCCGACTCTTGATTTCGGCTCAGGTCATGCTCTCATGACCTCATGGCTCGTGAGTTCACCCTGCGCCGGGCTCTGTGCTGAGAGTGCAGAGCCTGCTTGGGATTCTCTGTCTCCCTCTCTCTCTCTCTCTCTCTCTCTCTGCCCCTCCCCTGCTCATGCCCTCTCTCTCATTCTCTCTCAAAAATAAATAAACGTTAAAAAAATAAGAAAATGAAAATTAAGAAAATGCAGGGTTGCGGGGAGGAATTAACATTAAGAGCGTATACGGTTGTCTCTTAAACAACATGGGTTTGATCTGCAGAGGTCCACATACATGCAGACTTTTCCAATAAATGTGCATGTGCCACTGTAAATGTATTTTCTTTTCCTTATGAATGTCTTAACAACGTTTTCTTTTGCTTAGCTTCCTTGTTAGAAGAATATAGTATATAATTCACATAACAGACAAAATATGTGTTAATAGAGTCTTGATGTTATCAGTAAAGCTTCCAGTCAACAGTAGGCTATCAGTAGTTCAGTTTGGGGTCGGGGGGAGTCAGGATTATATGCGGATTTTTGACTGCGCAGGAGGTCAACACCCCAACCCCCACGTTGTTCAAGGGTCAACCGTACTCGAAGTGTCTTATTATAGGGCAGACACTGCTCTAAGCATGTCCTGAACTCACTTAGTTCTTACAACCGTTCTGTGAGATAGATACTCTTATTCCCGTTTTATCAGTGAGATAACCAAGGCATACGGAGAGAGGTTAAGTGGCTTGCACAAGGTCACACAGATAATGAAGAGGCAAGATTCAAACCCAGACCATTGGACTCCAGGGTCCATCTGTGCTGCTAACCAGCCACTATGCTACATCTCACAGAAATACACAACTGGAATTATAACACATTCAAATCACTTTTTAAAACGACAAAGCCAAAGCCATAAGTGCCAATTATAAAAGGGGGCTGTAACCTAGTTGGGGGGGGGGGTGCGGTTCTTGAGGAAATGGCAGTTAGGCTACAACCTGAAGAGTTAACTAGACAGCAAAAGGAAAGGAGAACATTCCAGGCAAAGGGACAGTACATGTATTAGTTTCCTACAGCTGCTGTAACAAATCACCAAGAACTCAGTGGCTTAAAACAACACACATGTATTGTGAGACACTTCCATAGGCTGGAAGAGTGACATGGGCCTTACTGAGCTCAAGTCACAGTGATGGCGGGGCTCCATTCCTTTCTGAAATATCCTTGCCTCATCTACTTTCTAGAAGTTTCTTGCATTCTCTGGCTTGTGGCTCTCTTCCATCGTCAAAGCTGCAGTGATCGGTCGAGTCCTTCTCACATCAAATCATCTCCAACCTTTTCTGTCTCCGTCTTCCACCTATAAGGACCGTTATGATTTTATTGGGCCCACCCAGACAATCCAGGATGACCTCCCTACGTGGAGGTCAGCTCTCTAACACTCTTAATTCCATCCATTCCATTCCTTACTTCACCTTTGCCATGTAATGTAACATATTCACAGGTTCTGGGGATTAAGATATGGACATCTTTGGAGAGTCATTATTCTGCCTATTATAGACAGCATGTGCAAAAGCCCTTCAGGAAAAAAAATGGAAGTATAGAGCTAAAGAAGGTCCATGTGGTCAAAACAGAGAAAATGGAGAAGTAGACAGGAGGCGAGGCCAGTGCGGTCAGACGTGGTGGGCCTCGAAAACCGTTAGAAATTTTGTCATCTTCCAAGAGCAAGGGGAAGCCACTGAAGCATGCTAACAGGGCACTGGGGGACACTGGAGTGATCACACTGGCATTCTGAAAGGCCGCTCTGGCAGCTGTGCAACAGGGAAAGAGCGGGGAAGGAGGCAAAGTGGGGCCAGGTGGTCCAGTGCAAGGGGGTGTTGCAGCCGGAGGCCAGGTGGGAAGTGACAGAAATCCAGACTGGGGCTTAGACAGACAGAGGGACATGGTGATTCGAGGAACATTTTGGAGATGCAGCCAACGTGGAATTGGGTGAAACGAAGTGGAGAATGAGGAAGAGGCTACGGGACTGTGCTAGTGGCAGCGTCACAGAGAATGGGGACAACGGAGGAGTGCATGTGGGGGTGAAGGTCACCTTCAGATACACTGAATTTAAAAAATCCAGGAGGAAATGTCACTAGGCAGTTGGGTCTGTGAATCTAGAGCCCCGAGAAAAAGCCTTGTTTATAGTTGGTAAACTGATGTCTAGATGCTTCCAACTCAGCGTCCCGCTGGCTTGTCAACCCCAACAAAGCTCAGTCCAAGCCCATTATCTCCCTCAGACCAATCCAACCCAGGCATCCCTTCCTGGTTTACACCACCATGCAGCGTCAGAGGCCTTATCTGATTCACCCTGCCAGGCCCTCCAAGGCTTAGAAATCTGTCTGACCCTTGTAAGAGGTTAATAAATGTGGTAGAATTAATCACCGAATGAATTAATCAACTACCTCTCTTTCTCTCTCTCTCTCTCTCGCTCTCTCTCTGTGTCTCTCTCTCTCTGTCTCCCTCTCTCTCTGTCTCTCTCTCTGTCTCTCTCTCTCTCACACATGCACACACACGAAAACACAATCCTCTCTTGCTCACCCCACCACACTCCTTTGTCCTATTACTTTTGGACAAAGTCAGGTCTATTTAGCTTAGAAAGATCTGAGGTCAAATTCTGTTGTGACCCCAGCACCTGTGGACACAGGACCTTTGACCCTAAAGCCGCAAAGGGCTCTGCTTCCTCCGGCAGCTCAGCCAGGCACTCAAGAGAGAAACTTAACAGAACTGACAACCATTGCTGGATTTTATTATTTGTTTGGGTGTCTACAATCATAGTCACTTCCTGTAAGCCATATGCTTCGCAAAGCATTGCCATAAATCGATTTGTTTAAATATGAAGTTACAGCTTTTTCGATCGGATAAATATATTCCTCTGTATATTTATTTTGTGAATTCATGTTCTTTGTTTGTTAAGGTTTCCAGAAACTAAACACTCATCTACCACACGGAGCTGGTGTTCAGAACAACGGGAGGAGAGAACGAGTAGCGCTCACAAAGGACTGTCCCACTGTGTCAGAACCTCCCCGAGCTCAAACCTTAATTCATCAGATAGTCAGAAAAGCATCCGTTAAGCCCTGCTGTATTAGTCCCCGAAAGGAAAAAAAATTACACAGACACGGTTCTGTAAAAGCTCAGAGCCTGAGACTATTCTGCCTCTCACTTGTTAGACTGTTTAACAAGAAATTGGACAGAAACCCAGCAGCATGTTAAAGGGGTCCTAGAGGGGCGCCTGGGTGGCTCAGTCGCTGAAGCATCCGACTTCGGCTCAGAGCGTCATCTCACGGTTGGTGAGTTCAAGCCCCGCGTCGGGCTCTGTGCTGACAGCTCACAGCCTGGAGCCTGCTTTGGATTCTGTGTCTCCCTCTCTTTCTGCCCCTCCCCCACTCACACTGTCTCTCTCACTCTCTCTAAAAAATAAACAGGCATTAAAAATTTTAAAAATAAGAATAAGGAGTACTGCAGTCCTCTTTAGGTCAGAGGTTAGCTCATTGTGAAGCAACCAAACTAGGACCAAAGAACTTTTCTTTATTCATTAAACAAATGAATGTATTGTATTAAATACCTTTTACCAGACAAGGGAAATATAGCCAGGCACGGGTGGAGGGAATCTGCTACGAGTTCCTTGCCGGAGCGTACATTCTAGAAGAGAAAGATGGGCGATGAGCAAACAAGCCAACAAATAAACAAGAAAGCACTGGGTCTCAAGGATGCCAATAAGACCATGTGAATGCTGGAGTGGGTATGTTAGGTTAGACCTTTAAGAAAGACCTGTCATCATGGTTAACATTTAAGGTGAAACTTGAATGACAAAAACAAAACCCAAAAACTATTCATGCAAACCTAGGGAAGCATTCTGGGTGTTTCTTGACTAAAAGCTCCATAAATCCAGGAGTGAGTCCTATTTAACATTATAGTCCCCAGAATGATTACCATGGGGCCTCACCTCAATAAATGCAGGCTCTCATTAATGGGAGTAAAATACAACTGCTATGGTTCCAATCAAAGTGCTTGTGGCCTTTGGGATGGGAACAATTATCTCCAGGACCCAACTAGCATCTTCTCGCGTTGCAAGTCTCCCTGAACCAGCCCTGAAATCACAACGGAGCCAAGTGCCTAGGGTCTCAGGCCAGCAGACCTAGTGCTTCCTAGTATCTGACCCTTCCCTAAGGGTGGACATCTGCTCACCATTTCTCTTTCTAATGTTTTTCATTTCCCAGTTACCTCTCATTGGGCTCCAGGCTTTGCCTGGTTTCCATGTAGGATTTGCCTTGGTATCTTAGGAAAAAGAGCAGGAAAACCCTCCTTTCACTCCTAAGCCACAGTAGATGAGATGCTTAGGATAGAAAGGACTTGACCTACCTGGACCCTTGCCTCCTCCTCCCCCAGAACTCCACAGAAGCTGTGTTTGGAGACCAGATGCCCCCAGTCTTCTCTTCCTAGGGCTTTGCGTCCTCCATTACTAGAAGCTCTGTCCTATGGCCAGTCCCTCACAGCTACAGCCTCAGTCCTTTTCTGGAAAGCCAGTTGTTGGTGCTGAAAGCCAGTGGTGGATTCCTTCATAGACTTGACACAGTCTAGACACAGCTGAGGAAAGAATGAGTGGACCTGAAGATAGCTCAGTGGAAATTGAACAAATGAAAACATTAAGGCAAAAAGAAAATGGAACACAAAACAAAATGCAACAAAAACAGGACAGAGGGTCCAAGAGCTGGGGGACAGTAAGAGCCAATGGCTGGAAATATGCTGGCTGCATAACCTTGGCAGACCCTGAGGTTTTCAGTTCAACCCGTCTCCACCTATCCCCAAGTGAGCTCCACTGAATTCATGTCAAACACACCCAGAGGGTCAGCTCTCAAACCCTTTCTCAGGTATCTTCCTTAACTAACAAGTTATAACATTCTAATATGGTGCTGGTCTTAGTATTTAAGAAAATTGTGTTCCCATTGCCTAGGGACCGGCAAAAAAGGGGTTTCCAGATAAAATACAGAGCACCCAGTTCAATTTGAGCTTTGAATTTTTAGTAAAAGATATGTCTTATGTAATATTTGGGACATATTTAAACTAAAAAAACAAACAAACAAAAAACACCGCCTTCAATGTTTGTCTGAAATCCAAATCGAATCAAGCATCCATATTTTTATTAGCTAAATCTGGCAACTGAACGTTAAAAGCCACCACGTAACCCACTCAAAAGTGTCTCCTTTTGACCATGTGTATTATTCATAAGTCTAATAAGGTGTGTCGGAGGTCAGTTTATCCGGTCTACCGGCCATTAACCCAAGCAGCGGATGCTTTATGAAGGATGGGACATAAGTCAGAGGAGCAGATGGAGGAAAGCTGTAACAGAGGAGGCTCCAGATTTGGGATCAGAGTACCCTGTTCTAGAACCAGTTGTGCCTCTTACAGGCTGGGCCCATCATTAAACCGCTGTGCCTTGGCTTCCTACTGTAGAAAATGGCAATGACGATCCCCACACAGCCACCTCTCCCCCTCTCAGATTATGCTTCGCAGCACATCCCTCTGTGGGACATTGTGTGGGAACCATATAGGAATATACGCCCAGCAGGTGGTGGACTTATTGTTACGTACGGGAAGAGATGGGAGGAAGCTGTCATGAGGGGCGCACCAGGTCAGGGAAGAAAAGGCCTCAGCTGGCTTTTGCATAGTTCTTGCCCCTCACTGGCATTAATAATACCTGCCGCCATCAGACTGCCCATTTCCCACCGACCCCCGCAAACTGCATCTCAAATCCTTATCGGTCAATAGCACGTATTTTTGGCCTTTGCCAGTGCGCGCATGCCAGGCGTAATCAGGCCTCGTTATGTAAGCGCGGCACAGCTTGGCCCGGTGTCTCCTTGGAGAGGTAACTGCCAAGGGGAGCACGGGAGGCAGCAGTGATACGAGACCCTGTCCTCTGAGTCAGCCCTGATGCCAGCCTGGTGAGGTAAGCCTCCGTTGGGGGCACCATTCACCTGCTGGCTTCTGGCCTCTCTCTGGCGGTGAGCACCTCCCAGCAGGCTGGCTGGGGCGTGAGTAACGAGACAGGTCTGTTCCACGTAGCTCCTGGCTTCAAAGCGGTGACCGGATTCCATACATCCGTGAGAGGGCAGAGAGCTAGCTGGCTCTGTCCCGGAATGTGCACTCCCCACCTGGCTCTCCAGTGCTGTGCTAGCCATGTCTCTGGGCTCTGGGGCTCCTGGACCCTGGGCCCGGCCTTCCCATCCAAGGCTCAGCAGCCCGTCTTAGATGCCCCATGAGCCTGAATGACCCATACCTCCCCTGCTGTCACCCCCACCGACACCAGTGGCAGACCCCAGACTAAGGGGAAATAAGGCTTAGGCTTTCCTCTGAATCTGAGAAATAAAACTTGCATGAAGGAACAAGCTACCCCAGGCTCAAGGTCCCTTTGGTCCACAAGAGGGAACGTGTTAGAGTCACAGTTAAAGAAGAGCCTCACACACTGCCCTCGTGACCCCGGCACGTGGACCACAGATAAGGGGAGACGTCCGTAAAGGAGGCCCAAAGCCCCCTTGTACTTCATGACCCAGAAGAAAAGGGAATCCAGTGGCCCAGAAGGAGCGTTCCCGAGAAAGGAATACGTGTGATTCTTGGCGCCATGAAAATAAGCCCCTTCTTGTCTCCGTGCCTGCTTGGAACACACAGCACCCACTGGGACAGCAGGTCCTCTTCTGCCCGCCTCTGGTGACTGGAAAACAGTGGGCTTCAAATTCCTCCATCCAGTCAACAGGGGAGACTTACCCAGACCTGCTGACCCCCTCCATGCCGACCCTGTGACTCACCCTGACCTGCAGCCTTCAGGGGATGTGGTGCTGACCCCGGAGCACTGCGGGTCTGGGAACCACACAGCCGCACGCTGTCACACAAAGAGGGTACAACTCAAGTCCAGCTGATAGAGGAGAAGAAGAGAGGGGTCCCAGGGGAAGGTACCGAAAGACCCCCACCGGGGAGCTGCCTCTCGGGCTCCCTTCAGAGCTCCAGCACCCGGGGCTGGCCTGGGGCATGCCCCTCCTGGCTCAGACATGACTTCTGTCTGTCCCTCCACACCAGATCTGGTTTCACCAGGCCTGGAACTCTCCAAGCCCTTTCCTGCTGGGAGCTGATTTATTTGAATGCGTCTGTCAGAGCGTGACTGAAGGGTGTCTGGACGGCGGGGAGCCCAGCTGTGGCAGATGTTGCCTCAAGATGCTCTCTGAGCGAGGCTTGCATGGATTTTGCTTACCCCTTCCCTTCCTTTCTCCCCTCCCCCTCCTGGGAAAGGCCTGCAAAGAAGCTAAGAACATCTTCACAGCCCATGGGAACCAGGAAAGAGAGCAGGGGATCTGGGGACCAGGAGAGCATGAAGGAGGCCAGTGTGCTAGTGTGATATATGTATGCCAAGGCACGGGGTTCTAGACTTTATTATTCCACCAGCAAAGTCTGTGATTGTAAGTCTCTGGGCCTCCCACATCCTCTAAGTTAATTTCTAGCTCACAGTCTCAGCTTGCCAACTCTGGGAAGAGTTTTATGATCCCGTGGGGCCAAACAAATTTCTCTTCCCCGTGACCACACAGCACCTACGCTCCCATAACAAAGCATTTGAACACAGAACAGTCCCAACGCAGAGTTTTGACCAGCAAGATACAGAGCTCGGTACCCTGACTCGGGGTCAGGGTCATGGTTCACAACTGGCTCTTCAAGAACAAAAGGATACATGAAATAAATGTTGCTGACGTAAAGCAGACAATTTGCAAATAAGACAACATACAATGCTCTTTATTGTAAATTCCACGTAGTCAGTTGATTCTCCTGGAATGCTTTAGTCCATGGTTGCCAGACTCTATCTCTGTGTCAGGCCTATGGCTGCTATTCAACCATGATTTAGTAAAGGGCTGTCCTGGAAAACCAGCTTGGAAAAATCCCTGAAAGTTCAACACTTGGCTCTCGAGATCCGGCAGGAGCCGACTCCCCACCGGGCAGCAGGCTCCAGAGAGTAAGGCCTCAGATCGCCTCTGTCCGTAGCACCTACCCGGGCCTGGCCCAGCAGCCATCACAGTCCAGCCTACAGCCTGCTCCCTGAATTGAACCTGCTCTCCTTAGTTTACCCAAAGGGGAAGGCCAAGTAAGCCGAGTCTGATAAAGTAGGAACAGGTGTCCTAAGGGAGTGTGGCCAAGGACGGATGGTGGCAGGTGGTGGGTTGCCAAGAAGACTCCATAGATGGGGTGAGTCAGAGACCAGAGAGAAGCGATAGGCACAGAATGGGAAGAGCGGAGGTCAGGGAGGGTGTCCCAGGGTTGGAGGGATGGCACAGGTAAGGGCATCATTAGAACAGCTGCCTTCCCCCAGCACCCAGACCACTCACTGACACTTCCTTCCGACAAGCATTCATGGTCCGCTGTGGGCTAAGCACCGTTCTCAGCTAAAGTCCCTGCTCTTAGGACAATCCAATTCCATTAAGGGAGAGACTCAATACACAGCAAAGAAGAACCCCAGGGGTGGAGGATGCTATGAGTAAACAAACTTGACTTCAAGATGAGAAAGAACTTGACGCAGAACCTAATCCCTAGGGATACTAAGCAGGTGCTTCCCCCCAAAAACATAAGGCATGGTTATGCAAAACAGAAGACATCTCTTTCATGCAGGACTTCTCAGGACCCTGGCCGGGCTCCTGGGGGCTATGAACCACCATACGGGGGTTACAGGCTGTAGCGTTTCCCAAACTTGCTCTATGGATGGCAGGGTTAAAAAGTGGGTAGGAGTCCTAAGGTAAAGGTCCAAAGAGTCTGATGTTCTCAAGCCGCTGTGGGGATACTGCTTCTAAGTCTGGGTTATTGAGACCCAAGTGGAGAAAAATCAGAGGAGTAGAAAGGCTGGTCCAGGAAAGCAGCTGCTCTTCTTGGCTTAGCTCCTGCTTCTTTGCCCTGTCAACCCTCACCTCCCCTTCCCCATGGGAAATCGATCCACAGCCACTGGTGGGGCCTGGCTTAGGGAGGAGGCTCTACATACGAGGACTGATGTGAGAGCTGGAACGACAAACACATTTCCAACACAGCCAGGACTCCAGGGTTTCCCTCTGGTCCCTCCAGACATCCAGCCACCTCCGAAACTCATCTCCCTGAGTAACAGTGAGTAAATAGCAATGTAATCATAAAGTCATAGTGCTATTCGAGAGCCTTTGCCCTGAACTGGGCAGTTGACCAGAAGTTCCTCCTCACACACTCGGTCCATCTACCACCCAGTTAAGGAGCAAGAGGGCGGACGGAGAGCCCTCGGACCCAGGAAGGAGAGGCAGCGGAGCCCGGATGCCCGGACAAGTGCCCTCAGCCTCTGGCAATCTGACAGCCGCAGCCCCACCTCGCCCGCGATCTCACGGAAACCCCTCTTTGCTGTTTGGCCCTACTTCTTGGTTTCGCTCACAGCCGACTTTGCCAAATTTTGAGCCAGCCCTGAATGACAACCATTTTCCCCAGGATTAAAACTGCCTTTAGTGGAGCCATCATGCCACACAGGCTGAGCCTGGGAGGAACATCTGGGAGGACATCTGGTCCATCAGCCGGCCTCCCTCGCAGATGGAGCCTTCGTGGGCATCAGCCCGGGTTCCCGCCACAACACCGGGAACGGGGTTTTGGGTCCCTGCTGCAGCCAAGGACTGACTCAGTGCCCGAGGAGAGTCGGCCAACGTCTCCGAGCCCCGTTTCCGCGTCTTTGCAATGTGGGGCGACCCTGCCCTATCAATTTACTTAACCATGCATTATAATAATCAGCAGAGTGGTGGCTTCAAAGATGGTCCATTTCCTCAATAAAGGCAGAGAATTAGCGGTAATTCAAAATGCCAGTTATCTCGCAACGCTGGCAAGAGCTACAAAGGCGTATTGTTTCGCTCTGTGGCAGGCTGAGATCATTTCAGCCCAGTTCCTCTCTCTCTCCCCCAGGCAGCCACCCATAAGACAGCCTGACCTTGACAGAGAGGCTCGGCCACCGCGATTTTCACAGAAACCGTAGATAGGCCACCCTTATCTCTCTGGGGAATAAAGTCGCTGGGGGCTGTTTCAGAAGGAGGGCGAGCCCAGCCCGGGACTGGTGTTTCCTGAAGGGGAGATGGGGTGGCGAGGGGGCCCACGGCATGCGGGGAGGGGGGCCAGCCACGTGAGCTGCTCCATTTCTGGCCGTGGCACCACCCGCAGACCTCCCTGGAGCCAGTCAGTCGAGTCAGACTGATTAGGCCAATTCACTCGTTATCTGGGGCCAGCAGATAAGGCCTGGAGCCCAGAGGGGTGACTGGGGGATGTGCCCAGTGGGAAGGAGACCTGAGGCACACCGTAGCTGAGGGGAGGACAGGGAAGAGAGAGCGCTCTCACGTTCCTCCTCTGAAGGCCTGCTGCGGGTCTCAAGTGGCCTCCGGTCAAGATGAGGATGTTGGCCCTCCCTCCACGCACCACCTGAACCCGCTCGGCCAGGGGCTCTCCATCTCCGGGGAATGTCAGAGTCCCCTGGAGGGCCTGATACAACCCACGTGGGTCAGTAGTCTGGGGAGGGAACTTGAATGGCTCAGTTTCCAGGTGACTCTGAGGCTGCTGGTCCAAGGACCACACTCTGAGGACCCCTGCTATGGGCTCTTGACGAGACCTACATCCTCAAATCTGTCTCCCCCAACCACCTCCTTCACCACTCTCAGGAGACAGATCACAGGAGACCCCACACCTGAGAAAGCCCCTACAAGGGGGAAGGACAGCCACCCCTCTCCCCACCATCCAGGGAGGCCTAAGCACCGAGGTGTTCTTATAAACGAGCTGTGCGATCTCCCTGGGTCTCACCTTCCCCGTTTGTCATGTGAGGAGGTTGGACTAAGCCACATTTAGGCAAGCTCCTTCCCGCACCAGAGTGTCCCAGGGCCCTGAAAGCGAAAAGGTGGCCTCGCTCCACCTGCACGTTTGCTTGCCGGGGGCCAGCTTCCTCCTCTCCGTTAGCCTGGGCATCGCACGAAGCAGGCGAGGACTTCATCGTGTGCAACACTCAGCTCCCAAACCGCAAACCGCGGGTCCACTCACTGCCAAACCGCCAAGTCCCCGTCCGAAGACCTTACCCGTTTTCGGCTTTCCCGCCACCCCCCGCCTCTCCGTGCCCTTCTTCCCTGGATTTAAGGCTTGAGCAAAATACTCCTTCTGGTGATGAAGGTGTTTGATCCACTTTTTGCCATCTCATCTCACCGCCCTTTACCCGGGGCCCTCTCCTCGCTTTGGTGCCCTGGCAGAATGGGGCCTTGCCCACAGTCGTCTGTCCCAGCCACTTACTAGTCACCCAAGCTACACCAGATGCCACCCACTACCCTGGTCCCTACCACGATCTGAATCACAGAGGGAAGCCCTGGCCACCCAAATCCCACCATCTGGATCGCCGGCAAGATCTCTGCCATTCAAACCCCCACAGATTTCCCAGAGCAGTGACAGTCCTGCAGCCAGACACCCTGCCTCCCATCCCCATTCTTGCTTTCAGATGACAGCCACGGGGCAGAGGCCCACGAACTCTTCTTCATAAAACTGTACTTTCTCCTCTGTCTCGAATGCTGTTCGCACGGTACCTCCTGCATGAAATCTGGAAGGGAACTTACAGAATGCGGGCTATAAATCTCAGCTTCCGTTCTCACAGGGCAGAGATGCGCGGGGACCACAGACCGTCACCTGGGCTGAAATTCCGTGGGTCTGTGGGTCACCACACGAAGGTTGCTCGGGGACAATCCCTTCCAATCCCTTCTGCACGTATCTTACCAGACACCTGTGCTTTCTTTATTTGAGGGTCACCAACTAGTCATGAAGCTGGCTGAAGGCACATGTCCTCGCACGGCGGGGGAGAAAAAGCTGAGGTCCGAGAGGAAAAGACACTTCTCCAACATCGCACAGCTAATTAGTGGAACTGAGAACAGAGCCCAGGTCTCCCGGACTTGAACATGTACTTTCCCTCACAGCAGGTTGGCCCTTGGGGATGTTGCCTGACTAATCTAATCGCAGGTGCCCACATGGGTGAACCCGGGGCCTGAGCGGATCTCACTGCTCAGTGGGCAATAATGAATGAGTTCTCCAAGACCCCCAGCTAGGGAATAGGAAACATCCTGCAGTCCACTCTCACAGAGCCTGCTGTCCCATCCCAGGCTCTTGGGCCCCTCCCCACCTCCTAAGCGCAAGGTCCCAAACCGCTTCCCACCCAACACCCTGCTGCCCTTTCTTCAAGCCAGAGGAGGCTGCTCAGTGAACAGGTGCATCCTCCTGGGGTTCATGCTACTTTCCGCTGAGCTGCGGATAGGGTCCAAACTCCAGATAAAAAGTAGATTCTTCAAAGTAAAAGCAGACCTGGGAGAAAGTTCATATCTAAAAATGTCTCTCCAAGGCTATCTCATGAACACCAGCAACTGTCCCTGAACACAGAGTTCCAGGGACAGACATACTGGAATCTCCTGCAGTCTGGTGTGCAAGAGACATGGTTCCCATTTCCAAAGGCTCTGTGCAGTCCTGTAGGAAGGGATCTGCTTCCCAAACTCATTGGATTCTGGCACCCCTGGTCCACACTCTCAGGATGATTCTGTGGAATTAAGGCTCAGCACAGCTCTGTGTATCTAGGCCCAGAATTAATTTTTAAGACATTTTAAACAAATAACAGTCTGAGAGATCATTTAGTCCGGGGGTCAACAAACGATGGGCAAATGTGGCTATTTTTGTATGGCCTTTTAACTTGGAATTAAAAAAAAAAAACAAAAAACAAAAAAAAACAAAAAAAAAAAACAGTGTTGAAGAGCTGAGGGGCAGGGGAAGAAAAGGAAAGGAAAGGCATATGTAACAAAAATATATGTGTTCCTGCAACGCCTAAAATATTTACTAACTTTTCCTTTACAGAAAAACCTCACCAACCCCTGACCTGTCATCCCACCTCTCTATAAGATGTTGGTCAAAAGTATCCTCCACAGAGAGGAGGAAGGATCTAGACAACAAAGATGCAGGAAAAGGAAACCAGCCTTCAGCCTGTGGTTAGACATCAGATTTCTCTGAGGACAGTGAAAACTCTAGAAAAGGACTGGCTGGGGAAAATGGGCTACCAGGACCCAGGACCAAGGGAGGGAGGGAGGAAGCAGAGAAAGGCCTGGTGAAACCTGGGTCAGGGGAGGGGTGGCTGGCTGGCCGTACAGCAGGCCCACCCATCGTCTGTGATGGGCCAGGTCTGCAGGCCAGGGCCAGTCCAGGAGGGCTGCCTGCTGGCGGTGGGCGGGGATTGCTCCCTGAGGCTCCGTGATCCCAGGACTGTACCAGGGCCTCAGGCCGGTCCCAAGTTCTCTGTAACCCGACCCAGACCCAGCCGTGAAGGACACCGCGGAGGGGCAGAGGGGCATAAAAGGTATACAAAAGGATTGGAAGGGATTTGGTTACAGAGTTGCACCAGCCACTTCCTGGAATCCAATGGGAGTGAGTTCTGAGAACTGGAAGCTGGGAGGGGGGAGCTAAGCGGGGAAGAGAAAAACAGGCCAACAGCTGGTTTGCAAGTGTGCTCGCTGGGAAGCGGAGCTGGCCCAGTGCTGGCCTGCGGGCTGGCAGGTTGTGCTCTTGCCCTAGCCTGGAGGGATTCAGGGGCAGGGGTGCCCAGGGGCAGCCTGGCCTCCCCCTGGCAGCCTCTCCTGCCACAAGCCTCCTCCTTCCCCCTCAGGCCCCCCCCTCCGGGGTGCCGGGCCCACCCCAGCCTCCTTTGCCCGCCCCCAACCCCAGGCGGAGAACAAAGGGTCCTGAATGTGTCCGGCCTTTCCTCTACATCTCACCACCACTGTGCCTCTGCCTTTGCAAGCCTTTCTTTTCTCCTCTCTCTTCTCTCCTGCCACACCCCTCAGGTTCCTCTGTTCCCTCCTTGGAACTTCTCTTCCTCCACCTGACCCTGCCCCGCTATGGTTCCAGGCTTCATAGCCAAGCAGTCAAGGACAAATTCAGATCTGGGCCTGAACTTGGTCCCTCCGAGCGGGGTCTGGAACAGAGAAACGGAGGGAGCCTCACTTCTGCCGGTGGTTCTGCAGCCCCCCTGGCCCACCCTCTCCAGCCAGAAAGGAAATTACAGAGTAAAGGCTCATTCTCCAGCCTGCTTCCTCCCAAGGGAGCGAGCCTGCGGGGGCCCAGCGGCCACTCGTGGGCAACAAAACAACCCCATTTCTCCAGGCTACCACCACCACCATACACACTTTATTTGCCTTTTTCCATGTCTTTCCCCATCACTCACCAGGACCAAGGAAGGCCATGTGCCTGGACCCGTATGGTAGCTGCATACACCTGCCATGAAGGCATCACGTGATAAGACAAGGTGGCTTCGCCCACTAACCACAGGCTTCGCGAGAGGAAGACTTGTGCCTTTTGACAGGGTGGTACAAGGCCACTGTGACCACACTCCCCAACAATGTATTTATTTGCACTTGGGGCCATCCTGGAATATCTGTTACGTGTGGAGATCAAGTGCACTGTCCCTGAGCAGATCTGGGAAAGATCTGGAGTAGTTGGGACAAGATGGGTCCAATTGCTTCGTCGTTTAGCTAAGGAAATCAAGGTGACATGCAGTGGAAATCCAAGGGTCCCCTTCTCTAGGTCATACATCACAATCCTCCTACTGTCTGACATCCTGTCATCAATAGCAGATTTACCTAAAAAAAGAAACCAAGTCCCTTCCAGGAAGAGCCATCCCAGGTTCATCAAAAGCCAGTACAGGGCAGACTGGTCCCTTTCTTAAGCAAGCAAATCTTTTTGTTTCAACCCCAACTTTTTGCCCAGACCTGCTGGGTGGTGCACGTCGAGCCCGAACCACATGTACGTGTTACTTGAGGATGACATTGTGATATGATGCCAACACACAGAAGCAAAGTAAAGACTCAAGCAAGTTCCTTGGCCTCCTTGAAGTAGAGTCTGCGCCCCTGGACTTGTCTTGACCATTCTTGTCCCTGGTTTTCCACCTGGAAAACACCGTCCACGTCTGTATGTCCACCTCTCCGAGAAATTTTCTGATCCTCCTCGACTTGACTGATGTTTCCCCTCCCCGAGCTCCCAGAGCACCAGTTGCCCAGATCACACATGTGGCCCTCAAGCCTCTGTGTGTTGTAAACTGGATTTTCCTATGTCCACACATATATCAGTCAGGATCCAGACTTGGGAGACAGAAAACCACACGACTCATTTTCACGGAATGAATTTAAAGAATAATTAACTCAGTACCAAGAACAGAAAAGGCCAAGGGGAATATTAAAGTAGCAAAGAGGTTGCAATGATTGGAAGCAGCTAACTCAGTATGAGGGAACAAAAGGGACTATTATTAGAATCATGGAAACTTACAGGCCTGGAGGGAGACACCCCCAGAGCGAAACTTCAGCCCTCTCTAAGGGGCTGCTGCTTTGCTGGAGGAAGGGCCCCATGGCGCTGGGACCCAGAGCCCTGAGCAGGGGGTGCCGGCCAACTTATGATGGCATTTTTGAGGGGGAAACAATGGGCCTGGTTCCACGAGTGTTGGAAAAACTGGAAACTGGAGCACCAGCTGCTCCTGGAAGGAGCTGCCAGTGTGGAAAAGCATTGCTAAGTGATGCCCGCAGGAGCAGCGGGCGCATCGAGCAACAGAAAGCAAACAGGGAGGAGCGGTGACCACGCCAAACTGGGGGCTGCCTTGCAGAGCGAATTAAACGCATCCACCCGCAGACGTTAGACTCACTTTATCTGCAATGTACATGAGTTCCAGAAGCAACTTGAAATTAACAAGAAGCAGAGCCAAAACTGAAAAAGAGACCTTTTGTTGTGTTTCATGCGTGCTCAAGAAGAGAACGGTTTCTCTTTCATATACGGGTTAGTTTAATCCGGGTGACAATAAAGAAGAGCCTTACTTAAGACTCTAACTAACTAGTTAAGTCTTAACTAACCAGGTCCTTGAATATGGAAACTATAAGACATCCCAAAGAGAGAGGACCCCAGTGATTAGTTAGTAGAACCTCACTTTCTCCTCCTACCCACAAGTACCCAGCTGAGTAGACTGAATCCCAGAGGAACCGAGTGGTCAGAGAGTGGCAGGACCAGCCCTGAAACCGGAGGCATCCCTTCATTCAACAAGTATTTATTGAGCATCTCCTGTTCTGACCCCAGGTTTAGGAAACCTTGGAAATTATCAGTGAATAAGACATTCCAGGAAGTAGGAGCCACAGAATGTAAGCTACATGGTGACAGAGACGTTTCTGTCTACATCTTTTCCTTCCAAGATGCTCTCCGGTATTACTTTAGGATGGCTTCACTTTTCACTTACTTTATTGTAGACCTCATCAAGAAGTGAAACACAGCAGGGGACTGAGGTGAAAGGGGGAAGTTTGGGGAGATAGCAGCTTCCAGATATGATAGAAACTACATTTCCCTCCATGGTCATTGACCACCACAGTTCTGGAAACTCTAGGACCATCCCAGTTTCAAACATTCGGCTCTCTGTGACTAGCAGGGTCCTGATGGTTTGAATACATATATGACTATAGCCACACTCCAATGGGAGCCATCTTGGTGCTGGGACTGGGCAGCACAACAGCTCCCCCTGGTGTTCTGGAGGAATGGCCTGTCTCAGACAGGGGTGGGGACCTACAAAGGTTGGGAATCATTGTTTACTGAGTTCTTTCATGAAACTAACCAACCATCTCCTTGTTGAGCACTTTAAAAGATCTAGTGGGAAGCCTCAGAAGAAATGAGGAAGTCAGAGCTTGAGAATCCTGGGCTTAAGAATCCTTAGATTCTGTTCTCCTCGTTTGAGGTGACAACCAAGCTCATTTTTTATTGGTGACAGATGTGATGATGCCCTGGGCCTGTAAGATAAGAAAGGCAAGGAGGTCAAACAAGAAGACAGAAGAGGCGCTGGAAAACACATAGATGTGGCTGCAGATCGTTATTCACCTGAGTTCTGATCCAGAAATGTGGCCCCTGTGCACTAATCCAAGGGCTGAACTGAAATCCAAATTCTCTACATCTTTGTTTTCCCTCTTTTCTTTATCTCCATTTTCTTTTACATCTCTTTCTTTGAATACTAGTCAACTCCTGGGAAAGAGAAGGGACAAAGGAAAATCAGGTCCTTCCCAAGTTTGATGATCAATAGCCTGAGCCTCTTCCTTGTCAGACTTTCCTCAAAGCATTTGGTAATGCATATTGAAAGTCCAAGAATCCTAACATTCATCGGGCTTATCCTTTCCCACATACTCAGGGAAATTTGAACACAAAATACCTGGCAATTCATTTATTACGTGGCTAAACAGAAAATAAGGTGGAACAAATGGTGGTAAATTCAGAACTTTTGAAAACTCAAATATCCCCAGACTGGGACTCTTTACTAAGAATCTTTCCTCTGTGTTGAGTGTGTTTACACAAGTGCACATGCATGGGCATGTGCTCTTTTCAGCTGATACAATTAAAAAAAAAAAAAAAAAGCATTTTCAGAGTAAGGAAGACGAGGAATCCAGAATAAAAGTTATCCATCCCTTTTCTGTTTAAGTAGAATAACCCCCTAACTTATCTGAAATGAGTAGACATCTCCACTGTGCTAAAAGCTCTCTAGGCAATAAGATTTTACAAACTTTCCTACTTACCCACTCCTGGTCATTGCCAAAGTTCACCCCAAATGCTCTCGCACACTGCTGATAGGAGGAAAGGTCAATGAAACCTCTCAGAAAAATGATTTGGGGGGAAAAGTGTACTAAGAGTCTTAAGGATATCATCCTCTTTGACCCTGTAACTTTGCTTCTACAGCTGCATCCTAAGAAAATACAAAAAAGACTAACGAGATGGAAGAGATATGTATATTTTGAATCCATTTTTGAATACAAGCAAATAATTAGCAATGTATTAAAATTGGTTTATGCAAATACAAATAATAGAATATTATGCAGATCCCATAGTGTAGCTATATATAACATATAGGTAATATATATAATACAGAAATTATAGATGTGTGTATATAAAATGCGGAGGGGACACCTGGGTGGCTCAGTTGGTCAAGCATCCAACTCTTGATTTCTGCTCAGGTCATGATCTCACAGTTCGTTGATTCCGAGCCCTGAGTCGGGCTCTGCACTGACAGCGTGGAGCCTGCTTGGGATTTCTCTCTCCCTCTCTCTCTGCCCCTCCCTGGCTTGCAATCTCTTTCTCTGTCTCAAAAAATAAATAAACATTAAATAAATTTTAAAAAATAAAATGCAGGGGCACCTGGGTGACTCAGTCGGTTGGGCGTCTGACTTCGGCTCAGGTCATGATCTCACAGTTTTTGGGTTCGAGCCCCGTGTCGGGTTCTGTGCTGACAGCTCAGAGCCTGGAGCCTGTTTCGGATTCTGTGTGTGTGTGTGTCTCTCTCTGCCCCTCCCCTGCTCATGCTCTGTCTCTCTCTGTCTCTCAAAAAATAAACGTTAAAAAAATTTTTTTTAAATAAATAAAATGCAGAGATAGGTAAATATAAATAGGTCAATCACATACACACAATGTTAAATGTTAAAATGATGCATTTTCTGTCTCATTTTTGGCTGAGGCCCTAAGGAACAGAGAACAGAATAATGGGGAGTAAGGATTCCCACCTACCAAAGACAGTAGACAGCTCCGGAGAGGAGCAGTTCATGTTCCCGAAGGAAGGCTTCAACTAGTAGGGGATGAAAATCAATGGGTAAATGTCCCAGCCTCCTAGCATTGGGAGGGATAATCCTAAGGTAACTTTCCTGTAGTTTCTTGGAGGGTCTCCAGTGGGACTAAGCTTCAGTTGCCCCGGACAGTCATCAGCTCAGTAACACACTCTATTCTCTCCCTTCCCAGGCTCACACCCTATTCCCCCATTCCTGTTTCCTAGAATCTACTTCATAACACACAACCTGTTCTCAGGTCCTTATCTCAGGCTCCACTGGAGGATGAGTAAAATTAAGTCACTCCCAAAATGTAATACCCTCTGGAGGCCAGGTTTTGCAGCTATCAAAAACTCAGGAAGGAATCTATCTTCAGAGGGCTTTTGTTTCGTCCCCCAGCTGAAGCAAGGCCACAAAATGAAAGTGTGGCTTTCCGATTCAAACAAGGGAGAGGAAAAGCTCAGAGGATATACACAAACTCATAGTTCAGTGAATTATCCTGTCACAACATTGTCATCATTGCTGCCATTATTACCGTCAAATGCCAAAGGCACAGAAGGCAGACAGCGTCCCAGCTGGGTAGGGAGTCACATCACCGGAAAAGACTCGTGGGGCTAGGTCCAGCTTCAGGCGGTTCCTCTGCCTAACACAATTACCCGGCCTCTCCAGCTATTTGGAAGGGGGGCTGTGTTTTAGAGACCATAGTGCTATAACCCACCGAAATGTCGTGCTGAGCGCCAGGGACGGGAGGACTCTGTTTTATTCCGAGTCTCTCATTCCCATATGGAACCCAAGGCACATCTAGACAGACAGCTGGATCTCTTCTCCTTTTTCCTCCTGGATTTAAAACTATGTTTCAAGCAAAAGTAGGGATTTGGAGGCCAGGAATAAATTGGCTCTAACAATGTGTAGTCCATGGGATCTGTATAGAGAGCCAAAGGAGAGCAAGCTACCTACACACAATCCCAGATTCTTACCCCCAGCTCCCCTGCCTACAATGGCAAACTGGCCCCTGGACTATTTGATAAATGTGGGCAAGGGGGAAGTGGCACCTACGGGGTCAGTAGTGGTAGATTCCAAAGGTTTAGGATTGAGGTTACAAAGTCAGTGTCTTCAAGGTTCATGGCAATAATATTAGTACAAGGGAACCAAGCAGAGATTGGTGGAGACAACGGTGAAATGCCCCATCTAAACGGTACTTCTAAACTCTAGTCAATTGGGATGCAGTGTTGCTAGACAAATTTTTAAGAGCCACCAAGGAGTCAAAAATCCAGATTGTGTATGAAAGTCATTGGTTTCAGTGGTGGCAACTAGTTCGAATGTTTTTTGCTCACCCCGTGTTGGCCTGCATAGTCAAAACAGGTCTGTGGACTATAGTTGGCTCCTAAGCCATCAGGTGGACATACATTATGGGAGTGACATAATCTACTGTCATTGGAAAATGTATTGAAGTCGGCATCAGACAGCATAGTAACAGACAACTGTAAGATTTTGAAAGAGCGGAAAGAATGGAAAAAGACTTTAGGATTGAATTATAAACAGGCAAAAGGGACTGCACTCAAATTCATAAACTTATGAACTTCGATTTGGGGCCAGTTTCAACATCTGCTATTATGAGGAATAAGGATAATGGCGGCTTTATGTAGCATTATGACCACATTGCATCATACAATGTCCTGATCCTATGAATAGCCAGTTAGCTTTCTTCTTCCTGTCACTGGCTTACCTGCCTGAGGAACAGCTGGTTTAGGACAAGCAGGTTCTGTGCCCTCACCCACTCCCCCACACCGACTCCCACCCCTCAAAATTAACTCTTTTACAAGAAGACTACCACCGAGACAGGGAGAAAGATGGTCCATAAAGACATCCAGCAAAAGGTGAAGACTCATGAATAGAAACTACCACAAAGGGTGGAAAAGGAAGAGTAAGGCTGACCCTTAGACAAGATACAAAGAAAGAAGATCCTGGCCCGGGCAGAACCAGTCTCGAGGGGCAAGGAGAGTAGAAAGACCACTCCATTATCTCTGCCTTTCTGTGATTTTGTCAAGTTAGTCCTTCAGTGTGTGTTTCAGTTGCAAAACTGAGATCACTGTTACAAGATCAGTGAAATAGTTAACACAAGCTCTGGGTAAAGTCTTGTTGGAACGTGGCCATGGCCACTCACCGTGGCTGCTTTTGCCTGCAAAGACTAAAACGACTACCAACCTGTCCGTCACTTTCAAGGTCCCCCTCCAGTAGCCCTATCAGGTGCCATACCTCACAAAAGCTGCTGTGAGGTATAACGTGGGTCATGATTTTTTACTTCATACAAGGCTTTCACCAATAAATATTCAATGCCTTGGACACTAAGATTCAAAGTTCTCACACTTAATTTCAATTTTTGGGTGCCTGGGAGGTGGGTCTCCCGATGCCGTTACTTTGACTCTAGACTATCGGCTCTTACCTAACACGCGTATGTGAACAAGGCCAAGTTCTATGTAAATGTGGCAAAAATGGTGAGTGTGATAGGGATGACTGGCACAGAATGAAGCAGGAAAGGCTACTTACCTCCTTTGTCTGTGCCTTCTCCCCAAGACTACACCAGTGTGTGCAAAGCATGTGATTACAACACATTCTACAAGATAGAGTATAGCATTACCACATTCCCAGGATGCCTCTGCTCCTGGGCGCAGGGACACTTGCCATAAGATCTTGAAACTACAATCTTCCCCCACTCCCACACTGAGAGCAAATGGGTCAACCAAGAACAAATCAACCATCATGGGAGAAACCCATGTTCCATTGGGAACAAGAACCTCATCGATATCTAGAAAATTTGACAAAACCCAGGGGCCTGCCTAAGTTGGCTGGACAACGGTTTCTGTATCTTTCACAGGAGAATTGGGTTCTAAGGCCGCAAACTTCTAGATCAGCTTTGGTCTGGCGGGCATATGATTTTTAAAGGTGGCAGAACTGTTGCTCTTTAAGGGTAATGCGATAGGGGTAAGAGATGTCATATCTTTATGTGAATTATACAAGGTCCAGGTTCAATTACACAAGGGATTCCACACAACTATCAGAATTATTTGACCCCAAAGGGTCCAAGACTACATTGTATCTATAGCACAGGATTAGGAGAGGCTTGGGGATGTTGTCCTTTAAAAAGTCCCAAATACACATATGCAGTCTAGGCCTATCTTATGTTTCCACCCTTTCTCATGTTACAGTTCCTGGGCTCCGTGTTGACATGACCCGAGCTTGTTTCTAGAAAAAGGGGTATCTTTGGGCACCTTCGTTACTCATTACCAACAAACAAAGCTAAAAGTATGAGCTGATGATCTGGTTCTGCGTTTTCTGGTTGTTATACCTCAACCCAGCCAGTTAGAAGGTCTATCAAACCAAGTAAATCCTTTTCATATCCAGAAAATATCTCAACCTATTCCATACTGAAACCCAATCATATTTTATTAGCAAGTCTCTTACACAGGCACTACATATCTCCTCCCGACTCGCTTGATTATCCCTCTACCTGTTCCACCCTACTTAGCCTATTACATGAAAAAAGGCAGGGGTACTCCAGGTTGCCATAGGTCACTGTTCAGCTAAGCAAAAACACACAAAACACCATTTGTCAGTGAAAGGAGGGAAATTTTACTTAAAAGACCCTGGGCAGAGAGGTAAAATCGAAGATGATTATGGTGTTCTGGGGCCTGCACCAAAAGAGGCTTTTCTTATTGCTGGCCATGGGAAAAACTGTGACGCTGAAAGTCATGGGTTCGAGCAGTGTCTTCAACCAGATCATTGGCATATGCTGCTGACTAAGGAGACAAGAATGAGAAAATGTAAGATTTACACTCAGGAAACCCATGTGTTTTTTATAGAAGGACCTCTTCAGCTCAATTTCTCAGATTTCATCAGACATAAGGCCAGAGAGTATGAGAAACCCACCTTCAAGGGGCACCTGGGGTGGCTTAGTTGGTTAAGTGTCTGACTGCTGATGTCAGCTCAGGTCATGATCTCACGGGTTCATGAGTTCGAGCCCTGCATTAGGCTCCATGCTGGTACACAGCCTATTTGGCTTTCTCTCTCTCTCTCTCTCTCTCTCTCTCTCTCTCTCTCTGCCCCTCCCCACTAGCTCATGCTTTCTCTGTCTCTGTCTCTGTCTCTGTCTCTCAAAAAAAAGAGAGAGAAAGAAAGAAAGAAACCCACTTTCAAAAAGGTAGGTCCAGGGGTTATGTCAACCTCTCTACTGAATGAAAAGATTTGAGGGAGGCTCTATCATAAAGAAGATAAGCAATGAACACAGAAATTCTGGCTTTTTGCAGGATTGGTGGGAAGCTGGGGGAGAGCTGGGGTTTTGTGGGTAGCAGAGAAGCCAGGGAAGAGTTGGAAGGCAGTCTCTGAGAGGCAAGTGGAGAGCTTTGCTTTGACAAAGTCATCACATTTTGGAACACCTGCAAGCCAGGAGGACAGTTCTTCGGGTTTGCGAGGCCCCTTTGGATAATCAGAAAATGTCATCAATACCTTGTCTTCCTGATCTTTTTCTTCCATAACTTCTTTGCTTTCTGTCTCTGTAGTAAATCCTTCAGATGGCACGCTGAACACTTACATCTACAGGACTGCATCATCTTCTTATATTTCCCAATTCTGGCCAGCAGCAGGGATCTGGTTGCCGCGGCAGCCTCTATCTGCTGCCCCCCTCCCCCACCCCAGGTCCCTTCATTCAAAGCAGCCCACCCATCACTCCTTTTATATACAGAGACAAGTGCCCATGACATGGGAGCTCCTGGCAAAAGGACCTGATGATTAATGATGCCTTGTCACAATGGCTGTGATTCAGCATAAGAGCTTGGTTGGGTGGTTTGGGAGTACTGAGACATTTGGGGAAAATCAACAAAGTACCTATTAGGACTGCTGGCTCATCAGCTGGCTGCTGATCAGTGTAGCCCATGGGAACCACCCTGGATGATACTAACCAAGTGAAATTGTCCTGGCCTTTCAGACCCAACATCTTCAAAGCCTTTATTGGCTGGCACATTTACATGTGCATTCCTGGTCCCAACATCTTATTTTCAGAAAGAGCTTTTTCAGCAAGGATTTGAACTAATATGGGAATTTTTAAATGAATGCACTGAGGTATAACTGACACACAATAAACTCACATATTTTAAATGCGACAATTTTTTTAACGTTTATTCATTTTTGAGAGACAGAGATAGAGTGAAAGCAGGGGAGGGGCAGAGAGAGGGGGAGACACAGAATCTAAAGCAGGCTCCAGGCTCCAAGCTGTCAGCACAGAGCCCCACGTAGGGCTCAGACTCACAAACTGTGAGATCATGACCTGAGTGGAAGTCTGATGCCCAACCGACTGAGCCACCTAGGCACCACAAATGTGATAGAAATTTGATAAGTTTTGACATAGGTATACACCCATGAATCTTTCTACACAAATCAAGATAATAAGTACACCCTCCTGTCCCAAACGTTTCCCTGTGCCCCTTCCCTGCTCTCTCGGAAGGAAGGAAGGAAGGAAGGAAGGAAGGAAGGAAGGAAGAAAGGAAGGAAGGAAGGAAAGAATGAAGGGAATACAGCCTGGTTTCAAACACACTTCCTGAACAAAGGCTGTAACGGTTCACCCTCTCCAAGAGGATCCACCTCATGTGGGGATTATCACCACCAGGGAGGTGATAATCCAAGCATCTCTCACAGTTCCTCTAGTTTCTTGCTTCTTACAGACTCTAGGAGGGAGGGAATTCTACAGTACCCCTGTTGTTCTTTTAACATAAGACCTAAGGTTTTAATCCAGGGGGACGCAACAAAGGTTGGGAAGAGAGAAACAGAGAGGAAGAAAGAGAGGGACATCGAGTTGTGTTTTAACACATCTGTGAAGTTGAGTTTAATTTATTCTGTGTCCTGTTTCATCAAAAGTTACTAAGAGGGGCACCTGGGTGGCTTGGTCAGTTGAGCATCTGACTCTTGATTTTGGCTCAGGTCATGATCTCACTGTTCCTGAGTTCAAATCCCACATCGGGCTCTGTGCTGATGGTGCTGACAGAGACTGCTTGGGCTTCTCTCTCTCCCTCTCTCTCAGCCCCTACCCCACTCTCTCTCTCTCTCTCTCTCAAAATAATAAATGAACATTTTTTTTAAAAAAGTTACTAACCATCCAGTTCTTTCCACACCCAAAGAACTCAGATCTTTAAGCGAAAAGGATTGGCGTTGGTGATCATGATATTATGTGCTACAGATGGCTTGATAGAACAACGGATTTATGCATCCAGATTTGTACTGAGGATGTGCAGTTGCCTCTGGGCCTGTGTGTTTCTGTGTTCTTTCCTAGGCATTCATGGTGGCATTCATGGTGGCTCTCTCCTATGCATTCAGTGTGCGGAATGGGCAGAAAGGAAGTGAAGGGGTGGTGTTCATGAGATCCCCAATTATGACTAAAGTATGTCTGAAAACTCACCAGCCTAGGTATATATCAACATGGATACCCACCCCCCTCACACACACCAAATGCCTGAATAGATCCTCACTTTGTGAACAAGATATCCTTATATAGGAACTTTGTTTCGATGGGGGCACCTGGGTGGCTCAGTCAACTGAGTGTCTGGCTCTTGATTCCAGCTCAGGTCATGATCTTGGGGTTCCTGAGATCGAGTCCTCCCTCGGGCTCTGTGCTGACTATGCAGAGCCTGCTTGGGGTTCTCTCTCTCCCTTTCTTTCTGCCCCTCCCCCACTCATACTCTCTTTTTCTCTCTAAATCAGTAAACTTAAAAAAAAAAAAAAGAACCTTGTTTCAGTAAATAATAGTGATCCACATCTCAATTGGCGAGGACTTATTGAAAATCTCTTGAGTGCCTTTCTCGATGGTCCATATTTTTTTTTCAAAAAATGTAAAATATGTATGAAACAGCCTTACGTGAGAAATTATTCTAATTTCTTACACAAGAACAACCCAGCCCCTCCATCTACTAGCTGCAGGATCGTGGACAAGCTACCTAACCACCCTGATCCTGGAATTCAGCCATAATAATACCCACCACACAGGGTTGATGTAAGGATTAAATAAATAAGTTAGTATCTCTAGAGTGCTTACCGTATCCCTGGCACTGCTCCAAGCACAAGCGATTATCTTGGCCCTGTCCTCTCAGAGTATAAGGTGCCTGACAGCAGGCACAAAGGTAAAATAACAAGGACCAGTCAAGACCAGATGGCTGTCCCAAACTGCGGACTTGTCTATCCCGAAAGGAGGAGGCTAAAGTCAGGTTAAGGGTGAAGCACACATGGGTAAAGTGAGCCTGGAAGAATAAGGAGCCTGTCATTTTCCATATCGAGCAACCGTGGTTGAATAAAGCCTCCTCTTAAAGAAGTTTGGCTGTGAAGCAAAGGAGAGAGTGGTTGCTAGAGAGAGGCTTACCTTTTGCTCAAAAACCACCTCCACTCTCCTCTGTCTCCCCTCCTGTCTCTCCTCTACCCAATGCACTCCTGACTGCGTCCCCTACTCTCTCCCTGCAGGAACCTACTAGCCAAATACTCTACAGGATCAAATAAAGCAAGCACTGAAAAATGAAGTCAGGCTCCCCAAGGGCTCTGCACAGCTCCGGGCACTCGGGAGGTCCCCCGTGAGTGGTACATGACCTCCCCAAGTCTGACACCTCCATGTTGAACTCCATACTGTTACTTTGCAACTTTGTTCTTAGCTGAGTTTTACTCTGCTCTCTTTCCTCAGCTGTCTTCCCCGAAACACCCAAAGGTTGATGATGAATCCTCTAATTTTGCCCCTAGATCATCCCATCTGTTCCTGTACATTCAACTACACAACGCTCTACTTTGCCAATGCTCAAATCTACATCACCAGCTCCACTGCTCTCCTGAGCTAGTTACTTATATCCCATTTGTCCACTGAGCGCTTAAATAGACATGGTGTCTGTCCAGTAGACATCCCAATCCGGGCAACACTAAAACCAATACTTTCTGTCCAAATGTAGTTGCTGCTGCAGTATTTATTGTTGGTTATTCACTCAGGACGGAAGGCTAGGGTTCCATCTTTCCCTTCGAAGCTCATTCTTTTCACCTCTTCTGTCCCTCAATGTTTTATAATCCACTCCTTCTCTATCCCCATCACTTACTTGGGTCAGTGTCTTCTGGGTCTTAATATTCAAGCCTTTGTCCATGTCTCTCTTCATGGTAAACATTAAGTACATGTCACCCCCTAGGTGATTAACCTCCTTGTCCCTATCTACTGGAGCAGCAAATACATGAGGAGACACTGCCCAATCGCTAAAATTAAGTAGATGCAGATTTAATTCCCACCTCTGCTATTTAGTATTTATGTGTCCTTCAGCAATTTCCTGAAGCCTATAAGGAAGTAATTTCTACCTGGGCGTTTAGTTTCCTCAGTAGTAAAATAATGGGATTGCCATTAATTCCATATCCTTCTGGCTTTAACTAAAAGAAGATTTCTTAGACGAGGAGAAATAAAATAACCTAAGTTTAGTAGATCGAGAGGCTTGGCTCCAGAAAATCAGTCTGACTAAATGTTGAAGGAAATCGTCCCAGGTCCCACTGCTCAGCCCTTCTCCTGTAGATTGGGTCGCTGACCTCATACTGACTTTGTGACATCCCAGAGTGAGGAAGTATAAGTCCACAGTTGCCTGGTTTCTTTAGACGCTCCTCCCTGCCTCATCTCAAGGCTCAGAAAACCATTTTCAGGTAAATAGCCAGAAACCCCACACTGGGATTCTAACATCTACCATGACTGGATGCAGCCACCCTAGAATACGGCACTTCTGCCCATCCCTTAGGACTCCGGAGATCTTTCTTCCAGAGCACAGAAAAAAGTACCACCAAGGACAGCCTGGGGGAGGAAAAGGATAGCAACTGGCCAGTTCTTCAGTGTGTGGTCCTGAAGGAGTGTAGGAGGAATACTGGGAGCAGTTGGGGGATGTGTAAGAGGAGGGGAGGAAGGAGGTGGTGATGGAGGCATTACGGAAGAGCCTTCATTCATTCTCAGGCACATGGAATGGCCTCAGTGAGAAGCAAGCCATTTGTAAGTATCCATCAAGCCTGCGTTATGAATAAGACATTGACCAGCTCTCCTGGACTATAAGGATGAATTAGATAGAGATCTCTCGATGTAGTTATCTGAATGTTTACCATTAAAAGTGCCTTAAGTGAGAAGGAAGTTCAGAGACTTACAAATCGCCCTGTAACTCAGGGGACCTGAGGCTTAGTTGACGCTCTGCTATAATCATCCTAAAAGTATTTTTTAACAAGAGGCCGGTATAATCATCTTGTGCTGGGTCCCGCAAATAACGTAGCTTATTCTGGGGAGACACGACTTGCCCAGCACAAGCATCCCAGGAAGTTTCAAGTAAGTCAGGCCAAACCATAGCGAAAAGGGTAATAAAATCATAAGGGAAATTCTGGAAAATGTCGAGTTGGCTTCAAGTGCCCACCTGAAGAACCTTCTGAGACTCTCCTACCCTAACCAGGGAAGCTTGTAACCTCAGTTTTGTCTTTGCTTCTTTACAGCATGAAGAAACTGCGGAGCACTCGTGCAGGACGGTGCTCTGGAGAACATACAAATCTTTCTGCACGGTGACATAGTCCTTACTGGAACTCCAGAACATCTCTGCGGTATTACCTTCCACATTATCTCCCAGAACAAAAATGAGGCTGCCCAGCATTGAGAATCTCTTAATCAATAAAATCGGATCACTGCAACACTCAGAAGAGTGGGTCTTTTTTTTGGGTGGGGAGAAGGGGGTTATTACTAAAAAACAAAGGCTTTGTTCTGAAGATTTCACTAGGCAGTCACCCCTGCTGTCCCAGCATAGGGAGTGTGAGGGGCAAAGTGTCACCGAATCTCTGTGCTTTGGACTACAGAATTCCAGGATTTGTGAAGGAATTGCTTTGTTCCCCTTCGTTAGTGTAAATAGAGCTGAGTCTACTTTTCAAAATGTGAGAATTCTGCTCAAAAGAACAATGTGGGAGCCAAATAGGCAACGAGACGTCGAGCAAGCCTTCTGCTCAAAAGAACAATGTGGGAGCCAAATAGGCAACGAGACGTCGAGCAAGCCTTCTTGACAGTAAAATGGCTCCTCCAGCCTCTCTCCTCTTCTTTACCCTCTCTGCTCACCACTAAGAGCTGGAAGTGGAGTTTCATCAGAGCAGGTCAAAGAGATATAATTGGAGTGCGATGTTCTCTCTTGACCTCACCTTGGTCAGTGGAGCTATAAGAGGCATTTATGCTAAAAATACTCCAGATACACGGGGAGTCTCCTCTGACCAATGGACCCCATTGGCATGTTGGTCACAATGCCTTGCAATCAATTACAAAGGCATTGACCCTTGAGGGTGGCAACAGTCTGTCACTCCGGTCCTTGGCCCCTTTTGGTGGCAACTCTTCTCCCCCTCACGGGGCAGGTGTCCTCAAACTCAGTGACATGATTGTACTTGGCAGGTGGGATGATTTCAAGAGGGAAAAGTTTCCTGGAATGTGGCTCTCGGAACATGAAGGGTGAAGAGAAAAGCAGAGAAAGGGCACAGGAAAAAAAAAAAAGAGGCCAGAAATCTCAATAGTAGTGCCTCAAGGCACAGTGGCAATAAGCCTAGACTGGAGATGGGGAGATCTGGGCTTGAGATCTAAGTTTGCCCATAATTCGTGACTTTGGCCAAGTTACCCTTCATCCCCAGACCTATTTATTATGAAACTGTTCTCTAGCAACCCTACCAACTCAAAGTTTCTTACTCCAGTTGGTAGATGGATAAAACACATTTGTTCCTAAAGACCACATGAAGCCAAATGATTGAATATGTGTGACATTTTCATACCATAACACCCCTCTTTCTATTCAGAGGACACAGCCCTGTTTTTGTCTTATGGCTGAAGGGAACTGTGCCCCCAGTGAATTCCAGCAAGGGACAGCATCTTCTTCATGATGTTATAGACAGGGTTATAGTCAGTGTGGTCAGGGGAGTAGTTAATGTGAAAACATTATTTGGAAGTTTCTGAAGCATAAAATTTGGATTTACTTTGTGTGATATTACACCATGTGGCCTTATTGTTAATAGTTACAAGAGAAATTGACATATTCAAATAACTTTTCATTAAGTCCGAAAATAACAACAAAAATAAAACTTGGAGTTCTCTCCAAATGAGAATTTATATTTGTGCAGAAGACCTCCAAATTCACACCCTGCCTCTAAGAACTATTTCCCCCCGGTTCTCCATCTTCCTTCAGTATTAGATTCCTTCACTGTGATCCTAGAAACACATGTAAGAAAGAAAAGGTAAATACAGTGGACAGTGGAGACCAGATCTACTTTTAAGTCAAGCAGGGAAGGCAGTGTGGAGCAGTGGAAAGTCTTTGACCTGGGAATCAGCAATCTTGGGTTCAGCCATGGCTCTTGCACCACCAGGGTGTAGCCCTTGGACAAGCCTTTTGGCTTCTAAAAGAAGGGGTCCAGGTGACTCCTGAGGAACCACCCAGGGCCACCGCTCTTGTGTCTCCCGCCTTTTAGCAGCCTAATCTCTCTCTTCTTGGAAAATAGAAATTGTTTATGGAGAAACAGTTTTGGGAAAGCAATCAAAAAAGATGGGAAAGGAGCCTGGAGGATAAATGGGAAAGAATCCCAACACATCTTCAGGCAGAACCCAGACATCATCCAAACCGTGATGCTCCCTTGTTTCCCAGAACTGGATGGAAAGAGGCGAACGGAGTTGAGTTCCCTCCTTCTTTGGTCTTGGGCCCTGGTTTCTCTTTATTCCCTACTGGAGACCTGAGATAAGTCCTGAGCTCAGAGACCTCTGCCCCTGGTGAGACCCCTCCCTCGGCAGATTTCCCATCCCGTGGCCTGCCTGAGCCCCCTTCGCCTGCCCAAACAGCAGCAGCTACAAGAGCAAAGAAGGCAGGGTGTGCATGTGAACAGGGTAGAAGGTCCCCACTTCCCTGCTGAGGTCAACATCTGGAGAGACTCAGGTTTTAGAGAGGGATTTGGACTGAGCCATCAACATTTGTAAGGACTGTCAGCAACTTTTCCATGTTTCTTCTTCGTAAGCCCCAGTTCCCAGCCTGCCGGGAAGATCTATCCCTGGGAAGGCATCTCTTGGGCTAGCCAGGAAAACTAATGGAGTAAGTTTGAGCAGGGGAGGTGAGATGGGGCCCCACTAGAGGCCTGACGTCTGAAACGGTGATGCCCAAAGCCTGCCCCTCCCTAACCTAAGAGAGGGGCCACTGGGAGTGCTAGCGCCGCTTTGGCCATCCTTCTAGGAGATAAAGACACTATTCTGTTTATCCACCTGTCTTCAGACAAGCTAACACTCAGCCCTAGAGAGAGGGAGCTGATAGCTCCTCTTCTGAAAGTATAAAGAATTCGGTTCTCTCTCCATGTCCCCTTAGCAATCAGAAATCATCCATTCCCTTTCATGAAGAGAAACAAAATTAAGACCCACCAGGGAAGCCAAAGTATGGAGGAAATAGTTTCATTGGGATCTCTGGGTTATTTGAAGGGATTCATGTAACCACTTGGTGCCTCAGTTTCTTCATCTGAAGAAGAAGAAGAAGAAGAACAAGAAGAAGAACAAGAAGAAGAAGAAAAAGAAAAGGAAGAAAGAAAGAAAGAGAAAGAAAGAAAGAAAGAAAGAAAGAAAAAGGGAGAAAGAGTAAAATTACAGATAAGGAGACACTCAGCAGACTGAATTAACAAACAGTTCTCAAAAAAAAAAAAGGTTGGCTTCAGGTCTACCAAGTGTCAGGAGTGAACTCACTGTGCTCTATCTAAATTGCCCTTGGCTTAAGCAACACTGGGGCTGAAATGGAAAGAGAAACAGAGACAGGCAGCAATGCCCAATGCTCAGCTGTGCTCTGTCCTCATTCCAGGAGGTCTGATCCAGAAGCCAACCCAAACACCCCCAGCCCCACACGGGACAGGCCTGTGAGCACCTCCCCCCACACTGGGCTTTCCGCCGCTGGAGTTCTCAGCATTGAGTTTCTGAAACCAGAACTTCTCCTTAACCCTATGCAAAGGGGACTCTGTTGGTTTCTTCATCAGTTCCCAAGCCTGGCTGCCTTATTCTCTGTGATCTCAGCTTCCCCTTGGCAGAGTAGGTCTTTGGGGATGGGATGGACTTGAGAGTTTGGGGGGGGGGTGGTGTTGGGTACAGAAATACTATCCAGTCTCCAGGACCATCCAGAAGATGTCATTCCAACTCAGGAGGCCAGTTCCCCTGCCAATGCTTTAGCCAGCAAGCAGCCTCAGGAGAAACGGAGCCTATGATGGAAGCAATGTTTTTTTCACCCTTCCCTGTCTAGAAATGCTCCTATGTGGTATTCAGAGTCATTCTGTGTCTTACTGTCTGTCCTCATAATCCCCAAGTAGCAAGAATGAATAAATGTTTATTGATCACCTACAGTGGACTGCGTCAGTGCCCATGAGAAATGCAGTAGAAATAAAAAAAAAAACAAAGCCTCTGACTACAAGAAGCCTACTGTAAAAGTCAGATAACATCAGGGATCACCTAACCCAACCAGCTTGTTTACAAAAATAAAGGAGCTGAAGTCCAGAGAAGTGACATTTATGAAACAGTCAGGACCAGAACTGAGACACATGGCCTCCTCTTGAGATCAGTCTCACACACACCACATAGCAATGTGGGAAACAGAACAGGGTATCACACACGTAGCTTTGGCTGACTTTGAGAACAGTATTAAAGGACCACGGGCTTCGGACAAATTATGAAAAACAATGAGAATTTGAAAAGTTGGGGAAGCCTTCCCTGGAGAGGTGGGACAAAATGGGGAGGAATCAGATAGTCAGAAAAACAGAAGGACTTTTAGTTTATTTCACAAATACTCCACAAATGCTTATTGGGCTCCTGCTCTGTGGCAGGACTGTTCAAGGCCTTGGGAACAGATAGGAACGAACGCAATTTTTAAACTGCTTTCATGGAGCCTGCTTGTAAAAGGAACTAGGCTGAGGTATATAAGAAAGTCCCAAGATACAAAAAGGGAAGGCTGGGTCCTGTTTCCTGAAGCTCCTCCCCCTTTGAACAAATCAAAGACTCCAACAGAACCCGTCTGGAAAAGGATAATGGAAAGTGTCACTTATAATGGCTTTTCAAGGACTCTGGGTTTCAAAACATGACTTGTCATTTTGTCTCTATAGACATCAGAAAGAGATAGACATCTCTTTTCTATTCACCCAACTTTTGCTAAGAACCTGCTGCATGCAATGTGTTTGGTTCTTGAATGAGATGGCGGCAGGGGAAAGAGAAGGAGGGAGAGAGAGAGAAAATAATGATCAAGTTCCATCGAAATGTTTTTCCAAGGGACTGAATGAGTATAAGGTATGAAGGACAAAGAAGAAAAGGTTGGATGTTGAATCCGTTACTGGGGAAGCTGGGCACAGGGGACGTCCCCAGCTCACACTTCTACTTGGAGCTCCACACCCAGGTACCCAGCAATCATGCAGTATCTCTATTTGGAGATCTCAAAAGCACCTCAACTCTGAAAAAGTTTTAGACCAAAGTGCATGATGATCACCGCCCCCATGCCTGGCCTTTAGCCCAGTGAGTGGCACCGGCATCCAGGTAGAAGTATTACACAGGAACAAAAGCCACACCTTCTACACCCTCTGCTCTCACCAACCAAAGCCAATCCATCCATCACCAAGTCTGTATCTCCTGTCTACATCTATACATCCTGATCAGCACCCTTTCTGGCCCAGGCCTGAGCATCAAGTATTTCTGTCTCCTGAACCATTACTATTGTGTGACCTCTAGTCACTCTACCTCCCCACCAATCCAGCCTCTACCCAGCAGCCTCTAATCTCACATTACCCTCTTAATGGCTTCCCAATGCACTGGAGCCTAGCCTGGCCTCTGCCTCTCTCTCCAACCACATCCTCTACCGTGTCTGATGGAATTATCCTGCACCATGCTGGGAAGTCATTATTTACTGATTTGTGCAGATTTCTGATGGCTTTCTCCCTGATGAGGCTGAAAGCCGCCATGAAAACAGAGTCTGTCTGGTTTTATCCATAACCATCTTACATACTATCTGATCACAAATATTTGATGACTGAATCTTCTGAAATGGCTAAGCCAATGGTTCTCCACAGAGGGTGATTGTGCCCCTCCCCCCGAGGCAATGTTTGGAAATATTTTTGGTTGTCACCGCTGCTGGCATCTACGGGTTGAGGCCAAGAATGCTGCCAGGCATCCTGCAATGTACAGGACAGTCCTACAAAAGTACTCAGCCCATAGTGTCATAGTTAGAAGAAAGAGAAGTATTTATATTTTGCTCATGTTGAATTGGGTTTCCCAGAGTCACGTCCTTATGGAAATACATTTGTGATGTTCCAATGCTGTGAGAGACTTAAACACACATGCATATGCACACACTCAACAGCCATTAAATTCCTACTGGCAGGAGATGCCTATTTTTTTTAGGGTTATGTATTTATTTTTGAGAGAGAGAGCACGAGGAGCAGAGAGAAAGGGAGAGAGAGAATCCCAAGCAGGCTGTCAGCACAGAGCCCCACACAGGACTCCAACTCACAAATGGTCAGATTATGACCTGCGTCTAAATCAAGAGTAGTAGGAGCTTAACAGACTGAGCCACCCAGGCGCCTCCAGGAAATACCTATTTGAATGGTCTCTTGTACTCCCCAGATGCCTGGCACAGAGCTGAAACTTAGTTGCTCAATAATACCTGTCTGGGAAACCTTATTTAATATAAAAAAAAAAGGCCTCAAAATTGAGGACAGTCTAGAGCTGCATTAGAGGGGCCACCTTATTTCTCATGTATGACCGAAGTGTAACAAAGGCCAGGGACATCACAGGGGAGCCCCACCCACCTGTCAAGCCACACCCCTTCAGGGTCACAATGACTAAGGCCTTAAATACCCAGACTCCTGGCCTCCGGGTCTTGCAAAGCCCCTCATTTTGGCAGAAGTTACAATGTCGACCAACCGCAAATTCAAGAGTCATGGCATGAGGAGGGGCAAGAACCGAGCTCCTCACAAGGGAGTCAAGAGAGGTGGCAGTAAAAGAAAATACCGGAAGGGCAGTCTGAAGAGTAGAAAACGGGGAGATGACTGTGAGTAAGGGAGAAGCAAGGGAGTGATCAAACATGAGGGACTTGCCCCACGGGCCCTCCTTCTTGGATCCAGTTAGCTTTTCCAGGACCCAGAATCTCAGCCTGAGAATTTCATTTCCAGCTCCGTTCCAGGCACTGAGGCGGGAAGAGGATGATTGGGGGTGTTCTAACTGGGGTCCCTGTTGTAAACCTGTCCTTCCCTTACAGCCAATCGCCATTACCGCTCCCACTTGTGATGCCACCCGCGGGCTCTGTCCTGGTGGACTTCACACAACGCCAGGCAGCGACGAGAGGACGACAGCCAGAGAAGAACCTATCGTGTGGGTAAAATGCCAATTGTGACGAAATGAGGAATGTATATGTTGGCTGTTTCTCCTCAACATCTCAATAAAACTTTGAAAAGTTGGAAAGGTTTCCTTTTGATCTTTTGGCTGGAAAATGGGCTTGGGCAGACTTGGGAAAGAATTGGCAGGTGTGAAACCGTTCGACATAACTTGGAAACTATCACCGTAGTTTGTCCTTGACTCTGTCCGTGGGCCTCAGCACTGGCGGGGCACCATCACAGTATTCAGGTGTTGAGAAGGAGCTAGAACCTGGAGACTGGCACTGATGACCGCTATTTCTGAGACCGTTCTGGTTTTAGCACAACCCCAAACCATGGGCTAAACTAACGCTAAAAGACTGGTCCCAGGAGTGGATACAGAATTCTCCATGCTAAGTTATCTGATTATGTGGGCTAACGGGCAGGACCAGCAGGCTGTTAGGGATGGGGAGACACCCTGGGCAGAGCCTATGGCGTTCAGGCAATACGAATGTCAACTCTACCTTGACCATTCCTTCAACTCTACTTCTCTCTCTGGCCATGGAGGCGACACCTCAGTATCCACCCATCCCCCTCGGAAGGGGATATTTCCTTGACCTTTCCTAGGCGATATTTTCTTGACGAATGCCTCCTGTTGGAAGACAGCACCAGGGTGACACAGGGTGGAACTGAAGTTCCTATTTAAACCAAGCTACCAGGAAAGGATAGAAGGAATGAGAAGAGCCATGAGGCTGGGAGGCTGGGGAGGGAGTGTCTTGGAATTCTGCGTATTTTCGGTGAGACCATTGAGTGTGAGCCTCGAAGGTGAATACAATGAAGGTGATCAGAAATGTTTTTTGTTTACAAACCGTTGGTGCCAACACGTAAATGTAAAATGGAAACAAAACGGAAACAATGCTTGTAGAAACTTAATCAGCATTTTGAACCAGGTCAGCTTTTTATGGGCTGTAAACTGTTGGTAGGTATATCAGTGACACAGTTCTGAACTTGT
Source organism: Panthera tigris (assembly GCF_018350195.1). Classification (NCBI taxonomy): domain Eukaryota; kingdom Metazoa; phylum Chordata; class Mammalia; order Carnivora; family Felidae; genus Panthera; species Panthera tigris. The sequence continues at coordinate 199,478,533 of NC_056667.1, read as the reverse complement.
AATGTACATGGCATGATGTGTTTCCAAAATAAATCAACGGTCTATATTCTTCTCTTGATAAAGAGCTGTATGCAATTTGTTTCTTGAATATTTTTCTTCTCTTGTACAATATTCTGACATCCTTTTTGTTTTCTGTTCCGTGGAACAGAATTTGTGGACACAGATTTAGAAGATCACCATTTTTTTTTTACATCTATAAAAAAAATAATAATACCAAAAAAAAAAATCTTTACCCCATGGTCTAGACATTTTCTGTCTCGACATCCTTTGGTATTAAGATTTTTCCTGTCTCCTACTGCACACTGCTCCAGAGCAAAATCTTACCATCAGGCACACAGATACTTCTAACTCCTCAAACTTGTATTTCCCTCCAGTTGTCAATTTTGTAGAGAGAAAATATAAACGCACTCCTTTATATGGTTTTAGCTCCTCTAATATTCCTTTTGTTTTGTCTCCGGGTTTGCGCAAAGCCCTGCCATCCCTAATCAGAAAGGACTGGCTCGCATTCTCTTGCACCCTCCGAGAGCTCCTCTGCCTCCGTGTAAAGAAAGCCCGAAAGCTCCTTGCAACATGTCAGCTTTTGCCACCCTGGATGTTAGAGACCAATCAAGGGCAGTGCAGGACTGTGCTCAGGAAGGAGTTGAACAAAGCACCATCCGGCAGGAAGCCAGTTTTACCCCCTTCTATCCCCACCTGCCCAGCCGGGTTGCTTCGGTAGCCAGGAGCTCAGGCAGACCCTGAAGTTAGCGTCACCTGGAGGCCGCCTGCTGGACCTCAGGCCCCTGCGATGTCTGTGATCCCCGGCCTCCCTTCCCCGCATTGTGCCCCTGCCCAGTGCCCAGCTCACAGCCCTGCCACTCGCTGCTGCAAATGCCTCCCTGCACAGCCCACCCCTTTGCCCCCGCCCACTGCTCTGCCTTTTCCAGAGCGATCTGAAAGGTCCTCTCCCATAGGGAGAAGTTAAGAGTCAGGAAGACGCGAGCCCAGCGATAATGCCGATAGTGTGAAATTACTTCTTCCCTCGAGAAACATGTTCCCTCGAGAAACCAGGAGGAGGTCGGCCTGTGTCTGGCAGGATCCCGCACGCAGGATCCCGCAGACCCTGCACAGGGCTCAAAGGAGCGCCTTTCCCGGAGAGACTGTTCACAGAGGCAAGACCCCTGGAGCCTAGCAACGGCAGCTTTGAAGGAGCAAAAGAACAAAATAGAGGCTGCAGCTACCGGCAGAGCAGGAGCAGAGTGGAAAAACCCCGACATTTCTCTCCAGTTTCCTCCTGGTGCTTCCGCTGGCCAAACTCAACCAGAAGCCAGCAGGTAAGGGATCCCAGGTGATACAGAACACAAGGCCCAGCCTCTCAGGGCATCAAGAGTCAGGTAGCTAACATGACTTTGAGGGAAGCTTTCCTCTTTAGTGTCCTATTTTTCTTCTCTTGTTTGCCGTCACGGACCAAAGTCCCTTCGGAAGTGACTGGCAGAGAGGCCCCAGACCGAGTTACTCAGGGCTCTGAACCCTCAGCTTCAACAGCATGTTGGCACATCATCTTTGCAAGACACGATTATCCCCAGACAGAACGTTCTAGTACAATGTTCTATTTCAATAATTCAACACTGAAACAATCTAATTGGGGTAGAGCCCCAGGCTAGGCAGGGCAGCCAGACCCCTTGCCTGGTGACTTCAGTCTCTGCCCTCTCAGGCAGGTTGCGGAAGGAATAGCAGCCGCCAGGAAAACTCTGTTTTGCTGTAAGAACATTTTCCAGGCCCATATGCTGGAGATTTTCCAACACTAGTGTTGATTTAGTCCCTGCCCTCCAGGAACATTCATTCTGTCTCTCTGTTGACATGTCCTGCAGGCCAGCACCCACCAGGCAGGCCCATGTAGGTCACCAGCACAGGGGTCTTTCGACCATGTGACGCTCGAAGATCTCGCCCTCTGTGTGCCTTTGCTATATCTCCCCAACCAAGGGGGACTTTTCTCCTCTCTCCAGTTTTTTTCTGGAACGTCACGTCCTGAAGTCATCACTTACTTGGCCTTTGTGGAAAGTCAAAAACTAAAAAAAAAAAAAAAAATTAAAGATCTTGGCCAGAAGCCCTTCTGGGTCACCTTGACCTTCTTGTGAGCTGACTTGGATACAGGGCCTCTGCCTCACTGGCCTCGGGGTGCTACGGGAGTGGTCCCAGAGGACCCATGTGTGTGTGGGTGGAGAGAACCCAGAGGAACCGTGGGGAGAGCGTGGCTGACCCCCACCTCTTGCCCTGGGCCGCGCCAGATGACCCCGGGTGGGACCGGCGGGACTGTGCGGCCCGCAGGCAAACAGGAAGTTCTGGAGAAACACTCAAGGCTGTGCTGAAGAGGTGAAGGTCCAGAAACCGCAGCTGGGAGGGGACTCTGTGTGCCCTGGGGGTAGTTGGTACAAGTCAGACGTGGCCTGGGGCTCTGCTGTCCGGTCACCCAAAGGTCCTGTCCTTCAAGACCGGAGGAGAGCCGCCGCCTACCTCCGCAGTCCGGGCGCTCGCTCTCCAGGCGCGCTCTGGGGAAAGAACCGAGTGGAGCAGGGTGTTAATGGCCAACCTCCAGGAGCCCCGGTCTAGTCACCTCGCCAGACTGATGAGCGGGGAAGTAGGTTACTTCTCTTCGAGAGAGTCTCTTCTCACTTCTGCGCCGCCCCCCCCCCCCCAAGCCACTCTCCCTCTCGAACTTCTCATCAGTCTGACCTTGAGATCTCGCCCTCATCTCAGCCCTGCGGCCATTCTTACCATTTAGCTCAGAGTCCCAGAAGTGGGACAGGCGACAGTTGTCTCCGTGCAGCATTATACCAGGGAAAGGGGCCAGCATCTACATTCCATCAAGGCCAGTCCTCCTGTTTTGTGACCTTGATCTGTCTATCAGTCCTGCTCTAGTCCAAGCCTTGCATGCCTCCTCTCCTACAGCTGGAGCCATTTCATCCCGACCTGTGGCCCAGCTCCACCAACACCGTAAACCAGCCTGGCTCAGGCAGAAGCGTGAGTGAGGAATCTCTGGGCAGGCAGTCTCCTGACCCTTTAGTCTAGGCCAGGTCCCACATCTCTCTATGGCTTGCTTTGCGCACCTGTAAAATGTAGGAGTTGGGCATGATCTCGTCTCTCCAGCTAGATTGTAAAGTCCTGGAGCCAGAGCGAAGCCATCCACAGGTGAGGGACAGAGGGATCGCATCCGGACACATGCACAGCCATTGTTTCTCGGGAAACAAGTCAATGAATCCATTTCTTAACCTAATATGCTATGAAAAATAAAATCTGAGCATGGATGTCAGTCAAAAGGAGCGGGGACCGATTAATAAACTCAGTGATCAGGATCATGTTAAGTTGTTCCATTTGCAACAGGAAAGTATGTCTGTAATTAATTAGCTGTAAAGTCCTCGGGCTTAACACACAGGTGGCTTTTATTGAAAAGACAAAGAGATGGAATTTTACAATGTGCCGAGGTCCTCTTCAAAAGTGACTCAAAATGGAAGCTTTCAAGAAGAGAAGGGGCTGGAAACTGGACCTTGATGTATTGACTTACTGTTTCCTTCAGGAACACAGAAGAACAATAACACACCGGCTTATATAAAAAGCTTCTGAAACTTTCACATGCATAGAACCACCTGGAATCAGAGAAAATTCAGATTCTGAGTTCGCAGGTCAGGTTGGGGGTGGGGGTGGGGGTGGGGACAGAGATTCCGCATTTCTAAGGAGCTCCCAGGTGGTGCGGATGAGTAGGTGAGGGGCAAGGAGACACAGGAGTCTCTTCGGAAGCTCAGCTCTGCCCACACTTGCAAGGCAATCACGGCCCCCTCTCTGGGGCTCTCTCTCAGAGTCCTTTCCAATCCTTCCAACAATAAGAAGTCCTAAGATTCTAAAGGAGAAGATTAAAGAAATGTCGCCCAGCAGTGGCTGGCAACTTCCCTCCTAGGAACACAAAGCATCGTAGAGTCTGGATAAAGGGCTTTCTCTGCCACCTCAGGGCAGCACATGGGGAGTGTATCTCCCAGGGAGATCATAGAAAGGAAGTGAGCGAAGGGGTGAGAAAAAGCACAGGAAACAGTGAGTCCTCTCCCACCCTGGCCACGCCTGGATGCCACCCCTGGTTTGACTACTTAATTCTTCTTCTTTTCCTTTTCTACTTATTTGCTGCCCTTGGCTCCAGAGCCCGAGCCAGACCACAGCCCTCTTGCTGCTCAAAGTAGGCATCCGTTTGCGTTTGGTGGAGAGCAACAGAAATAACCTGAAAGAGGGGTAAATGGAATGTACTGGAAGTATGAAGAACCGTTCAGAGAATGGAAGGTAAAACTGAACAACCGGGCCTCACGATGGGAGCCAGGCAGGAAGCTGAAGAGACTCAAATCACTGTCTTCACAGTGCAGTGGCCCCAATTGTTTTCCATTCTTACATCACTTCCCTAAAAAAGTCAGGGTCTCAGGAGAGAGAAAATGATGGTCAAGTTTGGGTTGTGGTGGGGCGGGGCTGGTCCTGAAAGGAAAATGGAAGGACAGTTACCGAAGAAGAGAAGATGTATACCAGGCGGTCAGGTGCAACGATGCCCACTGCAGAGTGCAAAACACTCCTTCCCTGCAGTGTATACAATTCCCGGGCACCCGCCAGGAGGCTAAAACAGCATCTGAGCGAGCACACAACAGCCACTCTCTGGAATCCCTTAATCTGTGAACACTTTTATAAAAGGCAGCTTTTCCTGTGAAACTGCCATCTTAGCTCAAAGAATTTACTCAGAACCTACGTACTTTCATGGCCAGAACTGGAAGCGGGATTTATTCTCAGCTCCGTTTTTTTCCCCCACCTAGAACATTTTCACTAGGTCGAAACAGTTAGCAGCAGACGGGATGGCAAGGACAGAGAGTCACAGAGCTATGCAGGTGCTGCGGCTCACACCTCAGCAAAAGTAAACATGCCCGGGAGCCATGGATTGTAGGGAAGTGTCAGGAGGCAGACTGTGATCTCCATGAAAGTCAAGAACACAGACATGCAAATTTGGGGTGTAAAGGAGGCCCGCCTTCCCCTGCCTGACTCCTAAGAAGAATGATTTCCCTCCTTCCACTCCAGGTATCCAGGCAGCAAGCCATGTTGTGGCTGATTTAGCAGGGAGAAGCTCGCTCGGGTTTGGGTCTACACCGTCCAGTATGGGGGCCACGGGGCACAGGTAGCTACCGAGCACTTGGAACGTGGCTGGTTCGAAGTGACAGGGCGTCGGTGGTAACATACAGGCTGCCTTTCAAAGACTTAATATGAACAAAAGAATGTAAGATAGCTCATTAATAATTTTTACATGGATTGTATATTGAAACATTTTAGACGTCGTCTGTTACATAAAATAACTGAAAATAATTTTACTTTTTCTTTTTTTATTTAAAAAAATTTTTTAAATGTTTTTATTTATTTTTGAACAGAGAGAGACAGAGCATGAGCAGGGGAGGGGCAGAGAGAAGGGGAGACACAGAATCCGAAGCAGGCTCCAGGCTCCGAGCTGTCAGCACAGAGCCCAACGCGGGGCTTGAACCCACGGAGTGTGAGATCATCACCTGAGCTGAAGTCGGACGCTCAACCGACTGAGCCACCCGGGCGCCCCATCTCTTTTTTTGATTTTCAAATGTGGCTGCTGGAAAACTGAACATCATAAATGTGACTGGCATTATATTTTTATTGGACAGAACTAGCTTCAGGTCACCTGGATTTTTACCTTGGTAATGGCGTGTTGCCCCATTCTTTCTGCCTTTTTCATTTGGAGCAGAGCCTACTAAGCCGGGGTCTGTTCCAAGCAAGCACTACAGAGAAATGAACAAAATCCACTTTCCACCTTCACCTTTCCCCACTCCTTATCACACACACACATACACACACACACACACGAAGACAAACATTAGAGAAGAAAAATTCAAAGTGGAGGCACACAGCTTAAATTCTCAGTATATTGTTTCCTATATATTTGTTTTAAATTAATAGATTTTGGGGAAGTTTTACCTCCAGGAATAATAATAATAGCAATACACTTACGCTTTCCTTTGAGATCTTTATACATATTAGCTTCACCCTCCCCTCAACCTCAGGGACTAGGTAGTATTTCATGACCTCTGTTTTAGAGATAAGAAACAGGAAGTCAAGAAATCTGTGCAAGGTGTCTGTGCACTCAACCACCTTGCTCTCAGACGTGGAGGAACTGAGTCCTCCAGGCTAGAAAAGACACACTTACAGTGGCCCAGATAGTGACAGAAGCTGAACTAGAACTCTATTCTGCCACCTGCATCGCCCTAGTCTCCTGACCCCTGACACCAGACTACCACGTCAATCCAAGGTGAAGGGGCATGTGACAGTAGGCTAGGATATTTGGGAGTGGCAGACAGAGTGCAGTAGGCACAGACATTTCTCATCGCCCTTGACCTAGTAAAAGCGGAGCCATTCGATTCAAATCCGAAGCAATGAACCCTAACAGGAAAAAACAAAGGGTTTGACATCAGCCAGTTCTGGACTCAGTCTTGCTACAACTGCCTAATAGTTACAGGACCTTGAACTAGTTTTGCAACTTCTCTGAATTTCTGTCACTAGCTGAGTAAAATTGGGTTAAGAATACCTCCTTCTGGGTTCACCAGGAGGATCCATATGCAAAGCAACCTGCACTGATCCCCGTATATCGCGAGTGCTTTGTAAATACCCGTTCCTCTCCAGACCACCCCTGCCCTTGACTTCAGCTGGAGCCAAACAGGGACCCCTGACATTTCTGCATAAGGTCTACATAGGACTGAAATAGGCACGTAGGTCTCAGCGGTGGCCGGAGGCACTGAGGAACAGAAACATCCATGCTGTTTGCAACCCAGCAAGTCAGGTGAGGGTTGCAGCCTCGAGATGCACCCCACAGCCTCACCCCACTGCTGGAAAGAAAGAGGAGGGTCGTGAGCTCTAGCCTGAGTCACAGAAGCCCTTTGTGTCTCCCAGGAGAGGGGTGGGCCCCAGGCCGGGGGGGAGTGTGGTGGGTGGGGTGATCTGGCAGCCTGGATTTCATCTAAGAAAGGCCGGCCTGATGCCCAGGCCCCGGTGTTGCAAGGGCTGGTGGAGGCGCCCCTGTGAGCTGGGAACAACAGGTGCAGACAAAGAGCGAAGGTGGAAAAGAGAAGACGTCTCTTCCCCATTTCTTTCAGCTTGCAGTTTAATTAATTAAAACTCATTTTTAAAGCTATGGCACTTAAACAGGTCCTGCTTTCCATGCCTCTGTTTCCTCGACTAACAGGCAGGCTCTCAAAATGTCATAGAACCCTCAGAAGTTCCTCTTGGGGGGCACCTGGGTGGCTCAATCAGGTAAGCATCTGACTCTTGGTTTCGATTCAGGTCATGATCTCACGGCCGGTGGGACGGAGCCCCACATCGACCTCTGCGCTGATAGCAGGGAGCCCTGCTTGGGATTCTCTCTCTCTCTCTCCCTCTTTCAAAATAAATTAAAAAAAAAAAAAAGATGGGCCATCTTCTCCTCCTCTCTGCCCACAGTGCAGACTGTCCCTCACCTCTAGCAAACAGCTGGGAAGCAGACGGGTGAGACCCCAAGACTCCTAGAGACAAGAAGGCACCTTCTTTTCACATCTGCTTGACTTCCTATGGTTTCAGCTGCACGGTAATTAAGCCGGAGGTGAAGGGGAAACTCCCCTCTGGAAAGAGATCTCTTTCATTTCTCACTGTCACCTTGCTGACATTCCTCCCTTATTTTAAAACACAGCTCCCAGAATTTTTTTCCTAATCAACCCAGCCAGAAATGAATGGGCTTTATCACGTCTCAGTTTCTAGCTTCCTGTGTTTGCCCTTCTAGAAGTCCTCACTGAATACAGTAATAATATAGCTGTTGGGAGACGGTCTCAAGGCCCTAAAGAAGCATAATTTCCCTGAAGACTGACCAGCATCAGCTTGTCTCATCCATGTCGCTCACTATGGGGCCACTCAGGGTGGGACAATGTCCTGCTCACTAAATCAGTGAGGGTTTATTGGATGTCTACTCTGTACCCAGAACTGTATTTTATTTGTACATTTCTACATCCATTCAGGACAGCATCCACTGTTCCAGAAATGTCTATAGAGTGAAAGGCCATTATGCTATGGTGGTACTTACGTTGAAAGAGTGGTCCCTGGTCCCATCTGTGCGGTTCAGGGCATATGCCCCTAAGGCGAGCAAGGTTATCAACACGGAAGAAGCAGGGATTCACCAAGAGTGTGTTAAGTACCTGAAAGACACAGACTATTGTCCTGGGCCCTGCAGGGTATACACCAGGAGTTCCCAGTTTTGCTGGGTCCACCACAACTAAATTCTAAATGTATCCATTTGGCTAAAGAGAGAAGGGAAGGGCTCTATGAACCCAGACTGGCACTCAAGGCCTGAGCACGCTCGTGAGGGCAAGCAGCATGATGTTTCGTAGGTCACTGTGCGTGTCCTTCCCCCAGCACAGTGCCTGGCCTGTAACAGTTGCTCAACAATCGTGTTGAAGAGATGGACAGATGGACGAGACGACGCTGCTGGCAGTGACCGCGTATGTCCCCCTGAAGATGGAAGAAAAGAAAGAAGAACGTTGCAGTTAGAAGGGACTACAGAACAGCCTTTCATGTTTACATTTAAAAAAAAAAATGAGGGTCAAGGCCACACAGCAGACTGAAAAGGGGCAGTGAAACAGCCTGGGAGCCCAGGATGCCCTCATTCTGACAAAAAGAGAAAAGAACGGTGAGTAGAAGGGGTTGTTAGGGCAGCCCTCTTACCAGCCCTTCTCCCACTGCGGACTAGGTCACGTCCGCCTTTACACTGTCAACACACACGCACCGTCTTCGATAGCCCTTTTCACAGTCACGATTTTATTCGCAGTTCTCCTATTGGATGCTTTCTGAAGCTGGAGGTCACGGTTTGGGTTTGGGTCTCTCTCCCCACCCAGAGTATCCCCTACATCCACCTGAATCACACAAAAAGACATTTGTTACATACATGAATTTATTAACTAGATATTCCTTCTCAATTACACGTTCAGTTTTTCATGGAGGCAGGAGGGCTGTCGGCTAAGGCAGCCACCTTGTCACTGTAAATTAGTCTTTGAGAAAACAGATTAGATCTGAAGAGGGTTGAGTTGGGAGCTGGTGATCTAGTGGGGATTGAGAAAACTGTAGGCTGTCAGAGCAACGTGAAGACTCAGGGCCGTAGAAGACGGGGCAGGGGAGTGGTGTCCATCAAAGCTCAGACGAATGCTAATCTGAGCAGAGAGAGCAAACTCGAAGGAGATGCTCCAGAGTGCGGGTCTGGGGAAGACAGGAATGCGGAACATTCTGCTAGTGGAGCTGACACTAAGCAGCCAGCCTGCTGTGGTCAAGTGGCAGCCGGGAGAAAAGTTTAGACCTGAATTTGGGAAGGTTTGTGCCTACAGCACCACTAGAAAGAACACCACCTAGCGTCGTCCAGCCTCGGGACTAAGAGAGGGGGCAGAGACAGCCAGCCAGTGAAACAGAAGCCTGACATTTTTTATTCTGGTTGTGCTAAGTTGTACCAACCTGTGTGCCCTATAAAACGTCCCCCCGTTTATAGCGTGTGTACGGAGATTTTGTGCTTTAACCAGAAAACCGAGAGCAGTATCATGAGGCTAATTCATCTTCAAAGAAAGCTTTAGATTTAGAACATGAGTGAGGAGCCAGGTCCTGGTTCTAAGATCTAGCCTGAGGAAGAAAATTGTGATGAACTAAATAATGCGACCGAGTCATGTCGGCACCTATAAACTGTGAGAGCAGCTGCGGGCTGCATCTGGGTTGTCCAGGCAAAAACTCAGGCCCTGAGATTTTTCAGACTCTGAAATGTAGAAGTGGAAAACAAAACAAAAAAAAAAACAAAAACAAAAACAAAAACAAAAAGCCAATCCACTAAAAATGCAAAAGGCCAAACTCTTAGACCCAGAAATTCTACCGGTAGACATCTATTCTAGAAAAATATGTATATTTTTCTACACAAGAAGGGTTCAATAATGGTCATAGCAACACTGAAAGTTAACAAGACTCTAGCAGAGAGTGATTTCATAAAAGTGAGGCAGCTATAAAGTCTAATATGAGTCTCACATGAGTACCCTAGGGCACTAGACAAATAAAGTAAATGACATCTATACCACGATATATTCTATAGCAGTTAAAATGTAGATACATACATATAGGCGCATAGATCCGCATATACATGTTCGTATTGGTATGGAGAGATCTCTAAGACGTTAGATGGGGGAAGAAGCAAATGAGATAATACCTAAGGTAAGGTCCCCTATAAATTTAACATTGAATTTTTATATGTAAAAATAAGGTGTGTGTGTGTCTGCGTATGTATACACACACACATATATGTATGCATATGTGTATATTTACAGCACACACAATCACACATACATATACACGTACACACGCACACACAACTTTGTACATTTTTTAAATATTTGCGTTAAGCTGTTGACAGCGACCATCCCTGGGGAGAAGAATGAAATTAGGGGTGAACAAAGAAGACTTTAGTTTTGACTATACTGTTTGAGTTTTATTACATACTACTTCTGTAATTAATTTTTTTTTAATTTCTTCAAGCTGTAAGCAATTTCTATCTGGCACAAGATGGAAACATCGACAGCCCTTCAGTATAGACAATCTCTTTGTTCTGAGGAAATTGTTCAAGTGAGGATTTTAATAATATAAATGGAAAACAAAGACTGGCTTCTGCACTCAAAATGTGATTTCCAGGAGAAAAAGTTCTTGGCAGGGGGAGGGGATAATATTCCCTGTCTAATATGTCCCTGTGTTGGAGTAGAGCTAATTGGACTGGATGATTTGTGAGCACGTGTCCTAGCTAAGAAAAATATGAGGACCCATGGGGTGTCTGGGTGGCTCAGTAGGTTGAACATCCAACTCTTGATTTCTGCTCAAGTCATGATCTTAGGGTTGTATGATTAAGCCCCATGGATTCTCTCTCTCTCTCTCTACTCCTCTCCCTCACTTGTGTTCTCTCTTCCTCTCTCTAAAAACATTAAAAATAATAATAAAATAAATTTTAAAAAGAAAAAGAAATGAGGACCCAGAAGGATGATGGGACACCTATGTCTCACCCAACAGCAGCATGCTCTGGGTTAGAAGTTTGAGGACAAGAGGTTTGGAATATTTTCACAAGATCATTCATGAGGCCCTGGCTGCAAACTCAGTCTTTCTATGCCCAGATGACTAAATGAAACCTTGAGTCACAAAGACAGCCTTCCTCACTGCCCTGTGTGAAAAGACTCCGGGCCTGAAGGCTGCTGTCTTCCTCACTCTCTTTTGGTCTCTTATTTATTCAGACTGATGGAAGCCAGCTGCTGTGTTGCAAGGTGCCACGCAGAGAATGATACATGGCAAGTAACTTAGGGAGGCTTCTGGCCATTGGTCGATGGAGAACTGAAGTTCTTGGTCTCACAGCCTGCGAAAAACAAAATCCTGACAAGTGAACTTGTTGAATGAACTTGGAAGCAGATCCTTGCCCGAGCAAGCCTTCCAACGAGGATGCAGCCTTTCCTAGCACCTTGATGGCAGTATTATGAGAGACTCTGAGCCAGAGGACCCAGGTAAGACCCATAGAAACTATGAAATAATGTGCTCATAGTTTTGTGTCACTAAGTTTTGAGGTAATTCCTTACACAGCAATAGATAATCAATACATTCAGTCTGGAAGTAAAGAGGCTTGGGTCCTTTTCCTGGTCCCTATCAGTATCTTACAATGAATCTTTAGGCAAGTACTTCTCCCTCTCTGGAAATCCATCAACCTCCTCTCCTATGAAGAGGCATGTGGGAAAGATGCTCTCTAAAAATGCTTTTCAACTCTCAAACTTTATGCATCTGTGACAATTCCCGACACAATCTCCCAAATCTTTTCCCATGCTCCCCTACCACCAGTCTACACTCTTCTCACGCCTGACCCCCTGCCAGTTCTTCCTTGGGGCTCTATTATCCCCGCTTTCTTCAGTCCTGCAGTGAAAGACAAGAGATCTTACTGGGGGCACAAAGGCCCAGCCGAGACCTTTACTGGGACCCCAGGAGCTGAAGCAAGAGGGGACAATGCTGCTCTACACCGTTTATTAATTGCTTCCACCTTTGAGACTCTTACCGACCGCTACTGACTGCCATGCCTCAGCCCTCTGTCCCCTTTCAACTTTCATGACAATCCATATCACGTCTGCTTCTGTGTTCCTCAGAAGGGAACTCCAAGAGGCCCTAAAAGCCTGTCACCTGACTTTTAGAAACACCTGGACCCAGAGTCAACCAAGCACAGTGAGTCGAGGAAACAGCATCTCAGGGGACCAGGCCCTTCTGTCTAGAATGCTGACATAGTGCTTTCTCTAGAACATCTGGTTTGGCTCCGGGGGGGAAACAATGCACAGGATTTAGGAGGAGGCAAAGAGGTCATCTGGAGGGTGAGGATTGGCTGGGGAGTTCAGACTCCAGAGCTCCAACTTCTGTAATCCTCCTGGATTATCTCAGTGTTGTGGGAACAGGATCCAAGTCTAAGCCTCAGTTTATCTTCTTATGAATTGGAAAGAGATCCCTGAGAGATATCTCTGGCATTTGTACTAAATTCTTTCCTCCTACCCACACTCTACAACCCCTCTCCTCACACCTTCCCCTTTAAACTTCACCCCTCCCCACGAATCTTAGAGGACTCTCAACGTCCAGGAAAAAGTTTGAGGGAAGAAGATTCTGCTTTCCTAAAGATAGTAGGCATGGAAAGAAAAGCTGCTAGTGACATGTAAATACAGAATCTCTGCCTCTACTGCTTTCTGTTCTATCATCTTGAGAACACTTGTCCATGCAGCCCAACATAATCACCAACAGGTCCTGGCAGGCATGGTGGTGGCGTTGGTGTTCTCTAGAAGAGGAAATGAGACACAGAAGAAGAATTAACTTTTTCAGAGTGCATTTTAATTCCTTTTTGCTCCACCTGCATCCGTGAAGGTAAAGAGGCTGAATTGTCCATTCACGTTCAGAATAACATGTGGCCAGAAGAGGCGATGCCTTTACCTGCGGCCTCTTTTGACTTCATGTAAAAGAAAATCTGACTCGAATAGCTTAAATTTTAAAGGGAATGCCTTGGCTCATTTAATTAAGAAGGTGACAGGTATGCTGGCTTCAGCAGTTTCACTTAGAACCTATTCTCTTTCTATCTCTCTGACCTAACTTCGGTTTCCTCTTAACACTAGTTCCCTTATCGTTTTTAAGGTGGTGGCCAGGAGCTCCCAAAATTATGAGCTTCCTCACTCACGTCTAGAAGAAATGCAGGAGCATCTTTGTCCCAGCATTCCCAGCAAAAGTCCTGAGAGTCACTCAGACTTGACTGCTCTAAGATGCGAACCACTTCCGAAATCATCATCATTGGCAGCAGGTAGGATGTCCTATTTGACTAAGCTCCCACTGGACCAATTTGACTAGGATCCCACTGACCAAGTCCCACCGGGCTTATTTATTTCCAGATAAAACTGGAGCACTGGGGAAAGAGGAAGGGAAAATGGATGCTGTGAGATAGCCAACTAGTATCTGTAACAGATACCAAGTGGTTTTTTCAAGTTCAGAGCCCCAGGGTGGGTTGGTTGGTGGGTGGGTTGGTTAGTTGGTTTTAAAACTTTATATTTTTTATTTGTTTTTTTTTTTATTTTTAGAGAGAAAGCACGCACAAGTGGGGGAGAGGGGTGGAGGGAGGAAGGGGGAGAGTGAGAGAGAGAGAGAGAGAGAGAGAGAGAGAGAATCCCAAGCAGGCTCCACACTCAGTGATCCCGCATCTGTGGGATCATGAAATGTAAGGCTTTATTTTTTTTTAGAGCAGTTTTAGGTTAACAGCAAAATTAAGAAGGTATAAAATTTCCCATATACCCCCTGCTCCCATTTGCATGCCCTCCCCCATTATCAACATCCCCCACCAGGTGGTACGTTTGTTCTACTTGATGAACCTACACTGGCACATTGTAACAGCCCAAGTTCACAGTTTATATTACAGTTCATTCTTGAGGTTGTACACCCTACGAGTCTGAACAAATGTATAATGACATGTATCTACTATTATAGCATTACACAGACTATTTTCACTGAACTTTAAGTCTCTGTATTCTGCCTATTAACCCTTTTCCCCAACCCCCAACCCCCAACCCCTAGCAACCACTGATCTTTTTACCGTCTCCATAATTTTGCCCTTTCCAGAATGCCATATAATCAGAATCACACGTGCGTAGTCTTTTCACGTTGGCTTCTTTCACTTTGTAGCATACATTTAAGGTTCCTCTGTGTCTTTGCGTGGCTTAATGGCTCATTTCCTTTTCACACTGAAAAATATTCCATCGTCAGAATGAACCTCAGTTTATTCATCCATTCACCTACAAAAGAACATCTTGGTTTCTCTCACGTTGTGGCAATTATAAATTATATATATAATATAAAGATATATATATAAAGTATTATATATATAGTTTATAATTGCCAGTTATAAAGCTGCTATAAACTTCCGTGTACGAAATTTTTGTAGACCTAAGTTTTCAACTCCTTTGAGTAACTACCAAAGAGCATGATTGCTGGATCGTATGGTAAAAGTATGCTTAGTTTTGTAAGAAACCGCCAAACTGTCTTCCTGAGTGGCTGGACCATTTTCCTTTCCCATGAGCAGTGAATGAGAGTTCCTATTTCTCCACACCCCCACCAGCATTTGGTGTTGTCAGTGTTCTGGATTTTGGCCATTCTCGTAGGTGTGGAGTGCTGTCCCATTGTTGTTTTAGTTTGCATTTCCCTGATAACATATGATGTGGAACATTTATTTGCAATCTGTATCTCTTCTTTGGTGAGGTATACCTCTATTAAAGTTGTGGGCCCATTTTTTAATCAAGTTGTTTGTTTTCCTCTTGTTGAGCTGGAAGTGTTCTTTGCATATTTTGGGTGATGATCTTTTATCAGATGTGCCCTTCGCAAATATTTTCTCCCAGTCTATGGCTTGTCTTCATTGTCTTTTATAGAGCAGAAGTTTTTAATTTTAATACAATCAGATTATAATCCAGATTATTGTTATAATTATTAATAATTATTATTTTCTCATGGGCCATGCCTTTGGTGTTGTGTCTAAAAAGTCATCTGCTTTTTAGTCATACCCAAGATCATGTAAGTTTTTTCTTATGCTATCTTATAGGAATTTCATAGTTTTTTTTTAAATTTTTTAAATATTTATTCAGTTTTGAGAAACAGAGACAGAGCATGAACAGAGGAGGGACAGAGAGAGAAGGAGACGCAGAATCCGAAGCAGGCTCCAGGCTCTGATCTGTCAGCACAGCGCCCCATGTGGGGCTCAAACTCAGGAACCGTAAGATCATGACCTGAACTGAAGTTGGATGCTTAACCGATTGAGCCACTCAGGAGGCCCAGGAGTTTAATAGTTTTGAGTTTTACATTTAGATCTATGATCGTTTTGATTTATTTTTTATGAAAGGCATCAAGTCTGTGTCTAGATTCACATTTTTGCATGTGGATATCCCATTTTTCCAGCACCATTTGTTGAAAAAAACTATCTTTGCTCTCTGGTGCTGCCTTTGCTCCTTTGTCAAAGAGCAGTTATCTATATCTGTGCGGGTCTATTTCTGGGCTCTCTCTTTTGTCCCATTGATCTATTTTTCTATACTTTCACCAATGCAACTGTTTTAATTGTTGTAGTTTTATACCAAACCTTGAAGTCAGGTATTGTTAATGCGAGGCACTCTAGACTCCAGGGAACCAATGGAATACGCCACACTTAACACTTCATAGAGTACTAAATGACCCAAAAGAATATGTAGACAGATACAGCTGGGTTCTCAGGTTTACTTGTCAGTGTCCACAGGTGCATACAAACGCACGGCTTGAAGGTAGAGACCTTGTCTGTTTCCTTCCATTTTGCTCTTTTCCACTCATCCTTCTCACGCCCATGCGGCGTCTTACGCACGCAAGGCATGTCAAAGTTTGATGAATGAATGCAGGAAAGAAAAAATGTATTAATTGGTTACTTAGTGAGTTCCCAGGCCATGAGTTGGAGCCAAGAGAAACAGGTTGCTCTTGGATACACCAGGAAATCCTTTTGCTAATCTACTCTCCCAAATAGGTGCAAAACACTAGCCTGAGAATCGTAAATCTGTGGGAAAGTCAGAATTTGAACCAAATTGAATTACCTGTGCTGAGAACTGGTTCAGACCCGTCCAAGTTCTTGCCCACAACCCTCTGACATGCTTGTCTCCAGTGCACTTGGGTATGTAAGCACTAAGTGATTCCGTTAGGGTATTTAAACATCTTCATTTGATGAGCTGTTAGGGCAGCATAGTCAGTGACTAGACACAGAGCCTGGAGCCAGCCTTTCTGGACTCAGATCCCAGATGCACCACTCACCACTGGTAGAACTTTAGGTTAAGTGTTTTGACATCTTTCTGCCTTGGTTCCCTCATCTGTGAAATGGGGACAATAATAGAACTACTTCGTAGGGTTCTTGAGGGGTTTACACGTGTCACTATTTTAAAACTGCCTAAAACAGTGGCCGGCCTAGAGGAAGCACTACACAAATATTCACCGCTACTTATGCCTCCTTTTTACATGCCTGCTTGATGGGCAAACCCAGAACCCACAGAGCTGGACTCTTGGCCACATAGGACTTTGGCCTCAGAAGGACATGAGGACCTGCAGACAGGGACTCAAGCCAGGAAGCCACACCCATTTTCTTGCCCCATTGACAAGAGTTTCTGGCACGTCCACTGCCTATTGGCCTGGCCCTTCTTTCATCCACAATAACCTGCCAACAAAGTCTGAGGAACTAAAGTACGGACTGAGGATAGATGAGAGAGCAGTAGAGGCAGGGAGAGTGCCGTCTGGCCTCCAATATGGACAGAACTATTGCCAGAAGCCCTGGAGGCTTTATATCAGATGCCTTCTATGCTTAGCACAGGGCTCAACTCTTTTCCTCTCCTTCTTTTTTGAGCAGAGAACACTGTCATTTTGTGAAAAGAATAACACAGATGCATATATGCCTATAAATGGAAGATGAAGTGGTGACCGAGGGCTTCCTCTTGCCAAGGAAAACAAGTGCAAGGGCAGCTGGAAGAGAGGAGCCAGGGGGCCTGCAGAATCAGAAGCTCTCTATCTCCTTGGGAGCCGGCACTGGCGGGTGCAGGCCGGGCTGTCTGGGAAACCGAGTTCCAGGGTCCTGCGGGAAAGGCCTGCCAGGAAGCTTGGGGCCATGGACCAGGGGTTGCCGGGAGCTGAATGCTGAAATTTGCCATGGGAAAGGGAGAGACAATGGCGGCTGGTGTCCCAGAGAAACCACTGTTTCATTCAACAGGCATCAACTGAATGACTGCTGTGCTCGAGACAGGGGGTGGTCGGGCAGAAGTAGCAAGGGAGTCATGTTTTCTGTCTACAGAGGCCTACGGTCAGTGGGGAAGGGCTCATGAAAGTGAGGGCTAGACACATATAGTTGTAACTACACCTTCTAATCAGCAAGAACTAGGAAGTTTCCAGGAACGAGGGGTCCCACTCAGTTTGAGGAGGTGATATTGGAGGTTACTTTTAAAGGGAGGGTAGGATTTTGACATTTAGAGATAAGGTCATGAGAGGGTATCATGAGCAAAGTGACTGATATGACCAGGCACGGAGGCAGGGAGACAAAAGTCACCTCTCAGGGGAAACAAGGGATCAGGCTGAGCAAAAATGTGAAAAACATGTGTAAGTGTACAACTTGGAGAAGGACCCTGAAAGCCAGGTTGGAAAACCAGTGCCTGTTTCAGGAGGTACTGGGGACTCCTTGAAGGTTTGGGATCCACAGGAGCATATGACTGGTACTGGGCTTTAGGACAACCTAATGGCAGACAGTGGGGGGGGGGGATGAGAAGGAGGAAGAAAAGATACCCCTTATGATCAGCATCCCTTGAAAAGCAGGATACTGAGGCTATCATGACACTTTTTTAAAAATCTAAATTCTTCACCTTAGCTTAGCTATGAGGATCCTGCTCTGCCTTTCACTCTTGCCTCCTCTTGAGTCACCCCTCACTACACTCTCGCAGTACTGGCTGTCTTTCTGGTCCACTAACACAACAAGCCTTTTTGATCTCACAGCCTTAGTTTGTCTCCAAAATGGCCACCATCAATCCCTTCCCTCCTTGAATAAGCCAGCCATTCCGGTTTGTTCTAATCCTCCACATCCTAGAATCTAGGCTGATCTGTGACTGATCAACAGCTTCCTCCAGAAATGACACTAGATCAGACCCCAGTCTAGTCTTTAACAAATGGGCAGTTTCCTCCTTCCTGCTCACTGGAGAAAGCCAGCCTCCATATAAGAAGTCCAACTATCCCAAGCCCTCCGTGCCATGAGGAAGCCCACGCCAGCCATATTGGAGAAGTCACATGAAGAGATTGATAATCGACCTCCAGCTGTTCCAGCCAACCCAGCCCAGCCCACGCACCAGACATATAGGTGAAGAAACCGTCTTGAGTATCCAGCCCATTCGAGCCTTCAGATGACTCCAGTCCCAACTGCCATCCGACTACAACTGCAAAGGGGGTCCCCAGGGAGAACTGACCAAAGCAAAGCCCAGTCAACACACAGAGCTGTGACAGATAATAACATATTGTCATTCTGAAGCCACTAGGTTTGGGGGTAATTTTTCACGTAGCAGTAGATACCTGAAAGACCCGTGGTCTTTTCTCTGGACTCCCTTCCTTCTCTGCCACCCTACCCCATGTTCCTCACAGTTGATCGTTGTCAAATTTCAGGCCCCACCCTCATGGCAGGGCTTTCCTTGCCCACTCCATCTAAATATGCTGGGTCCCACAGTACTCCAGATGTTATTACATTGTCTCACTCATCTTTGCTCCCACCCCAGCTTTTCTCATAATTGAGTTATTCTGATCTTAGGTGTGACAGGTCTCCTTTCACTAAACATAGGCTCTCTGAAGTCACAGGCCATGAATACTTTCACCATTATTTCATCCCCATGTCTAGCAAATAGTATATGCTCAATAAATATTTATCAAATGGATGGATAAGTCATAAACTGCCCATACAATGCAGAGCCACTGGGAGGGTGATGATAAGTGGGGAACATATTTCCAGAGCCTCCAAAGTCTACTAAGGAAACAAGTGAATAGTTACATATAACGTTGGCATCAGTCTTGATCCCAGAGGCTCACACACTAGCTGAAAAGTCTTGGAAGTGTGTTTTTTTTTCCTTATCCCCCAAATCAGCTGATCAAAGAATGGCTGCAGAGAAGTTGTCATTAAGTTTTCACTGATTAGTTGATAGAAAATTGGATTTAAAAACTGATGCTTTTTTTAAAATTTGTTAACGTTTATTTATTTTTGAGAGACAGACAGAGTGTGAGTGGGGGAGGGGCAGAGAGAGAGGGAGAGAGAATCCAAAGAAAGCTTCAGGTTCTGAGCTGTCAGCACAGAGCCCAGCATGGGGTTCGAACTCACAAACCATGAGATCATGACCTGAGCCAAAGTCGGACACTTAACCAACTGAACCACCCAGGTGTCCCCTAAAAACTGATAATTTAATGGATGGATTACTAGTAGAGTCAGTTCTAGAAATGACTCCTGCATTAGAATCCCCAAAAGCCTGGGAGAAGTCAATGAAGAAAGCCTCAGATTTTGTCCTTCTCTCTTGCCAACTCTCCTTGATGTAAAGAACTTCATCAGCACAAACAGAATTCCAGGAGCATGCCTGTCACATGCCTGCAGTTCCCAGATCCCATTGGGATAGGGGTTGGTGGGAAAGAATATGATCAGAAGTCAAAGGTGAAGTTAGGTAGTTCAGCACTTTGGGTCACCGGACCCTTGGAAACCAAATCACAGGCAGGGTTTATAACACCCATGATTATCAGTGGTCCAAGCCACATTGTGTGTGCTCTCTCCTCCCTTACCACAGCACTTGTGTTGATTCATACAAACTATTTCCATTTTTATGTCAGAGGCTGTCACAATTATTGGCAAAATCCATTCTCCCTGATCTGATTCTCCCCCATATTATGCCTCTTTCTTCTCCAGTCTCACCAGTACCCTTCACTTCTCTCAGTGCTCTCGGTCTTTCCTAAATTTTCTTTGCCCCTCCCTTGATGATCTCTGAGTTACTTCCTCTTTCCTGCATTCTTATAGCACTGGCCATACTGCTGAGATGGCTCAGGGTTTCTTCTCAGTCCTCCTTGACCAGAGGTGGCCAGAGAGCCACAGAGGAGAGAGGGGCATGAGTGGCTGGTACAGGTGGAAATTTTTGGGTCATGAGTGACTGAGAGTCATAAGACCCAAGTTCTTCCCCCGGCCCTGCCTCCTCTATAGCCATATTGCCTTTATTCAAATACTTAACCTCCTGAGCCTCAATCTATTCATCTGAAGAAATGAATAACCATGGGTAGGTTATTTATAATGGTATAAATAAAAAATATTATGCCTGCCCCCTCCTGCAGGGAGATGGAAATCGGACATGCTCTGTAAATTTCCAATGCTGAGCAAATGTATAGAAATATAGTTTCTGCTGTCTGGTTGTAAGAAGACCTGGTCTCACTCAGGTTAAGAGTTTCTGTGTTCTTATCCTGGCTCTGCCCTCAACTCGTTGTGTCACCTTAGATAAGTGATGGTCCCACTTTGAGCCTCAAAATCCTCCACAATAAAATGAGGGATTCGGAGTAGATTATCTTCTAGAGGACAAGGTGCATCTGAGACCAGTATTCTGGGTCTACTTCACCCAATCGTCTATGCCCAACACTGTGTATAGTGTGCAGCAGGCACTTAAATAATTTCTGAATGAATAAATGTGTGATGTGTAATACGTACAGTCAAGCCATGAAGATAACCAACCATCCACATTTAAAATTGCTAAAAAAAAAAAAAATCTGGGGCACAGGGTGGGCAGAACAGTAGATAGAGGAGGATCCTAATGAAAACCCAGCAGGTTAGGGGCCACGTCCCTCCTCTCTCTCCTCATTTCCACATCCTCTGCCCCAATTTCCTGGGAACCTGGTCTGGGATGGCACTCACCAATGAGCGTTGGGCAAAGACAGAACACTCATAGGCCAGATCATAGTAGAAGAGGCGGGGGGGGGGGGGGGGGGGGGTAGAAGACAGATGGGATGGATGAATGGAAGTTGGACATCCCCAGAGAAGAAGGCAGGAGTTTTCAAACTTTAGACTCTGACAACATGAAAACCCTTTCTGCAATCATGCAATCATGTAATGAAGTCGCTCACTGACTACTGGAGGAAACTGAGAGACATCAAGGTCACAGGCTTGTTGATGACTAGGCCAGTTTGAGTTTCAGGAGAGAACAAAGGCAGTGCTGTCTGAGATATTCTGCCTCACGTAAGCTCCCACCTAGCCAGACCATACAGACCTTGGAAGCAGGGACCATAGCACACCCCCTATCTTTTCTGCTGTCTTCTCTTCTCCAGGCTCCCTCCCCCACCCTTTCCTCAAAGCACACAACAAGGGGGCCTGGATGTGGAGCAGGTGACCTGTAAATCATGAGGGCCCACGGGCTGGGAGCCATTTTCTACTCACCGTATAGCTCCTCCCTGTCTTAATGCAGCCATATTGTTTTCCCGCATCATGGAGAGGATGCCTGGTCTCAGAGAAGGAATTCACGATTTCTCAATCACCTGCCTGGAGATGGATGGCAGCCAGAGGACAAGGGCCATTGCCAGAGCCCATGTGAGCACTGGCCTCGCAGCCCTGGCAGCAGAGGTAGCTGCTGTTGTGATGAGCCTTTGCCATGACCCGGTCCTGGGGGAACATCTGCAGCACAGTGGTTGTCTTGGAATAGGCCATGGGAAAGTCCAAGAGAAGCCACGGCTCTTGAAAACCATCCCAGAATCCCACTGGAATGCTCTGCCAGAGTATGCTGAGCCTGAAAGGTCTTGGGTTTTAAGCTATTTTATTCAATTTTATTTTGGGGCTGGACATTTTAGTTGGAAATTCAGAACACTAAAGCTCTCCCAGGGCATTAGTTCCAAGCTGATCACTGGACCTATGCTCAGTACTACAAATGTGCCTTGTCCCCAAGACTGTTACTAAGAGATCCAAGATTGGGATGCAAGCACTGAGTCCAAAACTCAAATCCTTGCCTCCAGGCTCTAACTTTTCTCCCTATGCCCAGGGAATTGTAAGCTACCTAGAGCAGGCACTTTGCCTCGCTCACTTCTGAAACCCCAGTACCCAGAATAGCCCCGAGCACATAGTAGGTCCTCAATAAGTATTTGACCAAATAAATAGACAAATTGCCAGACTATACAAGGAGAATCTCCAAGCAAAGTGACTTCATCCAGTCTTGGTGCCTCTTGTCTTAGGCTGTGGTAGAAGTGATAGGCTAGCCAACCCCAGCCTGTGGGCCAAATTCGATTTGTGTACAGCCCGTGAGCTGAGTGTCTCTTTTACTTTTTCAAAAGGCTGGAAAAATGCAGAGAAATCTATTTTGTTACTCATGAAACATATGTGAAATCCACATTTCAGTTGTCCGTAGAGAAGGTTTTGTTGGAACACAGTCACATCCCATTCATTTACTGGTATTCTCCATGGCTGCTTTCTCAGAGCAATAGCAAAGCTGGGTAGTGCGTCATAGACCACGTGACCCACAAAGCTGAAAATATGTGCTATCTGGATCTTTACGGAAGAAGTTTGCCAACCTCTGAGCCAAAGAATCTATCCAATTAGGTGAATGTTGTGTTGTCTGTATTGTCAACATCCACTGTTTGGACTAAGCATGTCTTTCCCTCTCTTTCTCTCTGACCTTTTTTTAAATAGAAATCATTCTAGAAGTGCTTTAAGTTACCTTTAGTGGTATAATTTATGTGTCTAACAGTTTTTCTCTCTGGAAAAAAGGTCGGGGGTGGGGGGATGTTCAGAGACAAAGGGTCCCAGGGAAGGAATTTCTGAAAGACCTAGAAGGTTCAAAACAGGGACCACCAAGAAAAAAGTGGCCCCTTTCATGTATTGCCAGGGTCTAGCACTGCCACCAGGGGTCTGAGGAAGGTTACAAAAGGGAAACTTCGTCACGCTCACACGAGGGCCCGTTGGCTTACCCTGAAACAGCCATGCCCTCTATCCCATCTTGCTTTCCCCGTCTTGCCTCCCTGGACTCATCCATTTTGGGGCAGCATGAATGGCACTATTTTTGGAGATCTTCCCTGAGCCAGGCCACAGTGCACACAAGGCTCCCTTGAGCAGCAAGATCGTGGCATGGTGTATCCTGAATCAGACACAGCAAATGGCACCCGTCCCTCCCTCCCCACAGACACACACAGCCATGGCAGGCACAGCCAATCACAACAATCTAGTCAGCAAACAAAATTATAATTCCTTGCCGTGTCTGCTCACATGAGCCTCGAGACAACCAACTCCTTGCATGTATCAAGTCTGTCTTACCGTCTTCATTTCCCCACAGCTAGCACACCCCCGATGTTGAGGTAGGTGTTCAACTGACAAAAATCCTCTCCCCCTTTCCTTCCGTTGCCCTATCATGCCAGGAGAAGGCGCAGAATGGAAGCCACTGTGGCCTTGCTCTCCACCTCCCCAGAACGCCGGTAAAGGAGCTAATTCCTCCCCAGGTGAGAACATCCATCTAGAACTTCAGCCCAGGAGTTCAGACCAGCCTGATGTCAACACCCATCCAGGGTCTCACCACAGCTAGTGTGGCTTTTGTCACCTTAGATAATGCCACCTGTGCTTCAGTTTGCCAAAGAAAGAGCCTTTGTGTGTGTGTGTGTGTGTGTGTGTGTGTGTGTCTGATGAGCTAGGAAGGCCCCCCCCATTCTATCTGAGTCCTCTTTATTCACCTTGGGCAAGAGAAAGCAACAGTCCCCACTACACACGCAGTTCAAACCCCAGACTCTTCCCAAGCCAGAGGAACGTTAACATCCAACCTCTTCTTCACTAAGAAAAGAAACTCTCATCTTTCAACAGGTTATTTCAGCTGCCAGCCGGGGGGTTTCAGGAAATTTAAATACAATGGCCTGTCTCCTGCCATCTTCAGTTACCCTGGCAACCTCTAACCCTTACAGACTGCCTTAGATACCGAGGGCCTTGGTGACAGACTTTTTAAGCACTCAGATTCCTCAGAACGGACTCCTCCAGGGACTTAGAATACTCTTGGAGAGCAGAACCTTCCTAAACTTCTATTGAAAGAGAGAACTTGAAATCCTCATTTGTAAAAATAACCAAAAAGCCCACTAGGTGCTTTTACGATGCCAACCCACAATGCCATAGACAGGGATAATTTAGAATGCAAGTGTCACAGTTAAAAAATCATGACCAAGTGAGAAAATGAGAACGGGAGCTGGAAATCAAGTGGACCAGCAAATGGAAGGAACATGTTTGGGGCACCAGTTCACAAACCTAAACTGGAATGGACTCACCTGGGGAATGCGCTCCAGTCCCTGGCCTCAATGAGAGATTCTGATTCTGTTGGTCTGGAATGAAACCTGGACGATATTTAAAAGCCCTCCCGGTGATTCTGATAAACATTCAAATATGGGAGCCAAGAATCTGGAGAATATTCTTCCCCCCTCCCTATCATTTTCCAAGGGTCTCCTTCACCCCAGTTCCCTCAGTTGCTGCCGGCCCAAATTCCTAGAGGGATGGGAATTCATTTTTTTAAATAAATTTGAAGAATTTTCTTCTCTAAAATGAAAGGAAGAAGCAGCAGACACTGGGTGCTGTGTTCAGCCCCGTGCCAGGGGAACCTGGGAGCGTGAACCTGCATCTGGCCCTGGGCTGTTGCAAGGCTGTGTGGCTTCTTTGGGGCTTGCTGCCTGGTTTATTTTAGGTGCTGGGTCTGCAGACCAGTAAGCTGACCTTCCTTGGCTATTCCCCAGGGAGCAGGCTAGCAGGCTTCTGCTGTCCCTGCAGCTACAAGGTACCATTTCCACGGCATCCCGGGAACAGGAGCTGTTGAGCAGCAGTGGCTGGGACCAGTTTTAAACCTGGAGAGGCAGCCTGCTGGGGAGAAAAGGCTCCTGTGTTAAGGCTTTACAGACGGTGTTAGCGCTGCTAGTCACAAGCTGTGCGATTCGGTGCTAGTCGCTTCCCTTCTCTGGACCTCACTTCTTCCAGCTGTGGAACAAGGGATTGAACTAGGTACAGGCAGAATGGAGTTGTGGAAGGAATGTGGGCTTTGTGGCCAGGCTTCCTCACTGAATCGTTTTGTGACTTTGGACAAGTGACTGAACCTCACCGTGCACCAATTTCTTTACCTACAGACTGTGTTCCTTCAATAGTACTTCCTTCCAAAGATTGATGCGCCAATTTAAGGAGTTGATATGCGCCAAGTGCTCGACTTGAACTTTGCTTGAGATCCCAGACATGCACACACCTGCTCACAACCATCTAACAAAATGGGGTGCAGTATTCCAGTAGAGATAGCAGGTTCGAAGAGAGTAGGAGAGAGACAGATCTCTACACATATGGTGAGTGGGGAGGAAGGGACATATGACCTTCTGAAGAAAGCAGGGTTTGAGTTGGGATTTTGACAAATGCTCAGAATTTGAATAAGCAACAGAAGGAAGAAACCCTGAAATATAGAAAGAATATCAGTAAGTTGGGATTTTAACATCAGCCCTCCCACTACCCAGGCTTGTGGTCTTGCTGATTCTCTGCTTCTGTATCTATAAAACAGGGTGGTGGTGAGAGTAGATAAGAGAAGATGACATAGGAGAAAACACCTTGTATGGTGCGTGGAACACGGTAGGTATCGGATGGATGGATGGATATTGGGAAGGAAGGAAGGAAGGAAGGAAGGAAGGAAGGAAGGAAGGAAGGACAGAAGAATGCCCGAGCACTTTTACAGGTCAATGAGTATATTAGTAGAGCTCAGCAATTTCCAGAGTATTCATGAACACTAGAATCCCGAGATACTCCTGGGGGAGAGGGGTTGTTCCCTGGTCCATTACATTTAAGAATGGCAGCATGATCTACCCCACTCTTAAAGACTTACAATCAATGTCAACACGTTAATGTTTCTTCAAAGTCTTTCCTAACTTGACTTACACCCAGTAGTTCCCAAATTTAGTTTGCTTCTAGACCAATTTTCCACTTAAGCCTGTTAGCCTCCCACTGAACTTGACAGGGGTCTTTCTAGTATGAACTAACTAGATGGTGGCAGAGAAAATCAAAAAAATTCACTTTTCCTTTTCCTTTGTTTTCCTTTGTGTTCCCACTGTGTGCAGCTCTAGGGATGAGCTGTGCCGGGGTATGGAAGAGTACAGCCCTGAGGAACAAGCACACATGTTTGGAACCAGAAAAGGCTGTGCCTAAATGCATCCCTCCATGTATGAGCCATGTTGCCTTGTTCCTTAGCCTCTCCTTACCTTGCCTATAAAGTTGTAGCACTCAACTCCCAAGATATTGCCAGACTCAAAGGAACTAACGTGCCTGAAGAGCTTAGCATCGTGCTCGGTACAGAGCAAGTGCTCAGGATGCAGAAAATGGTGTCATTAATATGCCACCATCTGAACATTCTCGACCAGTCAGTTTGCAACAACCAGCATGACTTGGACGGTGAGCCCGGGGAGTGGGAATCACACGAGTCTCTGTCTTCCTCTCTTGTGTAGGAGTCAAGCTATAGCCCCACCCAGAGGAGATAAGCGGGGCCATTTTAAAGAAGATGGTGACGGTGGTGTCCATTTTGTCCTTTTTCTGAATGCAAGCAAAGGAAGGGGGCTCTTTCAGAAGGAAGACGTGTCCACTCAAACCAGTCTGAGCTGCCAGTGTCAACTCACAGGCTGGCAGCTGGCCACTGGGAGACGGAGAATCTGCTTAGTCACTTCTCAACAGCAAGAGCAAGTGGCTTAAAGAAGAAGCCAAACATGCCCCTTGGGAGACCAGCCAAGTGCCTCCTAAAAAGAGAAAAGGAGGGGCAGCACAGAGCTCCCAGCACCAGGATCTGATCAGGGCCACGAGGCAGAGACCTGCGCCCTGCTCAAGTGCCACCACCCTGGGCTGGGGAAGTCTGGCCCGGGTTCACCCCGACCATTAAACCCGAATCCCCACCTCTACTTGCTTTGCTGAAGAATGTTGGCCACCGGCAGCAGTGATCTCTGCAGAGGTCCTATGGTCAGTTTCTCCTCATTCACCCATTCACTCAATTAACACTGAATGCTTACTATCTAAGCCAAGGGGGGCATAGTTGTACAAAAGATAGAAGAAGTCCCTGCATTTATGGGGTTAGCATTCTAGTGGAAAGAGACAGAAAATACACAAGCAAGTAAGAAAAGAGTTTCAGGGAGCATTAAGTACTTTAAGGGGAAATGATAAGGATGAGGGGAAATCGATGGATTGGAAGCTGAAGAGGATGGAGGAGGTGGATGATCAATCCCCCTCAAAGAAGAGACATTTGAGCTAGGACCTCCATGGAGCCAGGGAAGGAGCCAGAGATTTGGAAGGAGAGTGCCCCAAGCAGTAGGGACGGCAAGCGCCCTGGCCTTGGGACAGAAATGAGCCCAGTGTTTTGAAGAAAGGCTAAAATGGTGGCAGCCAAGTTGGGAAGGGGACAGGAGGGAGGAGAGTGGTAGAGATGAAGTCAGAAATCTCAGCAGGCGGGGCGCCTGGGTGGCTCGGTCGGTTAAGCGTCCGACTTCGGCTCAGGTCACGATCTCACGGTCCGTGAGTTCGAGCCCCGTGTCGGGCTCTGTGTTGACAGCTCGGAGCCTGCAGCCTGCTTCCGATTCTGTGTCTCCCTCTCTCTCTGCTCCTCCCCTGTTCATGCTCTGTCTCTCTGTCTCAAAAATAAATAAACGTTAAAAAAAATTTAAAAAAAAGAAATCTCAGCAGGCGAGGCAAGGGGTTCAGCTTTTCATTCCCCAAGGTGATGAGAAATCACTGGAAGATTTTCAATGGAGGGAATAACAGTTCTCCTATTGTGTGAAAAACAGATGGAAGAAGGCAAGGTCAGGAGCAGGGAGAGCAGCTGGCCCAGTACACAGGAGAAGCAGCGGTGGCTCACTAAGGTGTTTGCGGGTCAAGATGAGATTTGGAGTAGATTCTGAAGGCAGAGAGATAGTCCCCACAGGTCAGTGAGATGCAGGTTGTGACTAAAAATGAGGCGTCAACGACATTTCCAGAACAGCTGCCATTTTACTGAAACGTGGAAGGCCACAGGAAGAAAAGTTGGAAGAGGGAAGATAACCATAATGCCGAGGATGGACACGGAAGGCTCAAGGCATCTATTGGGCTTCCATGTTCAAGTGTTCACCTGACAACCAGATGTGGTTCGCACCCACCTGTCAGCAGCGCGGTCATCAGCATGGCTGCTTTAGGCCTTTCTGATTCCTGCACTCCAAGATTAACACAGAAGAATAGATTTGGGAATGAGATTTGAGTAAAGTTGTTTCAATCCCTTTGTCTTACAAGAGGGACACTGAAGCCCAGATGGAGGAAGTAACTCACTCATTCAAAATCAAACAGCAGTTTCCATGTAGAGCCATGACTCACATCCACGTCTCCTCCCTTCCCCCTGCAAGCCATTCCCCAAGTCTGAGTTCTTCTGCTGGTTCCAAAATTGTTTCATAAAGTTATTTACACATTCCCTAAAACCTTCCCTTGTTCCACCATGGGGGAAGTAGTATCTCATCTAACTTAATTTTCTCTACCTGCAATTAAAGCTCATTCCTTGTTTGTTTATTTTTTTTTTGAAGTTTGTTATTATATATATTAAGTTTATTGTCAAACTGGTTTCCATACAATACCCAGTGCTCATCCCAACAGGTGCCTTCCTCAATGCCTATCACCCACTTTCCCCTCTCCCCCACCCCCCATCAACCCTCAGTTTGTTCTCTGTATTTAAGACTCTCTCATAGTTTGCCTCCTTCCCTCTCTGTAACTTCCCCCCCCCTTTCCCTCCCACCCTGGTCTTCTGTTAAGTTTCTCAGGATCCACATATGAGTGAAAACATACGGTATCTGTCTTTCTCTGCCTGACTTATTTCACTTAGCATCACACTCTCCAGTTCCATCCATGTTGCTACAAATGGCCAGATTTCATTCTTTCTCATTGCCAAGTAGTATTCCATTGTACATATAAACCACATCTTTATCCATTCTACAGTTAATGGACATTTAGGTTCTTTCCATAATTTGGCTATAGTTGAAAGTGCTGCTATAAATATTGGGGCACAGCTGCCCCTATGCATCAGCACTCCTGTATCCCTTGGGTCAATTCCTAGCAGTGCTATTGCTGGGTCATAGGGTAGGTCTATTTTTAATTTTTTGAGGAACCTCCACACTAGAACTTGGGGCCAACATGGCGGAGAAGTAGGGGGATCCAGACTTCCCGCATCTCTTAAACAAAGAAGTGCAGAAGCCAAAAGACTTTGAACACCAGAGCCTGAGAGGAAAAGAGACTGAATCTACTAGGAAGAAAATGGGAAAACTGGAATAAAGCTCATTCCTTGTTGTAATCCTTCTTGTAGTTTTTCTTACAATGTGCATGATGTTGCTACACATGACTCCTAAGACCATCATGTCAAGTAATTAGGTTAAGTGTTTCGGTTGCCATTTACATATGAAGAAACTGAGGTATAATAGTCAAGTAAATTCTATTCGGGTCAAGATATAGCCAAAACTATGGGCGCTTGGGTGGTTCAGTTGGTTAAGCACCCAACTTTGGCTCAGGTCATGATCTCGCAGTTCGTGGGTTCAAGACCCGCATCAGGCTCTGTGCTGACAGTTCAGAGCCTGGAGTCTGCTTTAGATTCAATGTCTCCCTCTCTCTCTCTCTCTCTCTGCCCCTCCCCTGCTTGTGCTCTGTCTCTCTCTCTCTCTCACAAAAATAAATAAAAACGTTAAAATTAAATATATATATATATATATATATATATATATATATATATACAGCCAAAACTAGAACCTATGTTGAGTCTTACTCAGGGCTCTTCTCTATGGGCCAGGAAATCTTTTTAAGTCCAGGTTCTGCCATTCTTCATCAGATTGTTCCAAGTCCTTTATAAACAGGAGGATAATTGACATCTCTCCCAACTCACTCTCTTCCACTCCACACAACCCTTTCTCTTTTTAAGCTTTCTTCTCTGTGGCACAGACTGGTTCCTACTGAAAACCCACCCTCTTTTTCCTAGGCACACAGTTAAACTGTTTCCCAGTCTTCCTTATAGTTTAGCATTTCCATGTGATGTCTAGTCAATAGAATTTGAGCAGAATTAATGCATACCTTCTCAATCTGGCCCATAAAAATATCCCAAGTTCAGTTGTCTATACTCTTTCCCCTTCTATCTGCTTGGTATAGATGAGCATGGCCAACTTGGAACCACATATTCAAGATGGTAGAACTTCAAGATGGAAAGATCTGGATCCCTGATCACTACTTGGGGGAGAGTGGACTGCCAATCAGGAAAACACATTTTACACTTTTTATGAACAACAAACTTCTGCCATGTATGAGCCATGGTATGTTTTCGGATTTGTTGGCTACAGCAGCTAGTATATTGACCTGGGTTAGAAACAACTTGCTCTGACCCAGGAGAAAACATTTTCCAACTTAGACTCCTAGCATGAGACTAAAGGTTGAAGAAGGAAGAAGTTCAAGAGACCATGAACCACGCCCTTCCTCTTTGTCCAAGGGATGAAATGAGATCCAGACAAGGACAAATCTGGCATTGTCTAAGGTCATGGAGACCAAAATGTCTCTGCAGGACTGGAGCACTCATTTCCTGGCTCCTTTTCAGGACACGATGTTGCCACTATACTGACAGATGTCAAGTACAGTGTCCAAGGCAGGCTTTAGAACAGGACTCAGACAAAGCTCACTGTCAGAAATGTCTTCTGTACTTGTAACCTGAATCTCCCTATTAGCAGTTCACATCTCCCTGTTTGTGTTCTGTCCTCGGGGAAGTTGACGAGTGTCTGATCACCTGCCTGTCTATAATAACCTTCCTGGCACTGAAGGGTGAGCATTGAATTACCCCTCAGTCTCTGCTTCTCCAATACAGCTATAGTCCCCCAAACATGTCTCCTTTTCTGAGGAAAAACAGTCATGACCACAACAGCCCCCTACCCCTGGCTGGGATGGCTAAAATGCTGGTCTAGTCTGAATTGGCCCCATCGTGCAGTTGTTTCTTCCATCACTCAGTGGTGCCCACGGTTGTCATTCACAAGATGGTGCTCTCACAGGAGGAGGAACAGAGGAGGGTTCGAGTTGAGTCAATCCCCGAAGCCCTCTGAGCACTAAGCTAGAGATTAGTTTTGGCCCTATTTTAGGCAGTGGGAGTACAAATATCTACTTTTTAAGGACTATCCTGGTGGCCTTGAACCTTTTCTGATCCACATTCCTATCAATAAAATACTTTGATCACGAATCCCCAATATACACAAATAATATCTATTTAACTATTTATGAGGATATGTATGTGCTATATATGAGTCAGCTATGTATATACAACAGCATTCACAAAAATGGGAATTTTGGAAGGACAAGATAACAAAACAACATGAATAAAAGTGCTGAGAGTTTTCTCCCTGGTCCTAGTGGGCCCGACTGCCCAGTCCCCTCTTTGGAGACCACTTGGTCCCATCAAAGTCTTTGAACTGAAGTCACGCACTGACAGCCAACAGGCCCAATGTAGCCCACAGACGTGGTGTTTTTTGTTTTGGGTTTTTTGGGGTTTTATTGGCCTGGACAACGTTTTCTAAATTTTCTATCAGTCCCCAACACTTAAAAACTGGACAAGTTCACATAAAAAGCCAGAGAATTTTATCCATTTTATTCACTACTTTAAAAAAATTTTTTTAACGTTTTTATTTATTTTTGAGACAGAAGAGAGACAGAGCACAAACGGGGGAGGGACAGAGAGAGGGAGACACAGAATCCGAAACAGGCTCCAGGCTCCGAGCGGTCAGCACAGAGCCCGACGCGGGGCTTGAACTCACGAACTGCGAGATCATGACCTGAGCCGAAGTCGGACGCTTAACCGACTGAGCCACCCAGGCGCCCCTTTTATTCACTACTTTTATCCCTAGTACCTGATGCATAGTTGGCACCCCAATATCTAATTAAATTTTCAGCTTCTCTCAAAAAAGTCAGGCTGGAATTCTTCCTGGTAATAATCATCTGGAGCTGAGCAGTGATTCCCCCCCTTTACTGGGCATGGACTCACCAGTCCTGAACCACAGTCCCCACCACTCCCTATTGTCCTATATCCAACCAGCTTCAATCATGCCTGTTACCTGCCTGGCCCCCATCAGTATCTGGACACTTGCTTCTACCTTAGGAGTTTCTGGTTTATGAGATGGCCTCAGTCACCCTCCAAGTGATCAAACAAAGCCAGTAGTTTATCGGGAGGCCAAAGATACAGATTTGAGCCTGATTCTGCCAGTTACCATCCCTGGGGAATTTTCTTTCTGAGCCATGATCTCCTAATCTGGAAAATTGAAATACAATACCTTCCTCACAGGATGCTTGAAAAAAAGGATCAGATTAATATCTGTGAAGTATGCGGGGCGCCTGGGTGGCTCAGTCGGTTGAGCGGCCGACTTCGGCTCAGGTCACGATCTCGCGGTCCGTGAGTTCGGGCCCGCGTCAGGCACTGGGCTGATGGCTCGGAGCCTGGAGCCTGCTTCCGATTCTGTGTCTCCCTCTCTCTCCGCCCCTCCCCCGTTCATGCTTTGTCTCTCTCTGTCTCAAAAATGAATAAAACGTTAAAAAAAAAATCTGTGAAGTATGTTGTAAATTTTCAAGTATCATGGAAACTAGAAAACATCATTATTACAGATATATTCATTCTCCAAAAAGACCAGTTGAGGTAATGGGGATGGAGACTTCCAGTATCATTTCCCAAAGCTGATCACACTCCCCTTCATTAACCATGTCTTTCTACACACCCCCCAACTCAGGCCTACACTACGATCCAACTCTTTGGATCCGGGCAGACAAATGTAGAAACAGGCCAGGGGTTGGGTTTAATTTCTCCTAATAATATTAACTCCTCCATTTTGCTCTTTCTCATGTCTCAGTCACTCAATGCTTATGACTTAATTCACTCTCTGACCTAGGTCTCAATGCCCCTCACCCAGAGGCCAAAGGTGTGCTCAGTCTTTGCACATGTAATCCTAAGGGCCAGTCTCTACTACCTCCTTCTTTGTCTTCTTGGGTCTAGACCTGTCATGGACTTCTAATCTGTTATTCACCCTTTGGAGATACGCCCAAGAGAGTGTTCCTTTTCCATCTATTTATCAGCAGGGAGATTATTGATTATTTCTGCTACATATAAGATTAGCTTCCCAGCAATAGCCACCCCCCCCCCCCACACACACACACACACACACTTCTCCCTTCTGGCTTTCCTGTAAATATTTGTCAGCTACAGGCTGAAATATACAAATCTGCCAATGTTCAACCATTTCTGACCGAGGAAAAGGGGAAATTTTAAACAGCTCAACTTAATACGTGTCATTCACAGGCCCAGGCTTAGGGGGTTTCTGCGATCTCTGAATCTTGTTATTTTTTTAAGGCAAATCGAGTTGTTCTTGTCCATTTCTCATGGTGCTCACACTGAAAAAACTGAGAAAAATACTCTAGCCTCTCAGATATGTTGGGGAGCTTCCTTCCTCACAGACCTGAGCTACGGTTGCTAGACAATTCCTTGAATTAGAAACCCTGGTAAAAATATATATTCTAGATGCAACAGATTCTTGCCCCTTCTGTCTCTCTTCTACTCCCGGAGGGGGAGTGGGGGGAATGATAAAATATGCATGCTGGCTTGGGGCTGGCAAAGTGAAAGGCTCTTTAAGGAAGAAGAACATCACCTCAAGATCTTCCAAGGCCCCCCATCTCAGAAGTCCTACATTTCCCTTCCCCTTGTCCTTCCAGCCCGTTATGAAAGAGGTTCTTGAATCCCTAATCGCTGGCTTTTTTTGTTCTGTCTCTCAGCGAGCACTCTCCCCACCCACTCTCCCCTCCCTCAACCTCACTCCCTCTTCAGCCCAGCAGAGGAAAGAGGAGACCCCAGGAATGCTGAAGAATTTTCCCAACTGCCCCGTGACACTTAAAATGTTACATATCAGCAGAAATCCTATAGCATTAAACATTGTTTTCTCTCTCACGGGGTCCCCTTTTAAAATGCAAATTCACCATGTATTAGGCATTTCTGAAACTACTCCTCAGAATGTTAATGTTTCAAAAGATAACCTTGGGTGTTCATTAAAAAGGGATTCTTTGGTCAAATAAGTTTGGGAATCGCTGTATGCCCTACCTAACCCCGTGCAAGAACTTCATAATACAGCAGCATCTGAAAGACTTTGAGATCTTGCAGCAAGAAACCCTATCTAACTTTGTTTAATCTAATGTATCCTCAATTTATTCAGCCAAGAAACCCTTTTATCATCACTTCCTGGGCCTTTATGTCCCACAGAAATACTTCGTGAAAGCCTGCTCTAACCCTTGAAGGAGAACGGAGGGGATTAACGCTCCACTTTCTCCCTGGACGTTGAAGGAGGTGGACCTCTCTCTTATCTACCCCACCACCCCTGAAATGGAACACCATCCACACAGGCTTGCAAGTGGCTTTCCTCCTCTGCCCCAGACACACACCATATCTGTAAAGAGCAGAGAATTCCCAAATGCCTCTTCTAACCTATTACTCTTTATCAGCCTTGGCCCAGGAAGACCTACATGAGCTCGCAACACGGTGAAGACAAGGAAATCCAAGAAGACTCTACCCAAAAGGGAGGAAATGGAAAGTCCAAATAGGACACGTTCTGTTGAGTCCCATTGCCCCGTTTTGATTAGGCACACCCTGGTCCCCAAATGCATGTGTGAGGGCTTGAATCTAGTCCCACCCAGGTGGGAGCCCCTTGAGCAGAAACCACCGACTTGGATGTGGTGCCCCCTTAGTCAAATTCCTTGTGAGTCCTCTGGATCCCCCCCCCCCCCTTTAGCATTTCAATTCTTTCTACTTTCCATTCCTCTGTTTCATCTATGGAACTTCTCTCTCCACCTAGAATGCAAATTCCAGGAGGCTTGAGGTCACCTCTCCCCCTTCCTCTGTTTCTCCCTACAGCATCCAGTTCTCAGTAACAGGTGCAGAGGAAGGACTTAGTAAAACTATATTAAATTGTATCTGCAGGGCCTCTTCTGCTTCTTACCCACCCCCGGAAGGAAGGTGGGTGAAATAGGAAAGCTCCCTTAACCCACCTTCTCACAGACACACAGACTCAACCAATGCCCTCCATTTCTGAGCAAACCAGAAAAGCCCACAGCACGCTGATTGCTCACAGCCCCTGAGCCACTCTCTCATGCCCTAATGCACTCCGTTCTCAGTAATTGAGTTATTTGCTTATCAAGAAGAGTCCGCTGTGTGCCCAAATGGTCCGTGCCGGTTGCGTGTGTTCCTATAGCTATGTATTTTAAGTAAAGCTACTGAGATAGATGCCTGTTTCCCACTTGCCCCCTCAGGTCCATTCTCCATCCTCCTCCAACCACCTCTGTGCCCCAGGAGGCTGCCTGTGTGGACTGGATCAGTCAGGCCTCCTTGTCCTCTGGCTTCTGGTTGGGTTCCGTCTGTGCAAGCTCTCGGCGAGACAGACGAAGGGCGGGAGGAAAGAAAGGTCAGGCTGTCTGTCCCCCTGATGCCTTCTTTGTGGGTTTTGAGCTTGGTGGTGGCTGAATCCCTCTGCCAAAACCATAGCACCTGCTGGCACCTGTCTCCTGTAGCTAGCTGACAGCAACAGGCTGGGGGGGGGGGGGAACAACCCCCACTGTTTCTGTCTCTGTGCACTCCCCCACCCCTTCTCGGTTTCCCTCAACCCTGTCTACACTGTATCGTTCCTCTGCGGAACCCTTCAACCTAATTCCTTCTGGTGTACCGTCTCTTTCCTACTCCCGGGACCCTGATGGAGCCACCTACCGGCAACCATCTCTCCCTCTCTTCCTTTCTAACAGAGCCCCACTTCGTTCTAATTCTAGGATTCTAAGTGCTTCAGGGAGCATCTCCCTCACGCTCGGGAGAAGGAGGAAGATAAGACTTAAAGAGATTAAGTAAATAACATAAAACCTCACAGCTCCAAAGTAGCAAACCTGGGAATCTGTCTTAGCCTGGGTTGCCTAGAGGAAGCAGAGCCCCAGACGGAGAGTTAGGTATGAGGAGTTTATTCAGCAATGCGGTCCCAGGATCAGGAGTAAGGGATAGGGGACCTGAAACAGGGAAGAGGAGAGAGCCAGTGCTAGGAAGTGTTATCAAATTGGCCACTGTTAAGGGAACTGCTCCTTGCTCCTGTATCCAGTTGAAAAACCTTGTAAATCACACCTCAGAATTGTCCGTCTGAAGGAAGAAAAGGGAGAAGTATTTATTCATCGGGTCCCAGCCTCCATTGGTTGCCCTCAGCCCAGGGTGCTAAATTGCCCTGCACATCCAGGTTGCATAAAGGAGACTGCCTAGTAGATCCCCATGTGTGTCCTATATGGTGCCATCAGAAAACCTAGGGCAGACAGCAAGAGGCACACGATAGGGACAAGCGGTAAGGCACCGACAGAACACATCTTTGTGAAGTGGGTCAAAGTCTCAGTGGGAGCGGTCACCGTGCAGAGGATAAAAAGTGATGCTCGGGGTGCCTGGGTGGCTCAGTCGGTTGGGCGTCCGACTTCGGCTCAGGTCATGATCTCACGGTCCGTGAGTTCGAGCCCCGCATCAGGCTCTGTGCTGACAGCTCAGAGCGTGGAGCCTGCTTCGGATTCTGTGTCTCCCTCTCTCTCTCTGCCCCTCCCCTGCTCATGCTCTGTCTCTCTCTGTCTCAAAAATAAATAAAAACATTTAAAAAAAAAAAAGTGATGCTCAACATATGACGGATACAATCCACCCCTGGTGCCCCTCAGATCTGCTCATGTCCTCTCTCCCTTAAGTCTCATCTAACACAGAGTCTCCTGCAGGGTAGTGTCCAGCCACAGTCTCCCCAGAGACTTAATGAAACAAGGTTAGTGAAATCAGCTATGGTGCCTCCAGCTACAGCTGTCCTGAGCCAAAATCAATATTTCTCATCCCCTTCCCCCACCACCCTTGCCAGAGTCCCTCCTTCTCGGTCTGCACTTGGATTGGTCCGGGTTGCTTTCCTGGTGGGACATCACAAGCCCCTCAGGGAAGGGCCTGCCCCTTTAACTGCCTTGCTCTTTTGGGGCCCTGGGTGGGGTGGTCGGTCGTTCACCCAGAGCATGAAGAGATGCCCAGTGCGTCCCGTGAATTTCAGATACACTCCTCCCTGTCCTTCATTGTGCAGAAGCCACCATGGCTCCTCATGTTGGTCAGGGTCTGGTACCCCCACCAGCACAGTAACTCCTCTCTTTGCCTGGCAGTCTATTGGCGTGAGGGCCCCAAGGGAGGTAGCAATGATGGCTAAGTGCACAGGGCCCAAGGTTTTCCTTTGGGGGGAGGGGGTGCGTTTAGGTAAGCTCCAAACCGTCGAACCTCTGAAAATATCCTCGATGTGGTAGATCTTTGAATCTTGGTGGCACTTACCTTCCCACTCTCTGGTATGCATGCGTCTTAGGAAGGCCACTTCCAATTAACAGGTCCAATTAACATGAGTTTATCAATATGCCATGCAGAGAGATTGCTCTGGGGATTAAACTCTGGTCACGGGGAAAGCAGTTAATACGGCCTTTCTTCCTCCTCTCGTGCCATTTAGTTTTTGTTTTCCCCGGTGCGGGTGCTTCTTTTTTTGTTGTTGTTGTTGTTTTGTTTTTGGGGTTTTTTTTTTTGTTTTGTTTTGTTTTGTTTTCCATAGTTCTTTTTTTTTTTTTTCAATATATGAAGTTTATTGTCAAATTGGTTTCCATACAACACCCAGTGCTCATCCCAAAAGGTGCCCTCCTCAATACCCATCGTCAGGGTGCTTCTTAAAGGTTATAGGCACCCACCTCAAGAATTTGGTGTGCTTAATTTGCTCCATGCCTTCCTTCTCAGGAGGCCTGCCTTTATGACCCACAGGACCATGAGCGAGCTCCCTGGGGGGTAGATCAGTCTTATGAATTATTGTGAATTCTTCCAAACTAGGCAGTTCTTGGCACAAAAATCTGTGGAACTGAACTAAATTATTTGAGTTGGGGGGACCCACGGAGGCTCCAAGCAACTCGTAAGGGTCACTGACTTCCTGTGTCCAAATTCTCCGGCCCTGGTGCAGAAAAATGAAGGACGAGGGTTTCCATTAAGGTTTTCCCTAAGCACTGCCCTTCGACGTCTAATCTTATAGAGTTCCCTTGACATTATCTGTGCAAATCAGAGCCCAGAGGAGCAGCAGCAGGTGGAGAGAGATAGGCTCCCGGAGGCAGGGACTTGCCACAGAGACATATGGAAACACTTTATACACTCACAACACACTTTCATCCCCTCCTTGCCCGTGTTATGTTTACCATGCACCTGCTGTGTGTTAAGCACTGTGCTTTTATATAGATTAGTTCACCTCAGGAAGAGCAGAAATTCCAGATTATCCCTGGGCTAATAGGGTTGGAGGATAGTCTTGGATAGTAAGTCTCTGGCTTATTTCCAGCTCTGTAAATGGGCTGGGTGTGCTACATGATCTCCCAGGAGTTTTCCAGTCCAAATTTGCTAAAATTCTATGTAGCTCTGAGATCTAATTTCTCCTTCCAGCAGACCCCCCATTAGAGCTCGTAAGCCTCTCTTAACCTGAGCTTCCTCTCCAAGAGTTGAGACAGCCAAGGGCTTGAGTGCAGGGACTTAGTTTTTGAAGGGATCCCAGGAAACAAGGGTGTGGCAAAGGGAGGCAGGAAGGGAGGGAGGGAGGAAAGATGGAAGGCAGGCAGGCAGGCAGGTAGGCAGGCTAACCCAAGGGTGCATTATGGAGCTGGTCATCATCGCAGCAAACTGAGGCTCCTTTCCACCGGCACCCTCTGAAGAGCCATATGGAACGTACCTCATAATTCCATGCACCAGCAGGATGGAAAAAGAGGAACATTTATCTACTGGCTTCCATCCATCACGGGTCAGAGGTTGTCCCATGGGGCCAACTCTCTCACCCTTCCTGGTTTATAGCCATGCCAGCGCCCGGAAGGTTTACACAGTCACATCAGAAAAGCCCCAGGGAGAAGCAAGAGATACAAGACGCAGCTTAAACAAGTATTGTCAGGGGCTCTGAGTTGGTTGCCACGGCAGTGGCGTAAAAGGCGGGCCAAGAGGATCTACAACGAGGGTTCTCCGGATTTAACAAAACAATATTATGCACAGTTAAATTTGAATTTGTAGATAAACACTGAATAAGCGTATGCCCCACGCAATATT
Source organism: Panthera tigris (assembly GCF_018350195.1). Classification (NCBI taxonomy): domain Eukaryota; kingdom Metazoa; phylum Chordata; class Mammalia; order Carnivora; family Felidae; genus Panthera; species Panthera tigris. Next base: position 199,439,243 of record NC_056667.1, on the reverse strand, counting down.
GGGGACACGCTTATAGTAAATAAATTATTCATTGTTTATCTGAAATTCAAATTTGACTGGGCATCCTGTGTTTTCCTTGGCGACCCTCTGTGCAGTGCATGATGGGACACAGTAAGTGTGCTGTACTAAGACCCAGCACCCCCTCCGCAGTCTCCTTTAAGATTATATCTCTCTGCCTGAAGGATCTTGGATACAGAAGTAGCTCAGTTATGAACAATGACCTGTGACGACTCTGTGTGAGGACAAGAGAGGCAAGCTGGGGACAATGCAGCAGGGTGAAATGCAATGGGACACAGAATGTCCATTTCTTCAGGGACACAAAGCCCAGGGAAGGTCTCCCGTGCCCAACACTGGCACGACCCCACACCGAGCAAATCCGTGCTGAGGCTGGTCCCCACCACACCCCTCTATGGGGTGAGCATCTACAACACCACCAAATGTGCAGGCCTACAGAAAATGGGAGAACAGAAATAGTAATTTTCATTAAAATTGAGGATGCCAATGTCCAAAGCCAGTGTGTTTGTTGCTGTTGTTTCCCACAAATCTGTTTGCTGTTTTCAGGTAGACTCCTCGTCTCAAAATATACCAGATGTGATTGTTTTAAGGGAGCTTGTATTAGTAAATGTTCCCTATTTTAAGTTCAAGAATAAAAATGTTAAAGACGCTTAACAAACAATACTGTCTGTATTTATTTTCCTTGTAGCTTCAACATTTCCAGGATTCCGACATCTGTCTGTCAGTGAGGCCTCCTCAGCCCCTGCACCATCAGAAGCTTCTCTCCTGCGCAGGTCCTTAGCCTAGACAGAGTGACAATCCCACCAGAATCCCTGGAGTTCATCCCTCATCCCTGGGGAGGACAAAGCTAATTGTACAAAACTTCGTTTGCCATGCCGGAATCTTGAATGTGCTTCCCAGCCTGCGCCTCCGGAAAAGACGCAGAAGTTACGCATGACCTTCGCCTGGGCACCTGTCTGAGCTGTAAGGATTCCAGAGCACGGCTCCTCCTGAGTCCTAGTTCCCAACAGTGGGACAGAAAGGAGCTTTGTGTTATCTTGTCCAGCCTCCTGGTTCCATCGATGAAGATGCTTAGTTCCATAGGTGGGAAGTGACAGGTCCAAGGTCCACGCTGGATTTTGCCATTTGACAAAGTCAAGAGAAAACTCCATCACCCCCGCAGTGGCCTCACCCCACTCCCTCATCCTCTGATTGTGTTACCTCCTTCGTATTTGTACTGCTCCGTCGTGGAAGGAGCTTAGATGTGGTCACAAACAGAACTCGCACACACGACCCGTAGGGACCAGTCTTCAAAGGCTACTGCCATGAACATCTATTCTTAGAAAGGGGGACGTGGAAGCTGTTATTGTGATAGAAGCGTGTGGCGGGCAAGTGCTGGTTTAGGAAACTTCCTGACTATATTCTGTGTGAATGATCTGCCACACTGTATGAGACCAATTACTGGTTATATGTTTTCTGGATGTCAACCACCCTCCTGTACTGGTCCCTGTTCACCCCATCTCAACTGCTCTGCGTCGCTGAGAGATGCATTGTCCCATACAGTAGCCACAAGCTACATGTGGCTATTTAAGCTGAAAATGTAAATAAGGTAGGATAAAGATGTAATTCCTTAGCCACGCGAGTCACATTTCAAGAGATCAATAGCCACGTGTGGCTAGCAGCTCCCATATGGACAGTGCAGATATAGAACATTTATACCATCACAGAAACTTCTATTGCCCAGTGCTATGAGAGTGTAGTCAAAACTCACATAAGCCACCGGATCCTTCATGGTTTAGCCCCAACCTACCTGTCCAGGTTCATGTCCCGCCTCACCCACCCTCCTGCGCCCTTAAACTCTGCACCAAACCTCATGTTCTTGCTGACCTATACTTTGACAGGTCTGTGACTGTCTTCATGTGATTTCTTTTGTCCACGATGCCCTCTCTACTCTACACCACAGCCCTCCACTGACCCTCACTCCTGCCTGCCTAACAAACCCTGCTCACCATTCCTGGCCCAGTTCAAAAAGTTTCTTTTCAGGGCCATGCTCCATAATGCTTCCAGAAGGAACCAGTCAGTCCTTTCTCTCTGGTCCCACCACTGGCATCCCAATGACATCTACACCCCGATGGTCTCAGGGGGGTTGCACATGCTCTCTGAAGCCTGGGGGCAGGGACTGGGTCTCATTCATCTTTGCATCCACAGAGCTCTGCCCAGGGCTGGCCAGGGTGTAGACCTTGACCAATGTCAAGGCCATGGGTCTTATCTCTTCTCGTCCCAGCGGTTCCCAGCTCTGGCTCGGTCACAGTTGTTTGCCCTTAAGGGAAGGGCTCACCCCCCAGACTGCTGGCTCTCCCGAGCCAACAAAGATGTAGAGAGAACCCCACTTTGGAAGCAGGAACTCGGGTCTTGTCAGTGACCCTGGGGAAGAGGTCAGCTGAAGAAAGCAGGCCCTGAGGGCGACAGCCTGCTTCTGGGAGGGAGGGAATGCGGAAGGGCAGTCTCAGAACACACACACACTGACCATTCTTTCCCAGAGGAATACTCCCGGCCTGACCTCTCGGGCACCCAGGCTGGCAGCTCTCCCGGCCTCCCACCAGGGCATTGTCCTCAGGGCACCGCCCCACGTGCCTGCCCAACGGGCCCCAGGGCCGGCCCAGCCTCCTGTGGCTGAGTGTCCCCCGCGCCTGCTCTCCAAGTGCACCCCTCCAAATGAGCACACCCGTGCCATGCCCCTCACTGTCTTCCCCACCCATGACCTCTGTGTTCTTGGAACCATCACCGGCCCCACAGCCTTCCAGCTTGCTGGCTAGAAACTTCCCTCCCCTTTCCTTCTCCCCCAAGGCCACCTCCCACATCAGTCAGAAAGCCCTGCTTCATTCACCCCTGCCGGGGCCTGAACTCTCTCACACTGGATTCATCCAATTCCCTTCTTCCTCGCGTGAGCCATCTCCCTGTAGTAGCTTCCTCTTTTTTTTTTTTTAAGTTTGTTTCTTTATTTTGAGAGAAAGAGAAAGATTGGGGAAGGGGCAGAGAGAGAGGGAGAGAGAGAATCGCAAGCACGGCCCATGCTGTCAGCGCAGAGCCCGACGTGGGGCTCGAATCCACGAACTGTGAGATCATGACTTGAGCCGAAATCGAGAGCCGGACGCCTGATGAACTGAGCCACCCAGGTGCCCCCCGCCCCCCTGTAAGAGCTTCCAAACCAGGCTTTCCTTCTCTCATCTCTGACCCTTTCTATCCATCGTGTCAGAATCATCTGCCTAAAATCCACATCATCCTTCTTCAGAGCTCTGCTCCTTCCATTGCCCACGGGGGCAAAGGGAAAGCCAAACTCCTTAAACAAATACTCAAGCCTCTCCCAGATCTCACCCCCACTTCCCTTGGCCGCCTTCCCTTCTCTGGAACATCCACTCTCCCACGGGCGTGCCCCTTCTCTGCCTCCCGTGTCCCCGCCCCCCACACTCGGCGGCTCAGACGCCACTCCCGCCACAACCCTGGGGAGGCTGCCCGGGTTCACGCCCCACTGAGGGACCTGGAGAAAGCGATTGAACCTCACCGCGCCTCAGTTTCTTCATCTGCAGAATGGGATCGTAGCGTCACCCACCAGTCGTTGAGCAGATTGAAGAGAGGCCTGGTTAAAGCACATAGCCTGGCACCTTCACACAGCTCTCTCTTTCTACCCCTGCTGGTGGTGGTGCAGTCTCACGGGCCGACACCATCCACCCAGCCTCCCCGCTCCAACCACGGTCTGCCCGAATCTCGAGCCGGGGGCTTAATTCTCTGTCTCTGTAACGGGATCGGTTTTGCCCGTGGCCACCTTACTCAGAAAACACGGGAATCCAGTCTGCCTTACCCATCACCTCCCCAGCCCGGCACAGAGTAACCCCATGAAAGTTCTTTGCATGCCTCCTGCCCCTCCCTCCCCAGCCCCTGCCACCCCCACCCAGTCCCAACCCACACCTCTTTAATGTTGACTCCACAGAAGCATGTGTGAGAGGGTACTTGTGAGTGAGTGTGCAAATGTGTGAGCATGTCTACGTGAGTCCGTGAGAATGTGTGTGTGAGGGCGGTGTGAAAGTGAGCCTGTGTGGATGTGCGTGGGCATGTCTGGGTGAGTGTGTTGGACAAGGCTGCCTTCCACACAAATCAGCACTCCCCCTGCCCCCTTGACTTTCCTTACAGTCCACGCCGCTGCATTGCTGTCCACAGTCCAACATAATCATGCAAAGCTACAGAACATCCGTTCAGCTTGCTTCCCACCCCTCCCTCCACCCGGTGCCGCACTGCTAGCCCACAGAGAGCGCCCAAGGCTCAAGAGAAATGAGCCAGCCTCGCAAGGACCTGGGAGCCATGCGGCCCCACTGCACCGAAGGCACAAAGCACATGCCGTCGGGTCCACGTGACTTGTCCTGCTGGGAATCGGGAGCCTGCTCGGCGCGTGCAATGAGATCAGCTAATGCTGAACGGGCAATCGCCGTGTACCAGGCATTTCGCTGATCGGCAACAAGTAAACTCTCAGAGGCGGTCGCTCTTATTTCCATTTTATGGAAAAACAAAAAAACAAAAAACGAAGGCACAGAGAGGTTAAATAATTTGCCCGAAGTCACACAACGGCTAAGTGATGGAGCCCAGAGCCAACCTGGGGAATGTGACAATATTCCCTGGAATATTGCTGGAATAAAACTGCTGGAATTACTGCCAGAAGTGGCTGTTTCAGAGTTCTGTACCACCCCGTGCCCCTGAGATCTGAGATAAAGTGTGTGTGTGTGTGTGTGTGTGTGTGTGTGTGTGTGTGACTGAGTAACCAGGAAGTGACAACCGGGCAACTCGAGCAGGTGCCCAAAAGAACAGGACAATGGGAGCCAAGGAGAGGTCTCATGGTTCTCCAATGTTCGACCACACAGGTCTCTGAAAAGTGCCCCCACCGGCCTGGAGCTGTGTAACTGACCCAGGCCCGGAGGATAAGCCTGACACCAGGGGACTGCAAGTTGGACTGTCGGCGACAGCAATTTGTTCCTGGTTGAAGCCAAGCCATTTGGAGTTGTGGGATCAGCAGACGTCAGGACAGGGTGGGGCTGCAGAAGTCAAGCTAGCAGTCAACCCATTATTGGAGTAGCTAGTGCTTCTAGAAGGGCTGCAGCCATGGTCCTCAAAATGAAGGCCAATGGCCACAAACAGCAGGCTCTCCCAGAGAGGTGGCTAGATTGCAGATTCCTGGGCCCCAGCCTACCGAACTACAGTCTCTGGGACTGGGCCTTGAAATCTGCATTGTTCACAAGCTCCTGGAGATTCAGATTTGCTCTCCGAAATGCACAGCCCTCTGTCTCAGATCGGGTTCCCCAGAGGCAGACCCTGAAAGGAGGGCTGTTAACGTAAGGATTTATAATAGAAGTGCCCCCCCCAGAAAGGCCAGTAAAAAAAGGGGGGAGCAGGAGAGGAAGGAAGGAACCAGGCAAGAGTGTGGGCTCAGAGGAGGTCCTGCAGAGGGTGGCTTCTGCCTGATCCTACGGGGGCTCCAGAGTCATCCAAGGGACTCCAGCCACTCCAAGTTCGTCCAGGATCAAGATCTTGAGCACATCTAAGACTTTGTTTATTTGTAGGCCCAAACTGGGTTTTACTGGTGAAATTAGTGACTTGTTTATTAGCATGAGGAATAATGAAAATGGGTTCTTTTGTGAAATGAAAGCTATTCACAATACACAGATTGGCTAATGTAGCTTAGAAACAGTCCCCACTTGGCCTAAGGACCCAAGGAAACCTTGGCCCGTTCTTAGGATGCCTTCTGGGACCTACCCCTCAGCAATTTGGTGTCCAGCCTTTGGTCAAGGGGATTTCGAATGGTCTAATGCTGATTATCAGTGTAACAGGAGCCTGCCTTTGGGACTGTGAGTTTCAGCCTCGAGTAAACTTTCCGTGGGAGAACAGACCATCTGTGGGACTCATGTTAGCTGACAAAGCAAATGTGCAATCGTGCCTTTTTGATTATGAACACTTTATTTGAGGACTGTAGGAATGAATCCTGCTTAGGAACAGCTGACATCACCCAACTCAGGCTTCCTTGGCTGCACCATTAACCACTGCAAAGTTCTAAGGACCCTGCTTAAGCAGATCAACCCAGGTCAGATGTGACAGGGAAGACAACTGGGAATAACACACTTACCGTGGGGTGAGCAAAAGACATTTTCAGGTGTTCACGATTGTGCGTGGGGTTCCCTAGACTGCTTCCCTCAGACCATTCTAGGAGCTTCTCAAAGAGTTCATTCCAGGGCTCCTCCCAACACCTACTGAATTATAAATTTTTTTAATGTTTATTTATTTTTGAGAGAGAAAGAGAGAGAGAGACAGAGCTCGAGAGGGGAAGGGCCAGAGAGGGAGACACAGAATCCAAAGCAGGCTCCAGGCTCTGAGCTGTCAGCACAGAGCCCGATGCAGGGCCCGAACTCAGAAACTGTGAGATCATGACCTGAGCCGAAGTCAGACGCTCAACCGACGGAGCCACCCATCCGCCCCAACACCTACTGAATTATAATCAATGGGGGTGAGGGAGCTGGGAAATCGGCATTTTTTTAGAAAGCACTCCAGTGATTTTCTGCAACTAAAATCTTGGGAACCGCTGCTAAGGAAATTTCTTTTCACTTCCTCCCACCCCCAAAGTCAAAGCCAATAGCTGGTATGGTGAAAGAACAAATATCACCCATTTATTGTTCTTCCTTGATTGCATCTGCGGGTCTACTTAATAAGGACAGAGCCATCCAGGAGGAGAAGTTGTCAGAAACGGGGCGGGGGGTGGGAGGTGGGGCTGGACTTTTGTGAACTCCCATATTGAGAACTCAAACAGGAGGGCACAGCTCCCATTGGCCTCTGGTACTACTCCCCCAGCCAGACCCTGCTCTGCTCACCCTGAAAGCCCGGCCATGCCCACCAGGGCCACCAGTCCACAGCTGGGAGGAAGATGATGCTGGGGGCAGAGTGTAGACTTTGATGACTATGTGAAGGCAGTAGGAGTGGGAAGTGCTCCGTGAAAAGTGGGAGCAATGGCCAAGCCCGACTGTGCCGTCTTTGCTGACAAGAGCTTCACCGTGAAAACCGAAAGCCCTTTGAAAACAACTCAGCTTTCTTATAAACTGGGAGAGAACTTGGAAGAAACTGCAGCTGACGGCAGAGACACCCCAGTCGGCAACTTTGCAAATGGCGCGTTGGCGCCAGGAAAGGGGGTGGGAAAGGAAACACTACAACAAGACCAGTGGAAGGGGGAGAATCCGGGGTGGAAGGGCCCACGAGCGATGTCACCTGGGCTCCGATCTGCGAAAAGGCAGACTAAAGATTTCATCACCTCTTTCGACAGGATTCAGCTGTGAAGATAAAGAAGCCGTTCAATTATCTTTATCACGAGCATTCTGCAGGCAACTCTTGCCAAGTGTCTGTGTAATTAGGATCAAGCCCTTGGTTAGTAAACAAATGTATTTTTGCTTCAAAAAAAAAAAATGTTAAGAATTTAAGCAGGAGTCAAGCAACGGTAGCCTTTTGACTACTGGCCCCACAGGGATGTCGTTATGCGGGTGTATGCTTGTAGGACCTCGTAAAGTTCAAAACTCTGTATAACTTCTCGGACATTTAGTAAAGCAGAGACGTGGGCAGGTGAGGCGGGAGATGATGGGCTTGTCTTTGGTGACAGCAAGGAAATTAGCTAAAGCTTTCCCTTTCCTGATCCCAGTTAGCTCCCCCCAAGGAGCCAGAGGTTGTGTCTAGTCTTTCCTTTTACAGAGGAGGAAGCTGACGCCCAGATGGGTTCAGGGACTAGCGAGGTCACTCAGATGGTAACCGGCAGAGTCCTGGAGGTGAGAGGCATCAGAAAATGCTCCAGGCGCAGGGGAGACGCGGCAAAGGCCTTCAAGAGGGAGACGGCACGGGAGGCTTGGGAACCGAGCTGAGAGCAATGAGGATCGACACAGGGAACGAGAGGGTTGCAGGGGAGGGTAAGACCTGGCGGGTGAGATATCCCGCCGGTGCCCAGGAGGCCCCAAGAACACAAACCAGCAGTCAGTCCTAAAATAAGTGCTACCTGCCGGGTCAATAGGTTCTGTCCTGCAGCCTTAGACTCTAATCAAGAAGAAGGAAAAGGGCGGGTGGGGGGGACCCTTGTCAGGGAGTACCCAGTTGCAAAGCTGACCTACATCCAATCAGTGGAGCCAGAACCTGAAGACTCAGCGGCCACAAAGTCCACCTTGTTTCAGATTTCACTACTTGAAAAAGCAGGGGTCTCGGGGAGCTCCTTGCTCCCTTCCTTCTTTTATTTATCTGTTATTGAGATAGAATTGACACAAAACATTTAGTGGGAGGTGTGCAATGCATGGATTTGAAACATTTATAAATGGCACCACGATCACCACCGTAGCTTTATCAACGCCTCTACCATGTCACTTAATTATCACTTCGTTGTTGTGATGAGAACATTTAGGATGGAGCCTCTTGGCAACTTTGAAGTATATAATCCAGCGTTGTTGACTATAATCACTACGCTGTGCATGAGCGCTCCAGAACTCACTCATCTTCCCGTTGCGTATCTGTTCCCTTTGACCGACATCTCTCCCATCACCCCACCCCCCTCAGCCCCTGGGGACGACCACTCTCTTTTTCTGTGTGTTCTGCTTGTTTAGACGGCTCATGTAAGTGATATACAACATTGCCTCTGTCTGACATCTCACTAAGCATAAGGCCCTCAACATCCACCTGTGTTACCACAAATGGCAGGATTCCTTCCTTCTCATGGTTGAATAGTATTTTCTTATGTACGTTGTGTGTATAGAGAGACATTTCTTCATCCTTGAATCTGTTGACAGCTGTTTTCTGACCATCCATGGATGGACGTCCATGGATGGATTCTGGACATCCATGGATGGATTCTGTCCATCCATGAATCTGATACTCCAGCTGTTTTCACATCTTATCTATCCCGTACTGTGAATAATGTTGCAGTGAACAGGGGGGTGCAGGTATCTTTTCATATCTTGTTATCATTTCCTTTGGATAAATACCCACAGGTGGAATTGCTGGGTCATAGTGTGTCTTTCTATTTTAATTTTTTGAGGCACCTGCATACTGTTTTCCATAGTGGCTGCACCAATTTACATTCCCACCATCAGTGCACATCCTCAGCATCATTTATTATCTTTTGTCTTTTTTTTTTTTTACAAAAAAAGTGTATTTATTGATTTTGAAAAAGAGAGAGAGATGGGACAGGGAGAGAGGGAGAGAGGGAATCCCAAGAAGGCTCCACGCTGTCAGGGCAGAGCCTGACATGGGGCTCTATCCCATGAACTGCAAGGTCATGACCTGAGCCAAAATCAAGAGTCAGATGCTCCACCGACTGAGCCACCCAGGCGCCCCTATCTTTTGTCCTCTTGATGATAGCGATGCTAACAGGTGTGAGGTGATCTGCCGTGGGGGTTTTGATTGGCATTTTCCTGGTACTTAGTGATGTTGAGCATCTTTTCATAAACCTGCTGGCCATTGGGATGTCTTGCTTGGAAAAATGTCTGTTCAGTTCCTCTGCTCCCCTTTTAATTGGACTGTTTGGGGGTTGTGTTCTTGAGTTGTGTGAGTTCTTTGTAGTTTTGAGATATTAACCCCTTAACCACCACATGGTTCGCAAATATTTTGTCCCATGCTGTGTGTTGTGTGTTCGTTTTGTTGATGGTTTCTTTGGCTGTGCAGAAGCTTTAGAGTTTGATGAAAAGAGTTTCCTCTTTGCCCGGGCATACAGCAAACATTGCTAACACCCTCTCTGAGCCAGACACAGAGAAAACAACCTCCCAAGCACCTTCCCTTCCAGTATCTTCTCTGATCCTGGCGTCTACTCCAAGAAGTGTAAAGTATCATTTTCATTTAAAATGATGAGAAAATTGGGACACCTGGGTGGCTCAGTCGGTTAAGCGACCGACTTCGGCTCAGGTCACGATCTCTCGGTTTGTGAGCTCAAGCCCCAAGTCGGGCTCTGAGCTGACAGCTCAGAGCCTGGAGCCCGCTTCGGATTCTGTGTCTCGCTCGCTCTCTCTGCCCCTCCCCTGCTCACGCTCTGTCTCTCTCAAAAATAAATGAACATTAAAAACAAATTTTAAATGATGAGAAAACTGAGGTCCCACAACTGGTCACTGGCCATGTGTGGACCTGAGCTCAGATTTAAGTGTAAAGACCTTGTTTTTTTGCTGTTTTTCCCACCTCCTGTAGCCTGGCCTTCACTTTTTCCTTTCTGAGGCGGCTGTTGAGCAAACCCAGCCAGCCTCCTCGGGCTCCATCCCCACTCCAGCCACGGATGCCATCAGAGAAGGGACAGGGAGGAACACCAAAAGAGCTCTTTGGCAGGCAACCCTGAGTGTCCCAGGTCGTGGGCCATCCCAGGATGAGCTAAACCTGCCCCTCATGTCCCCGCCCAAGTGGGAGAAGAGCAGGAGACCAAAGGAAGGAACATGTTGACCATCCGCAAATCTCTCACTTGAGAGGCGTGGATGTGCACCCCCAGGACCGGGGGCTGGGTATTCCGAGGAAGCTGCTAGAGGCATAGGTAATGGAGAAGGGAGCAGGCCTGGAGGCTGGAGAGAGACTGACCCACAAGGGTCAGGACGCACAACTGGCTGAGCCCCACGTCAAGAACGTGTGGCATCACCAGATCCGGTGGGGACAGCTCACTGCCACAGGCTTCCTGCAAGGGAGCCCAGGCTGGGCGGGGGGGGGTGGGGGGGGCGGCCTCGGAGGGCTGAGGGGACCGAGATGGGGAGGAGGACGAGGCTGGCCTCTGCGGGGACGGTCTGGTGGTGGGCATGGGAAGCAGCACCCCTGCCTGACAGATGCATTTGGCAGCGGTTTCTAGAACTCTGCCTGCCCAGAGCTTCACCACGTGTTCTTTTTTGTTTCTGTGATGACAAAGATAAAGAGGGAGGAAAACAAACCAACAAAACACGCAGAACTCCTCTCTCACCTCCTTTGACCCTGTGGAAAGCAACCCCATGGGGAGGCGGGGGGTTCGGAGAGAAAGCCCCGGAGGAAGTTCAATACAGGCCTCCCAGCTCACCCGGATTTGGATTCGGGAGGACCGCCCCCGAGCGGTAGCTGGGAGCCAGCCGCACCTGTTCCCACTCCCACCCCCGGGCTTGGGAAAATGATCGGGATAAGCTGCCCCCGAGATGGACGCCAGTACAGGCCATCCTCTCGAAGCGACAGCCGTCCCCTTATCACTGCAGCTGTCAGGCAGCCTGGGCGGCAACAGGCTCTGGTTACAGGGTGTAAACAGGCCACAGAGTTGGCTGGCCCATGCCCTTGGCTCTTCTGTCTTAAAGTGGGGGTGGAGGGAGGTGGGGGAAGGGAGGGAGGGGCGGAGGAGGGCTTTGCAAGGTGGGCCTCTCCCTCCCCGCCCCTCTCCTCCTCCTCTCCTTCTGTACCCCTCTGAATTTTCTCCAGAGACTACAGACCTTCCTTTCCCAGGACCGTCAGGTGTACAGGTCCCCGTGACCTCAGCGTGGGCTGAGGTACACGTGAGCAGCCCATCTTACAAGTCTGTCAGGTCAGAGTTGTGTTGCTTTTGGCCAAAGGCCATCCCATCACCCGTGTGTGTACACATAGTCCCTTTCATATGAGCAGCAGATACTCTCAGGTATTTGTCTTTCTCCCAATCCTAACCCATGGGACAGAAGGTTTGTATCTGTTTTGGCCCCGTGAGTCCCCTGTTGCACCCAAAATGGTGTCCTGTATCTTTGGAGGGTTTAACCAAGAACTACAGGTGAGCAACATGTGTGTGCTAACAGGGCTTCTGGGGGTCACTTTGCAAACCCAGCAGAGAGGGCCTCTGCCTCTCTCTCTCTCTCTCTCTCTCTCTCTCTCTCTCTCTCTCAGAGAAACCAGAAATCCAAGACTGGTCTTCTCACCAAAGGGCCTCCCCTTATCCTTCAGAACCAAGGAGTGCTAGGCCAGAATCTTCTGTCTGGTGTCGCAGAACTGCAGAGAGCAGATGCTCTTCAACAAGCCCAGCCAGGTCTATGAACTCTGAACACAGGGTGTGTCATCCCGAGTTGAGTAGAAGAAGCCAATTGGTTCACTGGAAGGTGAACCAATGTTGATCCAAGCAGAGCGTTTGGCTATCAAAAGGGCAGGAAGATCAACTTGACTCCGCCCCAGCACCACCTCCGGGTTCCTAATTGGAAAGTTTGTGGCATTTTCTCTGTAACTCTGATTTGGCAATTATCGTAGATCGGTTCTCCATAATATAAGCGGCCAGGTTGCTGCTACCTAATAGCCATGTGACCTTGAGTGTCTCTTCACTTCTTCTGTAGTCCGTTTCCTTCCCATAAAATACAGCGGTCTGATCAGTCTCTATGCACTGATCAATCCATATGAGCTGATCGATCTCTATGTGCTGATCAACCTGTGTGTGTCTAACCAGTCCACGTGGCTGACCGACTGTGCATACGAAAGGATGGCAGTCATCTTCTTTATTTTGATAACATGGAAAACAGGTAGCTGCAAGAACAGGAACCTTTAGAAACTGTGGTTAGGTGGAAAACAACCCCCAGAAGGAACATTCAGCAAGAGAAAAAGGAACAGAAGACAGACTTCAGAAGACCAAGCTAGGGGTCAGAAGAAAACCCCATGTGCTTACAGAGAGCCCAGGGGAGGCCAGGCCACAATTCTTTGGGTTGAGTTATGCGGCCACCAAGGTGCTCTGCTTTGTATCATTTATGAGGTCGGTTTGTGTAGATTTGGGGTGTGCGTGGATGTGTGTGTGTGTGTGTGTGTGTGTGTGTGTGTGTGTGTGTTTTAACTTGGCTGACTTGAAACTTCCCTCTTGGAAGGAGACATTTCCTTCTCTTTAAAAGGTTTTTATTTATCACACATGAAATTAAGAAAACCTTGCCTATCACAAACATACATCATGTACGGCAAGAAATACCTGGGGCCTGGCCCAGTGCCACGCCTCCTGGATAATAATTTAGCAGTAAATCTTGCACACAGCAGAGGTAGGCACCAAGGCCACTGCCCTGCCCAGAGGTCAGGCCCCTTGACCACACTGAGGGTCACACCCCACACCCAAACACCAGCCCCTCCTCATTTAGATATTTAACAAACCTGTTTGCTCACACACACACATAGAAGCATGCACACACGCGCACACACACACACACACAGTGGCTTCATAAATGCATGTTGAATAAAGACACTTGGTTATGAATTTAAGAATGATTTGTATATGCGACAATTTCTGCATGCCGACAACATGCAGGGACCTGGGTTAAAATTAGGCCAATTGCACCAATCCATCTGCTAACAGCAGAGAAAACTCGATTCAGGACTGTTTAGCAATTTAATCAAAGAGCTAAACTATTTTTGAAATAGCCCGGAATGATGATCTTTTTTTCTGCACTTGGACAGCCAAGCACATGGGCCTTGGCATAAAAATGTTCTTGAGCTCCAAGCTGGGGTGAGGCATGTGGCTGAAAAGACCTTCAAGCACTTCCAGTCCTTTCCACACTCCTGGAAGGTTTTGAAGGAAAAAGGAGAAGAAAAAAAAAAAAAAAAAAAGAAAGAAAGAAAGAAAAAAAAAACACCCTTTGGTCTCGATAAGCACCCTCTGTACTTGCATTTGTCTCCTCAGACGTGGTTGGCCGAAGAGTCGGCTAAAAATATAATGAAGGGGAGGGGGGGCAGCGGTGCCGGGCAGGGAGAATTTTTAAACAAACCCAATTCATTTCTGACTGCCTCCCTCCACAAATTCACCTCCATGTTAAAGTCCGTCACCATCTGCCCCTCTCCTCCACCCTTTTTTTTTTTTTGGCACTTGACTTGGGTAAATTATTTTTTAAATAAAAAGGAAACGCACTCTCGTTTCGGTTCTTTCTATGGGGCTCAAGGATCTCTGAGTCCAAGAATGACTCCAGCTTGAAGCAGGTCTGTGTTCGGAGCTCGGCCCCCTCGCAGGGGTGGGGCCAATGGCTGGAAGGTGGGCCCAGGCAGGGGGCAGCAGGACCCACCGGATCCCAGAGGTGGACGGGAATCTGTTTCAGAGGCTTGCAAAGAGCCAGCCAGCTGGAAACGCCCACACCTATCCTGTTTCGCAGCTTCCAGGATCTGGTCATCCATATCGTCCCTAGAGTTGGCCAGAAAGGAAGAGAAGAGGAGAGCCCCGCAGGAGCCGTCCGGTAGCCGGGTGGTTAGCCCATTGGGCTCCTTGGAGCCCGCTTTAGCTCTTCCCTTTCAGCCAAACCCAAAGGTTACTGGAGCAGGCTGGGCCTGCTTGGGCTAAGAGAGCTGAGTCATCCCCGGGACAGGATCGCAGTGGCTATAAATTATCCTGTGTTTAAGGATGGCTTTCTAAAACCCTGGCTTTGAGCTTGGAGTCTTTATTTATATCTCTCACAGGAATATTTTTCAAACCCATGACAGTGCACTCTGTATTGCTTTGGGGACACTCCAAGCACCTGGTCTCCTCTATAATGAGCCCTGCAGGCGACAGGCCCCCAGAGTCCCTGGGCCTGGACTCTGGGTCGGCTCACACCCACACGTACATGCCCTTGCCTCCAGGCCAGGCCCCATCTCGTGCTTGGAAGTTCACCCACCTCGCTGGCCCAGCATCACATGCAGGCACAGACACCTTCAGACACACACACACACACACACACACACACGCTCCAAATGCAAAGACTACAGGGAACCCACTGGTGTTCTGTACCTTCCAGAGACGGGTCCTGATCATGATGAAACAGACACCACACGAGAACTTCTCCTCAGGCTACAGGGCTTCTAGGGGACACATGCCCACCAGTCTGGCTCAGGAATACTCGGCAAATGACTGCCAAGCTCCCTTGGCAACTTGGTCCACGGTCGTCGTCGATGATGCCTGTGCCTCGCAAGGTACACGGAGAAGTATCACAAGGTGCCAGCCTCTAACAGTTCACATCCTAGAGAACAATCCCTCAGGCCCATTCCTCCCACATCGGGGTGAAGAAACCGTGTAGACCGCCCTCCCCCCTTGACTATCTAGAAGTCAGAAGCAAACACGGTTGAGAGGAGGGAAAGAGGGGTAAGGTTGTCTCTCCTGCTAATAAATCTTCGTTCCTTCTAGTCCCTCGGCAGCCCACACCTTCATGCTGTCTGTATCTGCACCTCCCTAGGCTTTTCTTTTGCTTCCCTGCTCTGTAATTAGATAATTGTGTTCTGTTTGGTAAATCACTGGTTGTTATTTATTTATTCCCCTCGGTCTGTTTACCATTATTTGTTCTTTTCAAAGTCTCTTCAAGATGGGAGGAGGGAGTCTCATTCTTCCCTTTGTACCGAAGCACAGAACAGACAAAATACATTGCCTAGGGTCACAGAGGGCAGTGGCTGGGATAGATCTGAGGTCAGCCCTGTCCCCAGACCCTGCCTAGCAACTTCCTTCTGGGACAATGAAGCTAGGTTCCTCTAGTTCACCCAACCCATCATCTGCCCTCTGAGCTCTGTGTCTCTACCTCCAAATGACACAGCATCACCCCCCGTGCTTTTCTGGGAATCAGGACCCTCCAAGGTTTCGAGGCTAGGTCTTATGAGGATGTCCTCCCTTGTCAGCAGAAGGAATGGTGAGGGCCTTACATGGGGCAACCGTGACCCTAGTACTGATTGAACCATAATGTCAGAATTTGCAAAAATGTCGAAGTCTTGCTTGGGTCGCATAGTAGATCCCCAATTCCTCCTCTCCTCACCCTGTTTCCCCACTCCTCTTAAATACCTGCTGTTCACACTCCTTCCATGCCCTTATCCCTCCAGGATCCTGGTTACCATGCAAGCAGGGATGTGTACGCGGAGTCCCTTCCTCCCCTCCAGGGCATCAGACCATCTTCTGCTACTTCAACATCACTGGGATGTCCACTCTCCTGGCCGTCCAGGCAGATTTCATTGTTGTTGTTGTTGTCGTCATCGGCGTCGTTGTTGATTAAACTTCCACAAGGCACTAATTGTTGCCACATTTATGTATGTAAATGTTTGCACCTTACCCTTCCAAGCCTGTCCAAAGATTCCAATTTGGTTGTGCTTCTCCTGCAATAACGTGCATGCTGGAAGCTTCCACTTGGCCCTCCTGACCCTCTCTCCAACCTTCTCCATGTGCTTGAGTCCCAGGAGGCCAACCCCGCTGGCCCACTTCAAGGAGCTACCGCACCCTGAAGCTTTCGTCCAGATTTGGCCAGTGGAGGCACCCTCTGGAGGTCAGAGAATGAAGGAAGCAGAGTCTGAGTGTTCACCCCGGCTCTCTCCTTGCTGCCCTGTCCCAGGTTGACCGGGATCCTCTACAGATGTCATGCGGTCCTTGCCGCAGAGCTACTGTGCAGGGTGTTCCTTTCCTGGGACTGTTGTAACAAATCACTACAAACGGAGAGGTTTAAAACAATAGAAATGTATTCTCTCACTGTTCTGCAGGTCAGAAACCAGCCTGGAACCAAGGTGTCAGGAGGGCCACGCTTCTTCAGGGGGCTCTGAGGGAGACTCTCTCCTCTGACGGCTGTCAGCATTCCCTGACTTGTGGCCCCATCGCTCCAATCTCTGCCTCTGTGGCCACATTGCCTCCTCCTTTCCTCTGTCTTCTCTTCTGTCTGCCTTAGACTTCCTCTGCCTTTCCTTTATACATGCTTGTCATTGGATTTAGGACCCATGAGGATAATCCAGGATAACCCCCTCATCTTGAGACCCTTAACGTAGTTAGACATGTAAAGACTCTTTCCAAATAAAGTAACATTCATAAGGTTCCAGGGATTGGGATATTGATGAATCTTTGGTGGGAAGGGGAGCACCTTCCAACCCACTACAGCTACCCTCTCTGGGGTCCAGTAATTGCTCTCTCTCTCTCTCTCTCTTTGCCTAGGGGTTGTGATACTGTTACCAGCCCTGGGGCCTTGAGCTGTCCCTGGTTGGGTTCCCTTTGTCCTTCCCAGGCCTTAAAAATAGTCCCTTTATTAAACCCTCTTCTAAATGCCCGGTTCCAGGGGCGCTTGGGTGGCTCAGTCAGTTACACGTTCGACCTCGGCTCAGGTCATGATCTCATGGTTCGTGGGTTCGAGCCCCACGTAAGGCTCTGTGCTGACAGCTCGGAACCTGGAACCTGCTTTAAATTCTGTGTCTCCCTCTCTCTCTACCCCTCCCCTGCTTGTGTTCTCTCTCTGTCTCTCAAAAATAAATGAACATTTAAAAATACATGAATAAATGCTTGGCTCCAGTGTGCCACCTGTTCCATGATGGACGCAGGCATCTTGAGATTGTAGACACTGGGGAGGGTCCGTGTAATTCACCCTATGTGGCCCCCAAAGCAAAGTAAGGGAAAGTCAAGATGTCTTACAATGTAGTACAAGTGACGAGATTAAGGGCTTCACAGCAGGAGTGACCCAGACTTCAGGAACAGCATCAGAGCCAAAAGACTACACGTCTTGCTTATGGGTCCTTTCTAAGCTCAGCCAGAGGTGTGAAATAAGACGGTGCAATGAGACTGACCATAAGTCCTCTCCAGACCCTTGCTGTGATGAAAATCCCGATTAGAATATTTTGGTGGCAAATAACAGCACCAAATCCCCTTCCAATCCGGCCTCGAATGCTTAAATGGTGGTTCCCAAACTTCAGCCAGCATCAGCATCCCCTAGAGAGCTCCTTAAAACCTAAATGCTGGGATTGACTCCAGAGTTTCTGATTCAGTAAGTCTGGGTGAGATTCAACAATTTGCGTTTCTAACAAATTCCCAGGAGGTGCTGATGTTTCTTAAGCCAGGGACCATACTTTGAAAACCACTGGCTTAAACAATAAGAAAAAATGTACTCTCTCGTAAGCAAAATGCCCTTGGGGAGGGGTGGCTGCAAGGTTAGTTGATTCACCGGCTCAATCAGCTCCTCAAGGACCTGGCTCCACTCTGCTCCGTCATCCTTGGCTTCTAAGCTTTAACCTTGATGGGGTCCCTACAGCTGCAACCTGGTCCAACAGCTCCAGGGATCCCCTCTAGACCAGTTAGTGGCCTGTAGAAGAGATCATCCTTCCTCAGGACTGAGAACCTTTCTCAGAAGTGGTCCAGTTGATAACTCCTTATACTCCCGTGGCCAAAATTACACAGCAGCCTTGCGCCTAAACCCGCCACTGACGATGGAGGCAGAAATGACAAAGGTTGGGTTACACCAATCAGTCCTCACAAAGCAGACGGCCATTGTGGGCTCTGTTGGCAATGACAAAATTAGTACATCACCTACTGTTTGGTGTACGTATTGAGTACGTATTGGTTATCTGTTCAGCAAACATTCTCACCCTCTATCTCATGATGACAGAACCTTAAGCCCTACTTAGAAAGGATGAGGACACGACCAGGAAGAGGGGCTCCTGTTCAGGCAACAGTGGTCCCTAAACCAAGTAGGGAAACAGAATCCTTCCTTGGGATTGAACGAAGAATACGGTAGGGGGAAAAAAAAATCACCCTCTTCCTGCAGAGGTTGCTAAGCAGGGATCATTGGTGGTCATGTACTTCCCAGGAGGAGAAAGCCCTGGGAATTGGTCAAAATCAACTAAAAGTCAGAGAGAAGCACAAAGCAGAGATGGACAAATGGCGACAAGAAGCGGTCCTAATGCCTACAATTCTTCCTTCATCTCTAGGGGCACCTTGGCATCCTGCCCAATTCTGGAATAAATGTCTCATTTGTCTATGCTAATTAAAGATTTTTTTTTTTATGTTTATTATTCTGGGGAGAAGGAGAGACAGAGAGCAAGCAGGGGAGGGGCAGAGAGAGAGGGAGGCACAGAATCCGAAATAAGCTTCAGGCTCTGAGCTGTCAGCACAGAACCCTACATGGGGCTCGAGCTCACAGACCGCAAGATTGTGACCTGAGCCCAAGTCGGCTGCCTAACCGACTGAGCCACCCAGGTGTCCTGTATGCTAATTAAAATTACTTTTCTGCTTTTTGCAACCATAAGATTTCAGATTTAGGTCTATGGCCATACCACCCTGAACGTGCCCGATCTCGTCTGATCTCGGAAGCTAAGCAGGGTCGGGCCTGGTTAGTACCTGGATGGGAGATTTCAGATTTAGACACTACATGCGATGTAAAAGGAAATGACAGCCTTATAAGAATGGAGGTCGCCAGAGCTGCCTCGGTTTCCCATCTCACACCCTACTCTTGGCCATGTCTTCCAGACTGGGAACAAACTGAACAGAAGCCCCACCAAAGACCCCAGCCCACCCCAAGAAGAGCACAAGGCCACTGGGAACGCCAAAGGCAGAGAAATGACAGAGCAGGATGGGAGGACACCACCCCTTTCTTTGCAGAGGAACAGTCCTGGCCTCAAAAAAGGCTTCACCCTCATCTGCCCTCCCCCCTTGTCCAGCTGGCTAAAAGATGGCAGCGGGGTCAGATCACCCGCCTACAGAAGGAGGGGAGACCCAAGGATTTCTCCAAGGGTAGATTTCACCCTAGGAGTACAACCCCAGACTGACTTTCCTTTGGAGATTTTTTTTTTCTTTATCTCAAGGGACAGGGGTTTCCCAAGCATGCGCCAAAACAGAAAGTTGTTTGTTTGTTTCTTTCTTTTTACCGATCATACCGGTAGAGCCTGCCAGAAAATTCTAAGGCAGTAGAGGTCTGCTCAAAAGTTTCCATCTCCAAAGACATTAGCCACAATAGTTGCCATTGCTTCTGCTTCTGAGGCCCCCCCACCCCTGTACTGAGCCACCTACTCCACCCTGGGCACTGAGCTAAGCAATTTATCAAGTACCCATGCCAGGACATGGGACAGTGCGCATGACCACGATCCCAGCCCCAAATGAGAGAAATGGACTTCTTTCTTTTCCATTGGCTATCTAATGAAAGCAATGTTGGCTTATCTTTTTCCTTGCTGATGTCCAGTGATCTGTACCCGTTAGAAGTCACCATGGGAGAAAGAGAGAGAAATAAGGAGGAACGTTAAGAAGAGGACAGAGAGAGGAGAGCAATGTCACAATTTGACTAAAACATGAGTAAAAGAACCTCCCTTTTTCTAATCACTGGCTGGCTAGGGCTTTTCTTGTCTCCGGTCGTAGGAGGCAGAGATGATACTCCCACAGGCTCACTGACAGGATCCCTGCGAACAGATCAGGGGGCAACTGGTGGCAACCCCAGGCCGGATTTCGGCTAGAAGAATAGAATCAAAAAGGGAGAGAGGAATGGGCATGGGGTTTTGCTACTGTTGAAATACTATTCATCCTTCAAGTCTCCCTTCCCTGTGAAGTTTTCTCGAAGCTCCCTCCCAGCTCACCCTCGGCTGTCAGAATCCACTCTTCCCCCCTCCACCCTGCAGGAGCAGGGAAGCTCTGTGATAAGAGCAGTAATCAAGCACCATCAGTCTTTTGTGCATAATAAGAGGGCCTGTATCTAGAGCAGAGTACAAAAATGTCTGTAATTCTCTGCCCTTCCTCCCATCAAGAGGCGGGGCCCCATCCCTCACCCCTTGAATCCGGCCTGGACTTATAACTGGCTTTAGCCATTTAGGAGAATGTGACCAAAAGCAACGCTATGTGTGTTCCAAGCCTGGGCCTCAAGAGGCTTTGCCTTCTGCCTTCACTTTTTTGGAAGCCTGCCCCTGCACATGACTAAGCCTGAGTTAGGCCGGGAGAGGATGAGACAGCATGCGGAGAAGGGCCCCCGTTGTGCACGCCATCACCAACCGGCCCGCTGACACACCAGCCAGCCCACGGACACAGGAGCAAGCCCAGGGGAGACGCACAGAGCCCCAGCCAAGTCAGCAGGCCCGCCCAGCTGCTGCGCAGACTCAGCAGCAGCAACAAAGGAGCGATGCCATGAACCGCGGACTTCGGGCTGGTTTATCATGCGGCAAAAGCTAACTGATGCACAGCTCCGAGCCTCGCCAGGAAATGGGGTGCCTACGGGGCTGGCAGTCCTGGATCTCTCTCTGTCATTCCTCCAGCCGTAGGTCCCGGAGGCATTCGGGATTCTCAACCAAGGCTAGTAGGAAGGAGTGGCGCGGAGTGGAACCGTCTGGAACTGAAATCTGGGTGAAGGGCAGAGCAGCTGGGGAGCACCCCACGCAGGCACTGATGTGACTCCTTGGCTCCCCTCCACCTCCCCGAGGCCTGTGCTTGGGAAAAGGGTTACCTGATCACCACCGCCTTTGTCTATCCATTCACTCAGGGCTGGATTAATCCCTGCTCAGTTTCTCCCTCCTCCCCCAGCCCCATCCCCAGTCTGGCTGCCCAGATGATGTCAGCAGTAACCAATCCTGCAGCAGGAGCAGTCAGCCGGCTGGCTCACTTCCGTGTCCATTAAGGGAAGGCAGACACTTTAGAAAGAACTGGAAAATATTACCAGCCACCCACTCCACTCGACTGCCCCCTCCCTTGCCCCGGTCTCCACTTCCCAGCCACATACACCCTAACCCCCAGAGACCAGAGCTGGGAGGCGCTGAAGCCAAAGAAAGAAGAAACTGGAACTGTAACCCTGCGGGCCTCAGGGGCCGAGCCACCAGACTCCTTTGGGCATGGGAACTGGTCCTGGAAGAGACAGACCGGAGGCACGTGGAGAGCCCTGCCAGCCACCCTCCCTCTCACACCCGGCACGGCTGTGCCAGCCCGGGACTTTGCCGTTTGGTGACAATGAACCGGGCGTTGAGGGGTCAGAGCGTCTGCATCCCTGGTGGGGAGGGGGCCACACGGGAGACCCCCATCAGTTAACTGAATTGCCAAACTCGCTCCCAGGGACACCATGGAGACACAAGTTTGAGGACTTGCCCAGACTCGGACAGACAGAAGCTGGGCTGTTTGCTGAGTTCAGGGAGGTCCTCAAAGCCCTTTGAAGACCTCCACTATTTCTCCCAACGTCTAACAGGGCTGAGGAGAATTCTGCCATTAAAGGGGCAGACCTTCCCACCTTGGAACCTTCTGCTCTTTGAAAGCGCCCCACCGGAGCACACAGCAACACCCCGGATTGGCCGCACAAGAGCTGTGAGGCCTTGACCAAGCCCCTCTGGCTTTCTAAGCCCCGTCCCCCCGCACCGCCTTATGGAAAAGTGCAGGTGACATCGAGTCCCTACCACGCAGCGCCGTTGGGCAGAAAAACAAGAGAACGCCCATAAACACTGGTTGCACGACAGCTTGTGGAAAATAAGTGCCGAATGCGAGCTCCGGACTCTCCACCAAATTTTGCTGTAAGCCTAAATCTGCTCTTCAGAAAGTCACTTTATTATTATTTTTTGAAGCGTCAGACATATGTGTGCTGAGTGGCTGGTGGACGGCTGGGACCTGCTTATTTCATGCTTAGACATGAGAAAAGGAGGAGCAAAGTTGATGGCAGTGTTTCTATCCTGCAAAGTCTGTGAAAAAGGAGGGTCCTTATTCCATCAGGGTGAGGGGATGCATTTACTCTGGAAAAGGGTTTTGACAGTCCCAGGCTGGAGATAAATTTTGGACAAGAGATCAGAGGAAGAAAAATGGCTCCCATCCGTCCACATGTGTTTCTGCCCGGCTGGGGCCCAAGCACGGAGGAAGGGAAGAAACTGAAGAGGTGTCTCTTATTCTATCTGCCTGGCACGCCTCCTCCCCACTTGCAAGAAATGCATCCGCCTTCCTTCGGAGGTATCTTGCTCCCATCTCTTGACAGTTACGTTCTACCAAGAGCTACCAATTATGAAAAACTGCTCCCCAGTCGTAGGTTAGGCACATCATCCAAGGTGCACCGATGCCTCCCTAAGACTTCTTGAATTAGACCTCAGGAAAAAAAGGCAGTTCTTCCTTGGGGTAAAGATGGCCGGTGTGAAAGTTGGCACATGGGCAGAAACCAAGATAAGGGACAGTGAGTCCTGCTCTCTTCTCTTTTTCCCATTCCCAGTTGTCCCTCAGGCCGGCTTCACACTTCCTCCCCCCCACCCCGCCACCCCGCTTTGCTTTGGTTACAGGAACCAACAAATCTCCCTTCTGTCCTGGACTAGTTATGGAAATTCTACCATTTATGACTATCCCCCTGCGATATACTACATACAATACACACTTGTAGACTGCACACTACAATGCTGTCCCCTTGTTCAAAAACAGTATCACTTCCAGGGGTAAAAAAAAAAGGGGGGAGGGGGGTGGCATCATGAACAAAGTAATCAGAAGGCCATGCAGGATAGCAGTGGACCGAGCAGGGTTTTTTATTTAAGATATTGTATTTATTGGGGGCAAAAGTGAAAGAATGCAAACATTTGAACACTGTAGGTCCAAATGATAAGCGGATTTCACAGTATGTATCCAAGTCTGGATGGAGTAGTTTGGAATTAACTGCATCTTACACCTGTTTCTTTCCTTTTTTTCTTTCTCTTATTTTTCCTTTCCTTCTCTCTTTCTTTCTTTCTTTCTCTGACAAGCGTTTTCCCCCCACCTATCCGCTGTAACTGTAAAGATAAGTGGAATACGCACACAGAAAGCTCATAAGGAAGCAGTGAGGAAGCCATAAACATAACTTGCACTGTCGTGGGATTTGGAGCTGGTAGAGGTACATACCAGGACCAGAGAAGCAAAGAGAAGGGCTGGTTCATTCTGAATGTCAAGAGTCTGAGAAGGTATCACGGAGCCAGGGCTATTGTAGCAGAGTTTTGAAGGATTTTGCAAGAGCAGAGACTGGGGATTAACGTGAAGGATGCAGACAGGATAAAAGACACAGGAATCCCAGAAGACTTCAGGGATGGCCAAAAAGGACAGGAACCATAGCAGAAGTGAGCCTTGTGGAGGCTGGAAGAGGGAGGTGGCTTAGGATCGTAGACAGAGCGAGGAACCAGATACCTTCCTCCCTCCCTGCCCCAACGTCAGCATCTGTATTCAGAGGCTCTGCCACACCAGGGACCTAGCTCCTCCCTGCCTGGCTCTTCCTCTTCCTTCTGCTTGGCTCCTCCTCTTCCTTCTGCTTGGCTCCTCCTCTTCCTTCTGCTTGGCTCCTCCTCTTCCTTCTGCTTGGCTCCTCCTCTTCCTTCTGCTTGGCTCCTCCTCTTCCTTCTGCTTGGCTCCTCCTCTTCCTTCTGCTTGGCTCCTCCTCTTCCTTCTGCTTGGCTCCTCCTCTTCCTTCTGCTGGCAATCGCCACCTCACCTCCACTCTAGATATCCTGCCCCTCTTCTCCTCATTTCTGCGTACTCCTAACTAGCTCACGTTAGGCCCCTTAAGGGCTCCTCCTGCTGTTATCCCACTGACTTATTCTCTGTGCCTTCTAACAGGAAGCTTCTAAGAGGAAAAAGCAGAAAGTGTTAATAAAAAGCAGCTAAAACTCCATACCAGGGGTCAGCAAACTAAAGCCGTGGCCAAATCTGGGGCACCACCTGTTGTTATAAATAAAGTTTTATTGGAGTGCAGCCATGATCCTTCATTTACATACCATCTATGACCGCCTTTGTACAACAGCAGAGTCGAAGAATTACGGCACGGATCCTATGCCCACAAGCCTACGCTATTTCCGTAAAAAGTTAGCCCATCCCTGCCCCAAACTGCTTCTTCTAAACTTCCGTTCTACACTTCTCAATACCAGATTTTGTAGTATGTTTAAACAGTTTAATACCTTTAACATTGAGGAGGGCACCTGTTGGGATGAGCACCGGGTGTTGTATGGAAACCAATTTGACAATAAATTATATTAAAAAATCTTTTAAAAAATTTTTTTATTAAAAAAAAACATTAAAAAAATAAAAAATTGGCACTTCGGAATCATGGAGTCTCTTGGGCTCTCATCAGATGGGACTAGGTACACAATATGGTTTCAAAACGGGCTCAAGTCATAGCAATATTTATACAGAACTGAAACATATAAAGAAAAACAAATCTTCCCATGGAATCTTTTTTCCTCAAAATTTTTAAGGAACATTCTTTAGTATCCTTACTTTGTCTAAAGCACTCATGTCCATCATAGAACATTTTTCAGAACCTCACAAGACTGGGGTGTCACCTGTCACCCCCCAACTCCTGCAAAGATTCTGTGCCAGCTCTCTCCAGAATAGTGAAGCTGATCCTGTGTCTAAAGATCTCCCCCAAAGAGCATTCCACAGCCTTCCTCCTCTTGCCCCTTCCGTTCTGGTGTTTAAAGCAGGCCTCCCCCTCGCCCACCCCCACCGGCTTCCTGAGCACCTGTTGCTGCAACAAAGAGAAGCTAAGGTGGAAGTTTCTGGGCTCCTCCAGGTGATAAACGGAGATCATTCAGAGGAGATAATACCATTTGTTGGTTCAGCCCTTTTCAATCATCAGGGAAAGCCCCAGGTGGGGAGACGCATTCAGAAAGCTACATGAGTATAAAAAGGTGATTATATCTAAATGGAAGACCTGTCACCAGGCAAACCCTCCACCAGCTGACGTGGGGCAACCTCAGTGGTTCAAGTGCAACAGGCAGGATGGGGTATGTGGGGCTCTGGACCAGGCACCTGCACGTCTCCCAAGGGGCAAGCCTTCCTCCTCAGTCCCTCGGGTCTGGAGGGAGAGGTCGTAGGCCACCCTGCACCCAGGCCCTCCTGCGCAGTCTGTCAACCCTGCCCAGGCCAGGAGCCATCCTTGGGAGGCAGGTCTATATGAGCGATCCAGAGACCCAAAGACTTGAGGACTGCAAAAGGACACCGCAGATTTGAATGTTAAAAGATTGGGCTCTAGCTCAGAATTTTTATTTGCTTTGCTTCGTTGTTCTATGGCAGGGGTCAGCAAACTCTTGTGAAACACCAGGTAGTAAATACTTTGGGCTTTTGCATGCCACATGGCCCCCGAGGAAGCTGCTCACCTCTGCTGCTGTGGTGCAAAAGCAGACACATTCATAAATGAATAGGCAGGGCCGTATTCTGATAAAGCTTTATCGATGGACATGGAAGTTCAAACTTCATAAAACGTTCAAATGTTCTTCTTCTTTGGATTTTTTTTCCCCCAACTATTTGTGAATGTGAAAATCATTCTCAGCTCATGGGCTGTACAAAAACAAGAGACAGGACAGCCATGGCACATGGACCATAGTTTGTAGACCTCTGTTCTGAGGGTCCTATTTGAGAGAAAAAGAATGGCAGAGGGAGATTATCTGATTTAGTTCCATGAAGAATCCGAAACGTATTAACTACGAGGAATAACTTGCGTGTACACGTCATTTTAACATTAGCAAAGCATTTGTGATCTTATTCAAAACCCACGACACCCTTGTCAGTTAGGTATTGTTATGCCAACGTCTAGATAGGGAAACTGAGGGCCAGACCTGGCTTGGCCGAGATCACACAGTAAGTGAGAGGACCCAAGTTCAAACACAGTATTCCACCTCCAAAGGCTGAGACCTTCCCACTATCTCTTTGGGGAGCTTGGATTGTTCAGTGCAACTCAGTGAGTATTTATTAAGACTTTAGACGCAGCAGGTGGGAGTGAGCACCTGGGCAAGACACAGAGGCAGGAGATTCAGAGCCTCCTGGTTGTTTCTCGTTTTACTTAAGGCCTTGGACACACGGAAAATGAGAGGAGCAGGGCTTGCCCCACCCAAGGATGTAGACTGAGCCGAGTTCTGCTATGGGGCATGATCACTCAGCCCCATTTCCATGGTTATTGCCTGGATCCATAAGCCTCCAGGAGGCCAGCTGTTTTCCCTGGAGATTCAGACATCAGCCCAAGGCCTTCCTGGGATGCTGGCCCAGGAGCAGTTCCCCAGTGGAGTCGGCTCCCACCTGAAAGCAATGATATCAGGCACTCCTGAGAAAATGCACTGTCCCCAAACATTCTTCCGTCTGTGGGTCATGGCCTGAGGGCTCTCTCCAGCTTTGGGCTATTAGTAAGCCACTGGACATACGGTGCAAAGCAAGGGTTCTTGTCTCCACTATAGCATCACACATAGTATCACACTATAATCTGACTCTTGACCAGTCATTTCCTGTCTCCACACATCAGCTTTCTGTCAGATGGGGTAATAATGGCAATGCGGTCAGAATTCAATGGAATGACGGTATCTATACTTGAATACAGCAGGATCCCAAGAGGTATCACTTCCTTCTTGCCCCAAATCCCGAGTTTTTATTTTGATGTCTCCTTGCCTGTGCTGTTCTGCCCACCTAGGATGCCTTCTTCTACGTTCATCTCTCTGGGAACCCTTCGCTAAGTTTCCACCCATCGTGTACCCAACACCTTGTGGTAGCCACTCCCTCCTTGGGTAATGTTATGGATTGAATTATGCCCCCCAACAAACATATGCTGAAGTCCTCACCCCCAGTACTCAGAATGTGACCTTTTGGACAAGAGGGTCTTTGCAGAGGTCATTGAGTCAAGATGAGGTCGCTCGGTTGGGTCATGACCCAGTACGACCGGTGTCCTTATAAAGAGGGGAAATTTGGAATGGAGACAGATGCATACTGAGGAAAGACAAGGTGGAGACACAGAGAGAAGATGGCCATGTGACTGGAGTGGTGCATCTAGAAGCCAAAGGGTGCCAGGGATGGTTGGTGAACACCAAAAGCTGGAAGAAGCAAGGAAGGTTCTCCTCTGGAGCCCTCAGAGAGCATGGTCCTGCCGATACCTTGATTTCAGGCTTCTAGACTCCAGAGCTGTGAGAGAATACACCTGTCATATAACCCATCCAGATTTTGGTGCTTAGTTAACAGCAGCTGTAGGAAACTAATTCAAGCCGCCTCTGTATCGCATTCGACACCTTCCCTGTTGTGCTGAGTGAAGTGTTATTTACATGCCTGTCTCCTCGGCTAGATCACCAGCTTGTCTCTGTATCCCAGGGTCTAGTCTCTGCTGGAAGGTGATCGATAATTGCTTCTTGAACTGAATCGAGGTTCCTTTGCCCTGCACGCTGGGTCTGTGCCTGTGTGATTGTACAAGTATGACTGCTCTGTTGATCCAGTGACATTACATCAGCAGGAGGCCATGGATGTGCTATTTTTTTCTGCTGCTGTATCCTGTGAATTAGAGCCTCAAATAGGAAAGGCTCCGTGGTCAGCCCACCGGGCCTGCCCCCTCCCGAGTCTATGACTGTTTGCTCCCAGCTCCTTCTTCTGTCAAGCTGGCTGGCTGCTGCCTAGCCACGTGGAGCCTCCGACCTCCCCTCCCCCATTGGCCTCAGCAATCCCCTTTCTCCTTAGGTCAGCCAAGAAAAAGTTGGAATGAGCAAAAGTAACTTTTGTCAAGAGAAAACAGAAGCCAAGGGAAAAGAAAACAATATGTCGAAGCAGAGAAGCAGGCAGGTCACATGGCCCAGAGAATTCTGCTATTGAGTCACGTAAGAGCACACACAGGGTACTCAGCTCCCGGTTCCCGAGCTCACCTGCGACCCAGGTAGGACATTCTACCAGGCTGCTCATCCATCCAGCTCAGGAGAAGTTTGGGCCCTTCCTTCTGCCAATGTTGACGGGATCCTGGAACCCTTCCAGAACATGCCTTCTTGTTCTCCATCTGGGCGTCTCTCCCCGGCCATCCACTCTGATGTCAGACCCCCCCCCCCCGCCCCCGCTTGCAGAGCACTCTGGTGCTGTACCCTCCAAATCCCTCCGAGCCTTGGTCTGCTCTCTGCTTTGCTGAGTGTGGAGGGCATCCCACCCTGGTTTGACTACAGACAGCCCCTGCCTTTCCCTGCTCAGCTATCTGTCACACAGCTCTGGGAGCCACCCTTCCATTGTCCCTTGCCCACCAGTAGATTCTTGTCACACATCTACCAAGGTATATTGAGATCGGCTCTACCCTCAAAAGGTCCATTTTCTTCCTAAGTAAAGGAAGTAACCTCATTTATTTATTCAACAAATATTGGTTGATACTATTATGGATTGGATTGTGTCCCCCAAAAAGATATTGAAGTCCCAACCCCCAGTACTTGTGACTGTGACCTTATTTGGAAATCAGTCTTAGCAGATGATCAAGCTAGAATGAGGTCATTAGGGTGAGCCCTAATCCAGTATGACGAGTGTCCTTAGAAAAAGGAGAAATTTGAGGACACCTGGGTGGCTTAGTCGGTTGAGTGTCTGACTTTTGATCTTGACTCAGGTCATGACCTCACAGTTAGTGAGTTTGAGCCTCACGCCTGGCTCTATGCTGGCAACCCAAAGCCTGCTTGGGATTCTCTCTCTCCCCCTTCTCTCTGCCTCTCCCCTACTCATACTGCCTCTGTCTCTCTCAAAATAAATAAATAAACTTTAAAAAAAAACAAAACAAGAAAAATCTGGACACACACGTACAGAAGAAAAGCAATGTGAAGAGAAGGAACGCCTGAGGCCACCAGACGCTGGGGGAGAAGGCTGGAGCACATTCTCTCTCACAGCCTCAGCAGGAACCCACCCTGTTCATACCTTGATTTCAGACTTCTGCCTCAGAAACGGGAAGACAATATATTTCTGCTGTGCAAGCCACCCAGTTTGTGGTCCTCTGTTGTACTGGCCCCAGGAAACTCACACAAGTATGGGACAATAAACCAAGTACCTTCATTCTAGAGATCACATTCTGGAAGGAGGTAACAGATGGCAAACAAATAAATGAGCAAAGTACAGAGAATGTTGGGGGACGGTAAGTGCGATGGAGAAAAATAAAGCTGAGAAGGGGTTAGGGAGTGTAGGGGCATGGAGAGAGCTGTAGTTTAAAACTGAATGGTCACTGGGGCTCTGGAGT
Organism: Panthera tigris; assembly: GCF_018350195.1. Taxonomy (NCBI): domain Eukaryota; kingdom Metazoa; phylum Chordata; class Mammalia; order Carnivora; family Felidae; genus Panthera; species Panthera tigris. Next base: position 199,409,646 of record NC_056667.1, on the reverse strand, counting down.
GGCTCACTTGGTTAAAGGACTTCAGGTTTGTGATTTTGAGCCCCGCATCAGGCTCTCTGCTGTCCCTGCAGAGCCCACCTCGGATCCTCTATTTCCCTCTCTCTCTCTTTCTCTGCCCCTTCCCCGCTCCCTCTCTCCTTGCATGTGTGTGTGTGTGTGTGTGTGTGTGTGTGTGTGTGTGTGTGTCTCGAAAATAAATAAACATTTAAAAAATAAAAATAAAACTGAATGGTCAGGATAGGCCACCTCAAAGAGCAAACAGTGGCACAAAGACCTGAAAGACATGAAGGGGGGCCTCAAAGACACATTCACAGACATTGTGGTTCAAATAGAGGAAACGACACAAATACTGAGCGCCTTTTGTATGCCACGGTCCCCAGCAGGGGGCCAGGCAGGATTGGGGCAATGGCTGGGGAATCTGTTGTGCAGGAAGTTCATCATCCTTTGCCTCACAGCCTAAGATCCTCAAATATAGCTCCCAAGGAAATTATGCACACAGCCAGCAAGATGGCCTGGCAGAATTGAAAGCTTCTTCACTAAGAGTAATTTTTTAATAGACCTGTGACTATCTTGTGAATAGCATGGGGCATGTTTATTTTGGGGCACACGTGGGGGAAGTGCTGACTCCTTCCACTTGTCCATTGAAGCAGATGATGACTTTTAGAACCTTGTTTTGTCGTTCGTTCGGGTTTCAATCGGTGTCAGGGTCCTCAGAAATGGAAAAGACCCTCTCGACCTTCCGAGAGACCCTGATTCACCAGGTACCGGGCAAGGTCCGGGCAATCCAAGAAAAGTAAGACGCGACCCCTGCCCTGGAGGGACAGGAGCTAACCAGGAGAGAGTAGTATGCGAACAAACTATTTCAAAATGATATAAATGCTCTCGTTGGGATATGAGATTTCGAGGGCTTTTAAACATTAAATTCTTTTTTCTTTGTTACCAGGGAATTTTGAGGCAAAATTTTACATAGACTAGTTGTTTCTGGTATCTTACTTTAGTGGTTTGGTGAGGTGTGGATTTAAAGCACCAACCAGGGGCGCCTGGGTGGCTCAGTCGGTTAAGCGTCCGACTTCAGCTCAGGTCACGATCTTGCGGCCCGTGAGTTCAAGCCCCGCATCGGGCTCTGTGCTGACAGCTCAGAGCCCGGAGCCTGTTTCAGATTCTGTGTCTCCCTCTCTCTCTGACCCTCCCCCATTCATGCTCTGTCTCTCTCTGTCTCAAAAATAAATAAACGTTAAAAAAAAAATTTTTTTTTAATAAATAAATAAAAATAAAGCACCAACCAATCCCTCCTGGATTCACTCCTCTCTAAGAGGGTCTTCTCTGACCACGGCCTTTGGAGGTCATCATCCTAAAAATAAGTAGGAATCTTTAGACAAAGGGGGATCCCAAGTCTATTTTCCTACCTCTTTCTCTATCATTTTCCAGCTCCTTCTCATGCTCTTTCATGGCAGCAGGTCTCCCCAGTCTTGTCCAGCCTCCCCTTGACCTTCCTGCATCTGCTTTCTCTCCAAGGCTTGGTTGCTCCTTCTACCGACAAAATCCTCAAGCCACTTGCCTCTGCTTCCTTCCTACCCTCTCTACCTTGATTTATGCTTCTTGCTGCTTCTGTCTCCAGCCCCCTGCGGAAAGGAAACTCTGCACCAAGCCGGGCTTCTGTTCGCTGCTACCTCTTCTTGCCCTGGGGCTGCATATGCATCACAGACCACCTCCTCCTCTTGAAAGGTTCTCCTCCTTTGGCTTTCCAGATGACTGCCTGCCCTAGCCCTCCCACCTCCGACCATTCTCCCTGTCTTCTTTCTGGCCATTCTGCCTCTTCTTTCTCCCTAGATATGGGCGTTCTCCAGCGTTCAGGTCCTCCTTCATCTACAACTCTCTGTGTGTTGATCGTCTAAGTCATTCCCCCAGTTTCTTATCCATTGCTCCAAAACCCATAGCTCCTTCCCCTTACCGAACCAGGCAAACCAACTATCTACACACATTTCCGTTATTTCCTATCACTAATACCTCCAATTCAACACCTCTCCACCCGAACACAATTTTCTTACTCTCCAAACTGTCCCCACTTCATGATTCATGATGGCGTCCTCCTCCTCCTCACCTTGACCTGAAACTTCATAGAAACCTTGGACCCTTCACTTCACCCAAGTTTCCCTTGTTCTGCTAGCTGTTTCTTTGTTCAAAATTTCTCTTTCAAAGAATAAATGCCTATTTATTCTCATTGCCACTATGCTCTCTCACCAGGCCTTTGTAAACAGTCATCACACGCACCTTCTCCCACCTGCATTGGGGTCTTCACTCACAGAGAACCCTCTCTTCCTTCTATCACCCTTCACTTGTCAGGCCTGACATCACCTCCCCCGGGAAACCTATCGAGCCCTCTCTGACTCTGTAAACTCCATGCCCTGTTATATGAGCTCTTAGCCCCCTGTTTCCCTTTAGGTCTTACTATAGTTGAAAGTTTACATGTTTTTGTGCTATGACTTGATTCATGTCTGCCTCCTCCACTAGGCTGTCAGCTCGAGGAGGCTGGAATCATACCTGTTTCGGCTCATCACTCTATCGCTAGCCTCTAGCAGAGTACCTAAGGCATAACAGATATTCGACAAATACTTATTTTGAATGAATGGCTTTTCCCATGTCACTCTCCGCAGCAGACTGTTCTTTGCAAAAAGTGGCCCCAACAAGCAGTCCGGTAGGCTGTTTCCGTCGAGAGGTAGACTCAACTTCCCCTCCCCTTGTACTTGGGCAAGACTTTGTGACTACCTTGATCAACAGAATCCAGGGAGAGATACTGCATGACTTTTGAAGCAATGGTAGAAAAGGCATTATAAGCTCCTGGTTCTCCTAGGACACTAGTCCTTGGAACCCAGCCTCCATGTTACAAGGAAGCCTAGCCTACTTAGAGAGACTTTGACTATGTGTTCTGGCAGACAGACCCAGCTAAGCTGACAGCCAGCATCAATTTCAGACACATGAGTAAACAAGCCTTCAGATGATTCAAGACCCGGCAATCAAGTCATCACCAACTTTCAGTCTTCCAGCTGAGGCCCCCGGGAATTAAGGAGCAGAGACCAACTGTTCCTATTGTCCAAATCCCTGACACATTGACTCCGTGAGCATAACAAATGGTTGCTTTATCCACTGTGTTTGGGGATAGTTTATTACACTGTGATACGTAACCTGACCACTCCCTTATCCAATGTCCGTGATGCCTCCTGCTGCCTCTAGGACAGTGTGATGTCCTTGGCTTGGCCTTCCAGGCCCCCAACAATCTGGTTCCAATGTCTTTGCCTCCACAGATCACCCTCTAGAGGAAACTTCTGCTCCTGCCACATTGATTTACTCACTGTTTCACCGACATCTTCTATCCTTTCTTCAGAACCTTTGACTCCACTGTTACCCATAAGTGAAATGGCCTCTCCACGCATCCTGCAAGGCTTGCTTGTGTGTACCTCCTCCCTGAAGCCTCCAGCAATGCTCTCACTGTCCTTGGAATTGAGAAGCTGTATTATCTAGCACTATCATTTTCTAAATAGACTATCAAGATCCCGGGCCTTAATGATTTTTTTTTTTTTTTTTTTTATGATTTGCACGTTTACTTTCATGGAAACTTTATAAAGCAATTGAAACTTAAATCCACTTAGGCATATACTTAACCAACAGCCTTTCCTGAAAACTATAAGATTTAAAACCTAATAAAGTAGATACTATCATTATCCCCATTTTGCAAATGAGGGAACGGAGATTTAGAAAGATTGAGGAAATGGCCTATAGTTAAGCACTTCGTATTTGGTGGAACCAAGATTCAAACCTGGATCCTCTCAGCCAGATATGAATCACTGCTTCACCTGGTAATTAAGTATATAATGTCTTAAATTATGTTTTTACCTTTTGTGCTTTCCTTCTATAGATCAATTCTTTATTGCAAAAAGTAATGTGTGCACATGATAACAAAAAATATCAAATCACACAAAAAGTAATACAATATAAGTAAGAGCAGACCCCTCCCCATATCTGGGCTCCAGTCCCTTCCCTGGAAATAACCACTGTTCATGGTTCTTTTGCGTATTTGCAGAAATATTATGTTGCACACAAGCCTTCCTTTGTTATACAAAGGGAGCATACTATTTAGAACACTTTTTTTCTTTACAGCTCTTCTTGATAAGCATTCCAAGCCAACATATATTGAGTTCTTCATTCTTTTTCCTGGCTTCGTAACATTCCATGGCAAGACCGAATCATGGCTGGTTCAACAAGTTCTCTGTTGATGATCCTGGAGTAGCCAGAAGCTATGGAGAAAGGGGTGTGTTGCATGGAAAACTACAGTGAAATGAGAAGAGACAGGGGAGACACGTAGAACAGAAGGAGGAAATGCCTGGTTCCCAGGTATACACAGACAGAAAGAAAGCCTGGCTGGGGGACAGAGGTGAAAACAGAGTAGGAACTGAATACACTGTGTACAATTGGGTCCAAGAAGAAGCTGGGGGCGGGAAGAGTCACCGCTGCAGGTTCGGTGGGGTGAGAACTCACTCGCCTTCTTTCCTGATGATTTCATCATCACTCCTGTACCCTCTCTTTTCTGCCAACCCCATCATTAAAAAAAAAAAAAGCCCCACCCGAAAGAAAACAAACATGTTACTATTTATTCATGCAGGAAAGCCCACTGGACACAATAGGCAGCAGCATCAGCCCTAATTAAATGAAATGGGGCAGGTGTAATTCAAACCACCTCAAGAAAATATAATCTGCCACCAAAAAAAAAAAACAAAAAAAAAAAATTCCCACCGTTCAGAGCATAGGGAAATCAGACCAGCCTCCCTCCCCGGTTCCCAAGCAGAATGGCTGGACTCAAGACAGCAAACAAGAGAAGGTGGATTTCTCGCCAAAGTTCCCCTCCCTCCCCTCTTAGCTGCGTGCACCCCCCCCACCCCCACCCCTCCCCTCTAAGCTTGTTAACTGACACATCAGAGCTGCTCCCTTTGTGGGCTGGATTGTTCAGCTAATTTGCCCATGGAAAATGGTTCGGTTCAGATTCCAGGCTGGGGGAACCAGACACCCAAGCTTGGGGATTGTATCTCTTTCACTGCTTCCAGACACACCGACCACATCCCTCCTCTGCTCCACACAACCTCTCTCTCATCCTGGGGAGTGAGGGGGGTGGGGAATCCCAGGGATGCTCCATGTTGGACCCTCCACTTACATCAGATCCCAAGCTAAGAGCTGGGGAGGGGTGCCAGATAACTTTGCTACTGGCCTGCTCTTAACTTAGACGTAAACTCTTTGAGAGTCAGAAGTGAGCCTGTCCTAGATGCGCCCCCGGGGTACCCACGATGAACACTGGAGGTGACAAAAACTCTCCAGATCCCTCACCAACGGTAGACAGGTTCTGGAATTGGACCTGCTCTGGTTCAAACCCCAGCGGTACAACTCTTTCCCCCAAGTTTGGGTAAATTGTTTAATCTCTGCCTTCCCCTCCTAATCTATAAAATGGAAGAAAAACCGTCCTTCTCCTACCCCCACAGGATTATTAAAAACTTAAACGGGAAACCCATGTAAAGTTCTTGGCACATCCTAGGGGCTCCATATGTACGAATTTGTTCCCTTCCCCCGGGGAAAGAATCTTTACATCCCCATTTGGCCTCACTCCTGTCTTCCTTTCCAAGGTCCAGTGTGCAAGTGGGTGACCTCATGCGGAAGGCGATCGATGGCTACCACGTAGGCTCCCCACCTGCTCGTGACTGTCCCCAGCACCCCCGTGCCAGCTTTTGGAAACACACCACGGAGGAGTCATTTTTCTCAGTTGGAGGCCTTTTGGGACTTGTGAGCTGTGATGGCTGCAAGTCCTAATGTCTGCCATTTGGAGAAGGAGACAATTGTGCCGATGACCTGAAAATGCGGCTCTGCCTTGCTGTGGGGCTCCCAGTGCTCCAGGAACTCACAGCCCATCCCCAGGAGCAAAGCCATGCTCTGATTCTTGCCTCACGCTGCAGGGGAAGAGCCAAGGCCTGACCATTCCGGGGGCCCAGAACGGCCCTTCCCCAGCCCATGCTTCCAGCCCACTCCTGTCCAAGTGAAACCAGTCCCACTGCCTTGACCTTGCCACGAGCTCTAGTTTGCAGCCATGTCACCACTTCTGGCCCCCCTTCTGAGCCCTCTGTGGGCTCCCTGTGTCCCTCTGAAGCCACCCATCAGTCAACACTCGCCCTTGAGCTCCAGCTCCATTCAAATGACTGTACTCAGAGCTGGACAAGCGACTGGAACCAGAGTCCAGCCAAGGTGGGCAGAGTGTCCTGGGGGGTGACCTCATGGGCCATTCCTCCATGGAGTATTTTTAGGTGCCCCTTCTCCCCTCCCACTCAGCTTCCACAGACTTCCAGCGCGGTCCCAAACACCCCCAATCTCTGAAGCTGTTGTGATGTCATTATTCTCAAAAGCTTACGGGTGGGAGCTCGAACAGCCCCTCCGAACACTCACCTCCTGGGCTGGCTCCTTTTCATCGCTATCCTGCTTCTTTTCAGAAAGTAAGGACTGACTCTTGTTCTCAAATATCAAGGAACACCAGCCCTCTCCCCGAAGGCAGACAGTCTCACCTCCACGGCCTCTTTATAAGGCTGTGATGTGGTTTCCTTTGTTGCTAACCTAGTTACAAGTCACAGAACCTATAGTCCTGTGAGGAGGAGGGAGCCAGCTTCTGCTGGAGAATTCCAAGTGAGCAGCATCTAGAAATCTCGGTCTCTATGAAGCAGCAGCATGTGGTGATGAGAACTTGCGTGTGGGTCCCCGAATATCAGGGTCCCTGATGAGTCCCACCTTCCCTTTGCCTGCCTTTTTAGAGATGCCGTGTAACTGTTCTGATTCCTCTGCTGTACTTGTCTGAGAGTATTCTCTCCTCTTTCTTTTCCTTTCTTTTTTTTTTTTTTTACCCCCAAAGAACTTGGCCAATAATTCACAAGTGTCCCCACAAGAGTCCAAACATCACTCAGGAGCTTGCAATAGAAGAGCTTCTGAGGCTGCCACAGCCAGGGACCCGTCTTCCACTCCCCTCCATGCCCCGTCTCATCACTTTCGAGCACCCAATCCAAATGTGGCTCCAGGAAACCCAGCTCCAGGCCATGTATTGTCGTGATGCCAACCACGCAATGGATGCTGAATAATGAGAAAGGCTTTACAACAGGGGAGAGGAGACTCAAGAGGTTAGACGTCCTGACTCATTTCCACCCCACCCAACTCCAGTGAGGCAAGGGGGCGGGGAGAGCGCTTCTCCACAGATGCCAGATGGAAAGCAGAGTGAGGCAAGCAGCGGGCTGTCAATATAATGCTTGTTGATTGCCCCGATGATAAATGCTATGAAAGTCCAAGATGGGCTGGGGTGGGAGGAGACAGCGCTTTGCCTGGGCTCTGCGCAATCAGGTAGGATTTGAATTCATGACAAATTCAGGGCAGCTCCAGCTGACCTCAGGGCTCTGTGCAGAGCACAACTCCGTAGTCTCAGACGACAGACTTGTGTGTGTCGTCCGTGATGTTCTCCTTGCCCAGAATAGCCTCTGCACACAGCCACTGGCACTGTCTCCAAATCAATGGCACCCCTTGGTGAGCAGTCCCCAGATTCAAAGGGCTGTCTGCCCCCTCTGAGTGCCCTCTCCTGGAACTGTGCTCAGAGCTCTTAGAGGACACTTAATCTCCTCCCCACTGCAGGGCACTCAGGCACCAGCCCCTGTTGGCAGCCTCCTGCGGCATTTGCAAAGTTGAAAGGGCCCTGGCAGGGAGCTGGGGCAGGCGACTTCAAGATGATGGCGTCCAGGGGAGAAGGTGCAGAGGACTGATGTGTGCCGGATATATGAGGCATTCTTCAAGGGTCCCAAAATCTATCTGCGAGAACTTAGAGGGAAGACTGGATAGAGTTCTCAAAACACATCAGCAGAGCAGAGAAGTCACGTCTGGGGACTTGCGGTGACCTGATTTTTCCCCAGTCAGGTGTGACCGTGGAAGGCGGGATTCCAGATACATGTTGGAGGTCCTTCCAGGAGCGAGCGCCACTCCACAACCCCAGCGTGACTGGCCGCAGAGCCTGTCTGAATCTCCTCACCCGTGAGCAGGGCGAAAACCAGAGCTCAGCCCCAAAGAAGGAGCTTCTCTTCTGAGGATGTAGGAAACACTGAAATCAAGAAAGCACAAGGTCAAGGCCCCTATACCGTTGAGGCTGCTTGGGTGAACTTCGGAGCCAGACTGCCTCTTGCAAACCCCAGCTCTACTGCTAACTTCCCCTGCTCTAACTCCTCTGATCCCCAACCCACCCTCGCCTCTAGCTGGAGAGACCGTCTAAATTAACGCGTGTAGCAGATGAAGAGGTAAATGACCCAGAACCATCCCCACCCCCCCCAAAAACCAGGTATTTATACTTGTGATTTCCCTGGAGGTCAGCAGGAACCAAGAGACACATGAGAACCAGAGCAGAAGTCAACCGTTGGGACATCGCCTTCATGGCACTCACTAGACAGTGTCAAATGAGTAGATGCCAACCACTGGAACTGTAAGAACTTTAAGAAGTTGGCCAGAGTGTTCTCAAAGCCCTTAACTTTCCTCCTGAAAGCCTTGAGGAAGGTTGGGGAGGGGCGCATAGATTGGAAAGACCAAAGATGTGTCTGCTGAGCACAAACAGTGTGTCAGGCAGGATACGGGATTGGGGCAGAACCACAGAGGAGTAAAACACCAGGGTCACCAGCTTCCAGGAGTCTACTGTCTTGTTGAAGGGACGAGAAATGGGCAAGTGCTAACACCACACTCGAATGGGTGGTGGAACAGAGGTACATGCAAAGAGGAGGAAGTGACTGGATCTCTTGAAAGGCGAGCCCAGGGACACGACATTTTGTTCAGCTCAGCTTGGCTCCTGCATAGCACCCACTTCCCAGACACAGGCCCTGCAAAGCCATTTCTGGACTGAGCTGGGGAACCCCGACCCTGAGCCTCGCCCTCAGCTCTCCTCCTCACACGTTCTCCATGGATTCTGTCCACGACATCTCCAGCCCCGCGTGTGCCCTGCCCTCTGCATTCGATGCACGTCCCGGCGCGGCTTCAGGAAGACGGCCATCGAGCTGTCCATCACGCAAGGACTCCTCAGGGCAGCACCCCGGCTGCCCTGCCCCAGGCCCTGGTTCTCATCCCCCACCACGATGGAATACGCACGCGTTCAAGCTGCTCATCCAAGCTGAATAGAAGTTGACGAATCGGAGAAGGGACCTGGCATTCCAGGTAAGAGGAAGGTACGTGGAGAAGACCAGGGCGGCAAGAGTTCTCTAAAGTACCGCTTTCATCAGATGCTTCCAGGAACTTCAGTGTCGCCCTCCCTGTGGAGTCAGGTGCCCTACCTTGGATTCCAGGGCCCTCAGATTGCATCCCCTCTGTCCATTGTCCTCCTGCAGAAGATCCTGTACCCTCGCCTCTAGCTGGAGAGACCATCTCACTGCCCCCACACCTGCAAGGCCACCCCTGTCTCCAGGCCTTGGCTGACAATCCCCCCCCCCTCCCACCAAGCCAGGAAAGACCTCAAGCCGCTTCTCCATGGTCAATCCAGCTCTTTCCCGTGACTCAGCGCAAATCCTACCTCCTCTGCAAAGCTGCAATTGATTATTCCAATGCTCATTTCTTACCAAGATTGCAGGAAGCTCAGCACTGAATTGTTGTTGTTGTTGTTGTTTTAACAGCTTTATCAAAATTTAAATCACAATCCATACAATTCATCCATTTAAAATGTACAATTCATCGCTTCCCAGCCTTTTGGCTAAGATCAAGTGTAAAATGTACAATTCAATGTTTCTTAGTATATGCACAGGGTCACTAATTAGCCAGAATGCAACCACCATCATGATCAATTTTAAAACCTTTTTTTTTTTTATCACCCCCAAAGAAACCATTTAGCATTGCCTCCTCTCCTACCCATTCCTTCCCAGCCCTCCAACCTAGGTGATCTCTTTCTGTTCTTCTTTCTATGCTTATAGACTTAACCTGTTCTGGACCTTTCTTATAAATGGAATCATACAACATGTGGTCTTTTCTGTCTGCTGCTTTCACTCAGCATAGCGTCTGCAAGGTTCTGCCATGTTGTAGTGTGAGTCAGTTCTTCATGCTTTCTTATTGCCAAATACTATTCCATGGTAAGGATAGACCACATTTGGTTTATCCATTCATCCCTTGATGGACATCTGGGTTGTTTCCACTCTTGGACTGTTATCAATAATGCTGCTATCAACATTCATGTAGAAGTCTTTGCATGGACATGTTTCCAGTTCTCCTGGGTACATACTAGGATTGGCATTGCAGGGTTTCCTTTTTTCATAATTCTATATGTAATTGCCTTTACTATATCCTGAAATAAGTACTTTTTTATTTTATCATTTTTTTCCATCATCGTAAGTGTACTCTTCAATCCCCTCTCCTATTTCTCCCATCCCCTCTCCCCTTCCCCTCTGGTAACCACCATCAGTTAAGAGTCTGATTCTTGGGGTGCTTGGGTGGCGCAGTCGGTTGAGCGTCCGACTTCAGCCAGGTCACGATCTCGCGGTGCGTGAGTTCGAGCCCCGCGTCAGGCTCTGGGCTGATGGCTCGGAGCCTGGAGCCTGTTTCTGATTCTGTGTCTCCCTCTCTCTCTGCCCCTCCCCCATTCATGCTCTGTCTCTCTCTGTCCCAAAAATAAATAAAAAACGTTGAAAAAAAAATTTTTAAATAAAAAAAATTTAAAAAAAAAAGAGTCTGATTCTTGGTTTCTTTCCTCTCTCTCTCTCTCCCTTTCTCTCTCTCTTTCTTTTCTTTGCTCATTTGTTTTGCTTCTTAAATTCCACATATGAGTGAAATCATATGATATTTGTCTCTCTCTGACTGACTTATTTCACTCGGCATTATACTCTCTAGCTCTATCCACATCTTTGCAAATGGCAAGATTTCATTCATTTTTATGGCTGAATAATATCCCATTGTATATATATACACCACATCTTCTTTATTCATTCATCAGTTGATGGACACTTGGGCTCTTTCCATATCTTGGCTATTGTAAATAATGCTGCTATAAAAATAGGGGTGCATGTATCCCTTTGAATTTGTGTTTTTGTATTTTTTTGAGCAAATACCCAGTAGTGGAATTACAAGATGATATGGTATTTTTAATTTTTTGAGGAACCTCCATACTATTTTCCACAGTGGCTACACTAGTTGGCATTCCACCAACAGTGCACGAAGATTCCTTTTCTTCCACATCCTTGCCAACACCTGTTGTTTCCTGTGTTGTTGATTTTAGCCATTCTGACAGGTGCGAGGTGATCTCTCATTGTGGTTTTGATTTGCATTTCCCCAATGATGAGTGATGTTGAACATCTATTCATGTGTCTGTTGGCCATCTAGATGCCTTCGTTGGAGAAATGTCTTTTCATGTCTTCTGCCCATTTTTTAATTGGGTTATTTGTACTGGGGTGTTGAGTTGTATCAGTTCTTTATATATTTTGGATACTAACCCTTTATCCTCTATGTCATTTGCAAATATCTTCTCCCATTCAGTAGGTTGGCTTTTAGGTTTATTGATTGTTTCCATTTGCTGTACAGAAACTTTTTTATTTTGATGTAGTCCCAATAGTGTATTTTTGCTTTTATTTCCCTTGCCTCAAAAGATTTCTAGCAAAATGTTATGGCCAACATCAGAGAAATTACTGCCTGTGTTTTCTTCAAGGATTTTTATGGTTTCAGGTCTCACATTTAGCTCTTTAATTCATTTCTGTATGGTACAGACAACGGTCCAGTTTCATTCTTTTGCGCGTCACTGTCCAATTTTCCCAAAACCATTCGTTAAAGAGACTGTCTTTTTCCCATTGTATATTCATTCCTCCTTTGTCAAAGATTAATTGGCCATACAGTTGTGGGTTTATTTCTGGGTTTTCTATTCTGTTCCATCGATCTATGTGTCCGTTTTTGTGACCGCTCCATACTGTCTTGACGACTACAGTTTCGTAATATAACTTGAAGTCTGGAATTGTGATACCTCCTGTTTTGTTTTTCTTTTTCAAGATTGCTTTGGCTATTTGAGCTCCTTTGTGGTTCCATTCAAATTTTAGGATTGTTTGTTCTAGTTCTGCCAAAAATGTTGTCAGTATTTTGCTAGAGATTGCATTAAATCTGTAGATTGCTTTGGGTAGTATAGACATTTTAACAATAATTGTTCTTCTAACCCATGAGCATGGAATGTCCGCCTATTTCTTTGCAACATCTTGTATTTCTTTCATCAGTGTTTTATAGTTTTCAGAATATGGGTCTTTCACCTCTTTGGTTAAGTTTATTCCTAGAATTTCTGGGTCTTATGATAACTCTACATTAAAATTTTTGAGGATACACCAGACTAATCTCCACATAGGCTGCACCAGTCCACACTCTCGCCAACAGCATATGAGGGGTCCAATTTCTACACATCCTCACCAATACTTAGTATTACCTGCAGTTTTGATCATAACATCCTCATGAGGTTGAAGTGATATCTCATTGCTGGTTTTGATTTGCGTTTCTCTGATGGCTAATGATAATGAGAGTATTTTCATGTGCTTATTGGCCATTTATATATCTTCTTTGGAGAAATGTGTGTCCTTTGCCCATTTTTTAATTGGGTTGTCTTTTTTTTTAATGTTTATTTATTTTTGGTTTTTTATTTTTTTTAATTAAATATAATTTGTTGTCAAATTGGCTTCCATACAACAGCCAGTGCTCATCCCAACAGGTAGCCTCCTCAATGCCCATCACCCACTTTATTGTTAAGCTGTAAGAATTTTTTGTATATTTTTAGATATAAGACCCTTATCAGTTATATGATTTGTAAACTATTTCCTCGCGTTCTGTGAATCGTCTCTTCACTTTCTTGAAGGTGTCCTTGGGAGCACAAGAGTGTTTAGGGTAGCTTATCTCGTAGTCCCAACCAGGCTTCTGATAAAGGTTCATGAGCTATGTTCTGGATGTTGAAAGGCAGAATAGGAACTGAACCTGAAAGAAAGCCAACAAACTAAATGAAATGGTAGCAATATTTTACGTTTGGGCTGTTAGGCAGTATTGATGAAAGAAAAGAATGCGGGTCTTGGATTAAAATAGATATGGGTTCAAATGCCAACTATACTGTTTTCTACTAATTGTGTGCCCTTGGGCAAGTTCTAAGACTAGGCATCAAGTGAATAAATACTAAAATTGGTGTCATAGGTGAAAAGGTAACATAATCGTATCTGCCTTGAGGAGTTTTGATGAGGATACAGGAGATCAAGCATGTGGAGCATAGGAAAGGATCTGGCACTTAACAGAATAACTAAAATTAAATAATAGTTTTTTACTGAAATTAAATAAACACCCTATGATAAATAGCAACCGTGCATTAACTGGCAGCAATGGTTTTGATTTTCAAGATTTGGGATCTAGAACATTATCCTTAAAGATCCTAACTGCATATATTCCACAACATGGAGTTCACACAATGAAAGAAATCCTGGGATCCTCAGGGGTGAAAGACCTCTCCTTTAACCCAATACCTTCTTTCTTCAGAGTAGAGGAGCGAATGTCTTTCCCAACTCACCAGAGGACTGGTAAGGCACAGATCCTACCCCTCCTCCAGTCCCCTGCTAAGGTAGGGGGTGGATCTGATCCCACCTTCAAGGTGTGAGAATATTCTTCCAGATGGGTTATGAATCTGGTCATGTGGGGGTGATCCCAAGTTGTTGTTTCGGTTTGATTTGGGGGATTTTTTCTTTCGTCATTTTATTAGACAAATTGGCTTACGTTGAAAATGTGTAGCATGTATTTTTATTTTTATTTTTAAAATCTGATTTTGATGTCAAGCAAAACAACCAGGTAAAATATTGTGGGTCTGGGGCACCTGGGCGGCTCTGTTGGTTATGCGTCCAACTTCGGCTCAGGTTATGATCCAGGGTTTGTGAGTTCGAGCCCTGCGTAGAGCTCTGTGCTGACAGCTCAGAGCCTGGAGCCTGCTTGGATGCTGTGTCCCCCTTTCTCTCTGCACCTGCCCCGCTCATTCTCTCTCTCTTTCTCTCTCTCTCTGCCTCTCTCTCTGTCTCTCTCAAAAATAAATAAACATTTTTAAAAAAATGTTTAAATATTGTGGGTCTGCCCCAGACTCATCTCTTGATAAGATGCGGGGAGCTACAGTCTTGTAGGCTTCGTGGAGGTGGGAGTGGGCCAGCAAATTCACGAATTGGAAGCCTATTTACATTTCTCCTTTAATGCTACTTATCTGTTCCTTGAAATGCAGCTTTGCGTTCAGCCAAATGTATTCCACTCTAGAGTTCAGGTGGAGTCTGACACCCCAGGGAGAAAGCTATCAAATCCTAAAACTGCATCATTTATTAGTAGGCACTAATGATGGCCCAATAAGGCTGAACCCTTTGAAAGCAATTAGCTTTCAATGTGATCGCTTAAACAAAAGCACACCTCCCTAGATTTACAAATTGTGCTCTGCCATAAACTGCAGCCTTACTGAGCGCCTGGGGTTATAAATGCCAGTCCAAGGTGAATTCACTGAGAGAAAGAGCGCTTGCAGAGACCAAATACAAATGTAACTCTTTTTAAGGTGACCTGGAGGCCTTCCTGTAGGAGGTGTGGTTTGCCAGGAGCTAATTACAAGTCCCACACTCTGCCTTATTTGTGACTATAATCATGGAACTAAGAACTCAGAAAGTGTAGGCATTCCTGTGGGAAGAGAACAGTGACTTTTCTGTATTAGACCCGGGAGACCGGAGAAATCTGTTTTCCCCACCTTGGTCATTCTTTCCATCTGCACATTTTCGAGATCAATGCCTAGAATCTGGCATTTGCCTCCTCTTCTCATATGGCATTTATTTCCTCTTCTCCATTTGGAGCGGTGGGGGCACATTCACGGCTCTCCCCCAAGCTTCTCATCCCCGCTTCTCCAGCCTCTGCGAGTGCCCAGAGTTTCCCTAGATGAGAGCCCAGGACGAAATGTTGCCCCTGGAGCTCAGAGAGCAGAAAGTGAGCAAAATGACCCGCCTACCCCAGGCCCCATGAGCCCAGAGGATGCCTGCTGTGCGGGTCCTCCCTACCACAGTCCCAGCTCCTTCTCTTCCCCCGGAGAAGGGCCCCCAGCCTGCTCCAGCCAGGGGCCTGGGGGAGCAAAAACAAACAGTCCTTTGGAAATTCAGTGAAAGAAAAAGGCTGAGTCAGGCCTTCTGTTTAAATAGTCCCCACCTGTTCTCTCAGCCCGTGCCTCCCCCACTCCCACCCTGGGCTGCCCCCCCACCCCACCCCTTTCTCTTTTCTTTCCTTTTCCCCTTTGTTGCTCATTTTCAAAAGGACAGAGTTGACAGCTCTGGCCTTGAGCAAAGCCAGCCCCGGAGCCAGCCAGGAGCCGCCTCGTGCGTGGGGCTGAGCCAGCTCTCTCCGGAGTGGCCCTGCCCGCCTGCAGCCTGCACGTGGCCGTGCCCGGTCCACAGGGCAAGGGACCCAACCCACCGCACACACACCCCTCCTCCGTCGGCCCCCCCGGTGTGGCGGGCAGGCCCCGGCCTCAGGCACCCTCTGCCCGGGGCATTTGTGAAGCCTGGAAGGAGAGGACGAGAGAGGACAGAGAGGACAGAGGAAGACAGACAGGTGGCCCCTTATCAGGGATGTGCCCCTTGTTGGCTGGGACCCTCAGTGGCCCCACACACGTGATGTCCTGCGTCAAAATAACTTCTCGGGATTGGAGAAAATCAATGTGTTGCCCATGTTCCAAACTAAGAAATAGGAAGTTTTCCAAAGTGGCCCACGTTTAGTGAGAGATAGGCCCTGAACCCACTAACCGCCCTCCAAGTCACACAGGAAGCCTTTTAATGTTAATTTATTTTTGAGAGAGAGAGAGAGACAGAGTGTGAGCAGGGGAGGGGCAGAGAAAGAGGGAGACAACAGAATCCGAAGCAGGCTCCAGGCTCTGAGCTGTCAGCACGGAGACCGACGCGGGGGGCTCGAACTCACGGACTGTGAGATCATGACCTGAGCAGAAGTCGGACTCCCAACCCACTGAGCCCCCCTGGCGCCCCCACAGGAGGCCTTTTAGAACTCCCCTGGGCCGCTGTGGAAGGTAACGAACCACCTCTCCAGAGTCTGTTGCTGACCTGTGGAAAGACTTTTTCTTTCTAATTAAAGTTTCTTACAACTTTACGTGAATCTACCGTTTTGAGCAAATTGGAGATTCGCGTGCAGTTGTGAGAAATGGTACAGAGAGCTCTCCAATGTCTCTCTCACTCAATTCCCCCAGGGGAACATCTTACAAACCCACAGTACAAAATCAGAACGAGGGGATTGACATTGGTACAATCAAGATACAGAACATTTCCGTCACTGCAGGGGTCCCTCGTCCTGCCCTTCCGCTGCCCAACACACTTCCCTCCCTCCCTCCCCGCTCAGTAGCTCCTGGCAACCACCAATCTGTTCTCGGTTTCTAAAACGTTGTTACTTCTAGAATGTTCTATAATTGGAAGCATACAGTATGCACACTTTCAAAGTTGCCTTTTCTCATGCTGTGCAGGGATGTGTCCATAATTATGTGTATCGATTTTTCATTCCTTTTTTAGTGCTACGTAGTACTCCGTCCTGTGACTGTGCCACAACCTGCATAACCGTTCCCCTGTTGAAGGACATCTGGGTTGTTTCCAGTTTTTGCCTATTACAAGTAAAGTTACCATAAGCATTTATTTTTGTGTGAAGATAAGCCTTCATCGCTCTGGGGTCAAGGCCCTGGAGTTAATTGGCAGGTTCTATGATAATTGCATATTTAGTAGTGCACCTTTTAAAACTCTGCTCTAAAATGATTCCTTGCACATACTTATGGATGGGGAAGTGAGAAGTAAAAGCTGGAAATAGAAGGAAGGGGTCTTCGAGACCCCAGTTCATGGAGCTGAGCTGCTGCCAGAATGGGCACACCGTGTGCCGGATGCTGAAGGCACAGAAGCAAAAGCAAGATGGCGGGCAGAATAATGGTGCCCCCAAATGCCACCTGCCCCCATCCCCCGAACCTGTGAATACACCAAGTTACATGGCACAGAATGAACACCGTGGATGGAATTAAGGTTGCTAATCAGCTGACCTTGAGACAGAAGAATATCCCCGATGATCGTGATGCTGAGCCAAAGAATGGAGGCTGCTTCTAGAAGCTGGAAAACTGGTTCTCCCCTACAGCCTCCAGGAAGGAAAGCAGTCCTGGTTTCTGCAGGCCAGCATTTTCCTGTGGCAGACCTCTGACTACAGAGCTGTAAAATAATAAATTCATGTTATTTGAAGCCACCAAGTACGGGGTGGCTTGTTACAGAAGCAAAGAGGTAACGAATACACCAAGTGGCCTCTTCGTATGTTTCAGCTCTCAGGGTTTACCCCTCCTGCTACTGAACAGAGTCCAGCTGCTTGTCTTGTAATGGGGAAAAAAAGAGAAGGTGGTACTTCTCTCCTGCTTGCTTTAAAAGCCCAGCTCTTTTTCTGTGCATCAGCAGTTTTTGAGTGGCCATAGGCTTGGGCCTCTCCCTTCCCACACCAGACCTGCTGCTTGCTGGCCCTTTCCAATGGACCCGTCCCAACCTCGCTGAGCCTTGTCCTGTCCCTCCTCGAACAGCATCTTTAGTATCAAAGACTCTGAGAGCCTCCATCCAGCAAACTGAAACCTCCCCCCAGCTTTCACCCATGAAAACGACTTCAGGATGTTTCCATACTTGGAAGGAACTTGTCTGTCCGCTGGGATTCAGCACTTAATTAATAGAACCCCACAGGGGCCCGCCTCTCTTGCAGAGCAAGATCAGGCAACTGGTGTTTCATTAGCACATCAATGAACCTGGCTTCTTTTCCTCTGATCCTAACCCTAGAAAGCTAGGAGCCCAGGGTGTGGGTGAGGGGCGATCCAGAGAAATGACGTCCAAATGACATCATTTATGAGGAAGCAAAAGTGAGGTGACAATTCCCCCCAAATGAGTAGCTCTCAGGCAAGGAGTGAATGAGAATCAGCAGCGGAATTTTCTGAGTCTGTGCACACATTCCACCCTCCCCCACCCATGAGCACGTATAACAGATCATGTCCTACTCCATCAGAATTATCATGGTTCTATGAGGATCAAAGCCTTGAGAGCTTAATCAGTGAAGCCATCGATATACAAGCTAACCAATATGCAAATTCATGTCTACTAACGATGTGTGTGCACATACACACACACACGCATACACACACACTTTTAATTTGATCCACTATTTTACCATCCAGTTAAGCTTTGGCTGGCATGAAGCCAAGATTAAGAAGCTGGTCTAAGCTGAAAGATTCCTCTAATTAGTGGTCTCCCCCAACTAAGTCCTCTCTCACCTGAATGTGGCATTCCTCACCCCAGCCTGTTTTCTCATTTTATACATGGGGTTGGGCAATTGGAGCTAGAAAAGAAGAATGGTTGAATTGTCACAACCCCAGAGATTGCCAGAGATACAACCAAAGAAAATAACCTGCTGACAATGGGGCCTCTGAAACACCAATACCTCGTTCATTTATTTTCCAAATATTTGTTCTGCAGAAACATAAGAGGCGTCACCCTGGGTGGGACCAAACGTGCACGTAGCCCAGCGCTGCTAGCTCTCTGAGCAAACTCTGGAGATGGCTATTAATAATCCTAAAGGCATAGGCTGGGTCACTGGTGCTCAACAAATACCCCCCAACCTTCACAGGTGAGCCACCAAATCGGAACAAATATGGTATTTGTTTTGGATGCACTGGAGCACCCATACTTGTAGGGCAGTGATGCTTGTGGCCCTTTGTCTTTTTTTTCTTTTTTTTTTTTTTTTGTAGGCTCCACGCCCAGCATGGGGCCCAATGTGGGGCTTCAATTCATGACCCTGAGATCAAGACCCGGGCTGAGAGTCAGCCACTTAACTGACTGAGCCACTCAGGGGCCCCCGCATGTGGCCCTTTGAACTCACTATATCATGTAACTCATTTTAGAGCAGGTAAAGTTTGCAGGGGGGGAAGGGGACCATCTTAGTCTGCTTGGGCTGCCATAACAAAATTCCACAGACTGGGTAGGTGGCCTAAACAACAGATACTTATTTTCTCACAGTTCTAGAGGCTGGAAATCCAAGATGAGGGGCCAGCATGGTCAGGTTCAGGTCAGAATCTTGTTCCTGGTTTGCAGACAGCTACCTTCTCATTGTGCGCTCACATGGCCCTTTCCTGGTGCCCGAACATGGAGAGAGAGCCAGCTCTGATCTCTCTTCCTCTTCTTAAAAGGACACCAATGTCATCATGAGGGCCCCACCTTCACGACCTCATTCAAACCTAATGACCTCCCAATGGCCCCAACCCCACATACCATCCCAGTGGGAGTTAGGAATCTGACATGAATTTGGGGAGGACACAAACATTCAACCAATGGCAGGGATAGAGTTGAGTTCCGAAGAAGGGGCACATATTCAGGGCAATGTGGAAGAACCCACCAGAGAGAATGTAAGAGAGCGTGTCCAGGGTAATAAAGAGTTCTACTCATAAGGGCCATGGCATTGCAAAGAACACAAAAAATTCATGAGGCAAGTGGATGTTTCGTAGATGTGGAAAGACATGACTATACTGCTCTCATTGGCTGCATTGTCATAATTGCTGACTCATTAAGTGCTATCTTCAGATCCTTAATCCTATCAAGTGTGTTTCCAACGTTATATCCCAAGGGTGCAAAGGCTGGAAGTCACTGGATCAGGGACATAAGCCCAAACTCCATTAACTTCATTTCTGATGTTCTATAGCCCACCTATACCACCTTTGGAGGGTAATAATCTCTATAGAAGCTACTAATGGCTCTGTACAGTTTGTGTCCTTTTATTTATTTTTTATTTATTTTATTTTATTTATTATTTTTTTTAAATTTACATCCAAGGTAGTTAGCATATAGTACAATAATAATTTCAGGAGTATAATCCAGTGATCCATCCCCCACATAGAAGACCCAGTGCTCATCCCAAGTGTCCTCCCTAATGCCCCTTGCCTATTTAGCCCATCCCTCCACCCACGGCCCCTCCAGCAACCCTCAGTTTGTTCTCTACATTTAAGAGCTTCTTATGTTTTGTCCCCCTCCCTGTTTTTATATTATTTTCACTTTCCTTCCCCTATGTTCGTCTGTTTTGTATCATACGGGTGAAGTCATATGATATTTGTCTTTCTCTGACTGACTAATTTCACTTAGCATAATACACTCTAGTTCCATCTACATGGTTGCAAATGGCAAGATTTCATTCTTTTCGATTGCCGAGTAATACTCCATTTTGTGTGTGTGTGTGTGTGTTCCATTCATTTCTAAGATTACCCATTTCATTCTTCTGGAAATGTTCTCTTCTGCACACAGGGAAGGTGTCGAAAGTCATATCCATGTTCACCCTACTCCAACCCAAAATAGCTTCATAAATATGTACCATGTAACTCCTCATCCTCCATGTTTTCAGGAGGAAGAAACAAAGCAGCGTGCCTACCATGAGCTGGATCATGGGGCGAACCTCTATTATTTTTATCTGAGACCTAGCAAGTAGAATGTGTTGGCACCACAGCTGGTGTGAGGAGGGCAGGGCAGCGAACTCTGGTTTCAACATCCTTCTTAACGAAGCCCAACGTCATGTTGGCTTTCTTTCTGCCACAGCTGATGGCCCTGTGTTCCTTCAGGCAACAGTCGCACAGACTCTCAGTTTCTGCTTTCAGGGCTGCAAAATCCCAACAAAAAGCTAAAGAAGCCCCACCTAGCCCTAAAAAGTCGCGGTGAAGAATTTCCCACCTCTCAAATAGGTGTTGTGAACTGAGCATGTTTTTTTTTATTATAAAACTGATGCAAACTCACTGCATTGATTTGGAAAGCAGAGAAAAAGCACAAAGAAAACAAAACTCATATTTTGTGTATGTAGGGGTATATAATTATTTTACCGGAATCAGGATCATACTGGATCTAACCGGCTTTTTTGATGTATTAGTAGGACGCGAGCATTTTCTCCTGCCATTTATGTGGATCTTCACAAACACAATTTTTCACACTAGATGGCATGCTATCATGCGGTGTCTCATGATGTGTTAAATCCATCTTTTATTGTTGGCTATGTAGTCCATTTCTGAATTTTCACTGCTTCCAACTCCTCTCATCAAAAGTGTTGCATATCGAATCTGAGTCCGTAATTCATCGCAGAGGAAAAGGTCATCAAAGGTAGAGTGTGCCGGAAGCATGCTGATTTCATGGTTATTGACAAGTGGCTAATTAACACCCGTTTAAGCTGACAACCGTCCTAGAAGCAAGGATAGAAAGCAAAGAAAACTAGAGCAACTCCGATGAAAGCCTGGAAACAGTGCTGCTTCAGTGAGCTTGGAGAAGTACATCAACCAACTAAAGACACTTCATTGAATCTCAAATGCGTTCACTGGAAGATGCGCCATTTACTTTAGGTCCCACGTAGAAGGAGGAAAGATTGTCAAGGAAGTAATCAGATGATGCCTCACTTAAGCACAGCACTCGGGTGGTTCAGAAGACTCTAGGCTCAAGGAAGACGGTCTTGCTAGGAGACTCGAGGTTGGGGGGCATGGGTGACAGGCCGGATGTCAGGCAGCTTCACCCAAAACCAAGGCCTGGGGTCAGAGCACAGAAGATGGTCTACGACTGTGATGTAAACCAGACTGGCTTCCCTGCGGAACGGACTGGCTTTGCAAATGGTTATTGTTGTGTTAGACCGCTGGTCACCTCAAAATGGTAAAACGTGCCTTTCGACTCAGCCTCGGTCATTGTCACCCATGCACACACACACACACACACACACACTCACCACGCTGTTTCGTTCATCTGCGCCTTTTCAGAAACAGTGTTCTCTGCCTGAAATACCTGTATTCATCCAGAAAATATAACTCAAGCCTCGTCTTCTTGGGGGACAGCTCCTCGACGTGCCCCTGGGAGGAGATGGCATCACCAGCTGGGAAGGAGTAGACCAGTCCCTCCTCAGAGCCACACTGGCTCTGCCCACCAGCCCCTGTGCCCACTACAGCCCTCTGGGACCCAAACAAGTGGATGAAGACAGAGCTCTGAAAGAGAGCGCTTCGTGTGGCGTCTCGACTCTGGGAGCCAGAGTCTTGCCCCATGGTCAAGCCAGCCTCCCACAGTCTGGAAACATAAATCTGAACCTGCAATGCCAACCTTAGCTTTACGGAAGATGCTGAGAAGGAGCTGATGAGACCGTCAGAGCCCCAACTCTGCAACGGCTAAAAGGTTTGCCTTATCCTAGCCAACGCGGCCAAAAGGCTGAGCGGACTGTTGGCACGCAGACCAGGTTCCCCTCCTTCCAGGCAGTAAAAACCCTCAGCTGCAGGCAGCGAGCTGCGCAGGCCTGGCCCGGCTCCGGATGCTCTCGCAGCCCCTGTCCACTGCTCACTCCACACCTTCAGTTCCCATCGAGGCTCAAGCTGCACGAAGTTTGTTTGAAAGAACACTTGCTTCGCTACAAACCGCGCAAAGAGCTGGGGTCTGCTTCTGCCTCCCAGCAGCTTTCTCTTTAATCCAGGCACGAAGATCTCAGAGTTCCGGCGTCCAGGCTGGGGGGATCATTTCAAATTCCTTTTGGTGGGAAAGGGAAGCTCCTCCTTGGAGACTTGGCTAGAAATGTGTCACTTCTTCATCCCTCAGGACCCAGAGTGATTTAGGAGCTCAATCATTCTATGCCCACTCGCCCCGGACACTACAGAGTCCTTATCGCACTGTGTTTTAATCCAGAATTTACACACTGTCTGGGAGTCCCTGGACGCTAGAGCCATGTCTTAATTGGCTTTGAATGCACAGTGACTGCAACTCTCAATAGGTACTTTGTTTGTTTGTTTGTTTGTTTGTTTGTTTTCAGCAAGCTCTATGCCCAACATGGAGCTTGAACTCACGACCCTGAGATCAAGAGTCACATGAGCTACCGATTCAGCCAGCCAGGTGCCCCTCAATCAGTCTTAGGTTAGACGAGTGAATGAATGAATAAATGGACACTGGGGTTGAGTCAAACCTCTCCAGGCTGAGGTCTTGGGAGGCTGGCCCATCCTTGGCTGTCCTGCCATCTCTTCCTTGGGCGGCGACCCCCAGAGTTATCTGGCACACATATTAAAGAGTCTTCTTTGTTGGGGCACTAGGGGTGCTTCTCAGTGTCACCCCATAGTCTCATCAGAAAGCATTTCATGGACATAGCAAACTAGGGTTCCACCCTCAAGGGTGGATGACTTCTGTCCATGACACATCCTACGGAGTGTGAGCCACCAGGCTTATCTGTCAGGATGGACAGGCAGGTTATGTTCTCTAACAAACAACCCCCAAATCTCAGAGGCTTACAACAACACAGGTTTGTTTTCTACCACGTGCACATTGCAGACCCGGGCAATGGCCCTTCTCTCCTTCATCCAGGGTCCAGTCTGAGATGACCCAGGCCGCTATCATCTCAAACATCGCCTGTGTCAGTGACAGAGGGCAAAGGGGAAAGGTCACGGTGACTCTCAATCTCACACCAGCTCTTATAGCCTCTGACAGGAAGTGAGACCCATCACTTCCACTCACATCCCATTGGCCAAAACAAGTCATCGGCCACGTCTGGGTTCAAGTGGGTGGGGAAGGCAACTACCCCTTGCATGGAAACAGCCCTAATGACCACCACATACTGTCTTTGATGGAGTTGGGACTCAATTAATTGTTTGACAAGGGATAAAAAAGAACTAACTTGCTGCTAAGGTAAGGTAAGGGTTTCTTTTGTTTTGCAGAAAGGAGGTAAAGCATGGGTATACATAATGAGAAGGCAAATGACAGTGAATTGCTCTGTGTAAGAAAAAATAGAACCAAAGGAAAGGTCCAGGCATCCTAAGTGGGCAGAGGAAGCTTAGACCCTCTTGGGAGCAGGGAAATAGAACCTAAAGGGGAAAGGGGGCACCTGGGTGGCTCAGTCAGTTAAGCGTCCGACTCCTGGTTTCGGCTCAGGTCATGATCTCACAGTTCGTGGGTTCGAGCCCTGCATTGGGCTCTGCGCTGACAATGCAGAGCCTGTTTGGGATTCTCTCTCTCCCTCTCTATCTGCCCCTCGTCAGCTTGCTTTCTCTTTCTCCCTCTCCCTTTCACTCTCTCTCTCAAAAATAAATAAATAAACATTTTTTTAAAAAAGGAAGGGAAAAAAGAAACAAGAAGGAAAGAAAGAAAGAAAGAAAGAGAAATAAAGAAAGAAAAGAGAAAAATAAAAAAAAATATGGAAGCCCCCAGAGGCAGAACAGAGGTGATTAAAAGGAGTTGAGAAGGTTTCGCTACATGGAGAGAGGTGCACTGCCTTTGGACATCTCCCCTGCTTCAGGAGCAGGTATGAGGGTTGGGGAAGTGACAACACGCTGAGGCTTATGTCCAGACAAACACAAGGCAAGGCTGGGGGTTGCAAAGGAGGCCCAGTTACTGTCTCCAGGACAAGATCAAATTTCACTTCATTGCATTTTCCTGCTCTGGCTCCAACTAACCTATCCTCTCTCCTCCACTGTGACCCAGCACATCTACAAGAGCACATGCTACATTCTGCCCCATCCCCCCGTGTGGGCTGCTGGGGGTTCCCAACCGTCACGCCTTCCTACGGCCTCACCGGCCACCACTTGTCCACTCTCCACGTCTCCTTTCCTCAAAACCCTCCCCTCTCTTTAAGCTACGTCTCAGCGGCCACCAATTCCCTTGAATCCCTAAGATGTCCTCATCTCTGTCCATGCCACCCACCCCCTTCATGAAGAAATGTCACATACGGAAATTACTGGTGGACAATCCAACTATTATAAAAGACTGTGAGATGCTCAAGGACCAGGGATGATTTCTACTTGGCTTAGTCTTCTATCCCCAGCTCCCGGTACACAATTTAATATGAAATAACAACTCTAGTGGCACTAAATAGTAGTAACAGTGACAGACGACATTTACCAAGTCTTCGGGGCAGGGTTACTTCCGTTTACAAGGGCTCGCTGGGGCTGCTGAGGGCCCTGTGATAAGGACTTTGTACATCACTTTTCTATCTGTACAACCACCCTGGAGGGTATTAGCTTCACTTTACCGATGGGGAAAAAAAATGGAGGTCCAGAGAGAATAAGCAACCAGGGCCGAATCATGCAGCTCTGGTGTCGGAATGACCTTGGCTTGAACATCTTCCTCCTCACTTAACTCCAATGGTCACTTGCTTCTGCAAAGTTCTGAGCACGCACCACTTAGTGGTGGGGCTCAGCTTTCAGCTTGAGTTTTCTGACGCCAAAGAGATAATGCTCTTAAACACAAGGTGCTTGTGGCAAAGATGCTCTAACTGTTCAAACCACTGGCCTCCCCTCCAGAGCTCGACATTCCCAGCCTCCCACGTGCAGGCCTGAGCACATGTCAAGAGAGCGATGAACACCACCACCCACGCGCCCAGAGCATGATCCTTCCCACGAGGTTCTCCATGCTCTCCCTCCCCTCAGACCTGCCACCTTGGGGCTTGGAGCCTCCACGGTGGACCCAGGGCTCTAAGGAGAAGACACGTCAGACGGATGAGTGACGTCATGGAGCAGAGTCCCACGATCCCGGGCCCGACAACCCCATGCCTCTTCCCCCGGAGACGTGAGCAAGAAATCCATTTTATTGTGCTGAGCCGTTGAGGTGTTGGGTGATGACTGCTAAAACAGTTAACTCGCCCTCCGTAGATGACTGATTTTTAAAGCGATATTTGGGGCACCGCTGAGGTGTCAGGAGCTATTTTACATCAGCAGGAAGAGGGTCCCCAGGAGCGCTGGAAGACTTGCCATCCATTCATCCATCCACCCTCCTCAGCTTGGGGGCCGGGGGGGGACCAGTCTGAATGAATGAGTAGGACTCAAGATGAAGAGGAGAGAGGCCACAGATCACTGAACCGAGTACCTGGGAACAGGGAAAGACAGGAGACACGCCTCAGAGGGTCCTCGGGGCAGGGCTACTTCCGGTTACAAGGGCCCACTGGGGCGGCTGAGGGCAGCTACAGGAGGGAAGCCTCTACAGCTCCTGACCGGGGTGCATGGGCCAGGCATGAGCAGAAGAAGCCTGCCTGGCCCGCGACTCTGGAAGCCCGGGCGGCCCAGGAGCTTCCTCTGAGATCTGGCCCAGTTCTTTGTCAAGCAGTCCTCCCAGAACATGAGCTGGCACCGTGTCCCGGCAGCTGGCTGCCCACTGCCCATTCTCTCTTTCTCCTTTTCTTTCTCTGGACTGTCCTCTCCCTGCCACCACCCTCCTACTCTTGGGCTGCTGCATTAGGGAGAGATCGACAGTCCCCTGGGGCAAAGAACACCCTAGACCTGTGAGCAGACTGTCCCTCTGCCCACCCACACACATTATGCTCCACTTATTTGCATGTCAATACCCAGAATGCCCTGCTGCTCCATGCCAGAGCCATTAGACAGCTGTTGCCAGCGTCTGGAGCCTGGAATTGGCAGAGCTCGGTGGCCCTCAGAGCGCGATGCGTTTGCTCTCGTGCCAGCTGAAACTGGGAACGAGTTGCTTCACCTGCAGCCCCCGTCCCCTTGACAGAGTTCTGCTTGCCTGGCTCAAGTTGGCGCAAGGCACAAAGGAACCCAGATGCACTAAGAAACGATTTGGGAAACCATTTGACCAGCTTCAAGATCCCCACGCTGTTCACCAAGCCCGTCCACCCGCACGACCCCCTCACATTCCAGTTCAGCCCAGCCCCTCAGCCCAGGAGTGCTGCCTCTCCTTCCCAGCACAGGCTGTAAGAGAATTTTCTCAAAACCCAGATTTGGGGGGGCACCTGGGTAGCTCAGTCAGTCGAGCGTCCGACTTCGGCCCAGGTTGTGATCTCACAGTTCGTGAGTTCAAGCCCCGCATCGGGCTCTGTGCTGACAGCTCGGAGCCTGGAGCCTGCTTCGGATTCTGTGTCTCCCTCTCCCTCTGCCCCTCCCCTTCTCTTCTCCCTCTCTCTCTCTCCCCCTCTCTCTCAAAACATAAACCTTAAAATAAAAATAAAAATACATTTTTTAAAAAGCCAGATTTGTGTCTCCCTCTCTCTCTGCCCCTCCCCCTCTCTCTCTCTCTCTCTCTCTCTCTCTCTCTCAAAAAAAATAAATAAATAAATAAACCCTAACAAAAAGGGGGCACCTCGGTGGCTCAGGCAGTTAAAAAAAACCAAGACTTGAAGAGTCCCCCCACCCCCATCCTTCTCTATAATTTCAGGATACAACGCTGGTGCTTATTCCTGAGAAAGTATCCAGGAGGATGATCGTAGGTGACGACAGAGAACACGGGTGGAACGTAGGCAGGGAGGGGTGGCTCTGAAAACTAAGAGAAACAGCGAACGGAATATGACCTCTATGTTCTGCCTCATCCAAAAAGGGCTTCTTCTGGGCGGCGTGTGTTAGACGCACCTGTTCCGGCCCCTCCGGGGAGGTAAGGCCCCGACCCGGACTCAGCCGGATGCTTAACGAGCCAACGACGCATTCGCTCCCTGAAGCCAGACACCGTGGTGGCGACCAGGATGCCGTGGCCTCTGCGAGGCCGTGTGTTGGCATGCCAGTGTGGCCAGCGAGCCCCTTTGCTCCCTGCCCCCCGGGCATCGGGCCCGCTGCACCCTCCAGCCGGGCTGTTCCCAAGGACCCTGCGGCTCTCCCTCTGGGGCCTCCTGGGCAAGTCCCTCATCTCCATGCCTCAGCGTCCTCATCTGCAAAATGGAGCTCCTTACCCAACTCCCGCTCAGGGCGGAGACGAGGGCTGAATGAGTCGACCCACCAAACCCTCTTCACCCAGCGTCTGACACAGATCAAGCCACCGATAAACATTAGCTGCGGTTATCATCGCAGCTGGCCGCACGCGGTAGCAGAAGTCGCTGCCGAGTTTAAGGAAAAGCAGCAGCCCAGGGTCACAGACCTGAGCAAAGCAAAACGGTTTGCACAGGAAACCAAGCCATGGATTGGGCCTCCTTGCATGGGGCTCCAACCAGGCAGGTAGAGGACACCAAGCATTTACAACATGTTTAGGCCTAGGGATATGTTGATCACTGGAGTGGTGATTGGCTAGTAAGATGGGAGAAGTTCAGCTTTAAACACACTTTCGAAAGGTCGGTTCCTGCTCCCTGGCTCTCAGCCACTGCATTGCTGTGTGGTAAAGATGGGTGAGCTGGGAAGAGCCACGGTGGGGCTGCTGAGACAGCGCGGTGGCCCAGAACCAGGAAAGGTAGAGGTCCTAACATGAGGTCACCTTAAGTCTAGCTGCTTGAGAAAGGCGATGGTGGGCCATTGCTAACTATTTCACAGCCTCGACACCACCCTCCCCTTGGTGACTTTCCACCTGCCCTCCCCCACTCCAACCCTCAGGGTGGGGTCAAAGACGGAGGGATTTGGAGCGCTGAGCCCCAAGTCCCAGGAAAACTCCTTTCTCTGTTCCCCGGGATTAGAAGATTAGGAGGAGAACAAAGGAGCAATTCACCAGTGGATTCTGCAATTCTCCCACGTCCGACTCAGCAACCGCTCAGTTCCCACCATCTCAAGTGGCTCGGGAGAGGGTTGAAACCAGCTGGCTGGCTTTAAACAGTGTCTGTACAGATGCCTCTCCTAGATATTCTTCGGTGCCTTCTGCACATGCAGCTTGGGGTAGAAGGGAGCGTGTGTGCACACGCATGGGTTGCTTAGGGGAAAATCAGAGAGAGGCAAGGGAGACAGGTACTGACCCAGAAAACCTCCCACAGGTCTATTCTGAAAAAGGCCCGGTTCCCACCCCCTCTTCTTAAATCCAGAAGATCGACTCTGACCAGGGACGATGACTGATGTAACCCACCCTCATTCCAACGGATATACACTCCGCCAAAGAGACGCATTTTGAAACTTTGGGAAAATTGAGGGAGGAAAAACCCGCAATTTCATCATGGGTAACATCTGGGTGTATTTCTTCCACTTTCCATGCTTATGTATTTTTTAAAAAGTATATAATACCATCCAATTCACACTTTGCTCGGGGCCTGTGATGTCTGCTTTTTCTTAACATTATTCCAAGCCTTTTTCTGTGTTGCAACACATTCTTGCCATCCAGTCTCTGAGAGGACGGAGCCCAGTTGGAGGACTGACTGATGAAGGGGTTCAAGATGATTCGTGACAGGGAAGCAAAGAGTGAAGGAGACCCTGACTTGCCATGTTTAAGCTCATGCAAGGCTACTTCCCAAACAATATGATCCAAATAAAATAGGAGGAAAGGCGGCCCAGGAGAAATTCTCCTGACTCTCAAGATAATTGTTCTCTAAATTGGATTAAAGTTCCCCGGATCGTTCTGCTCAGGGTCAATGGTGGTCAGTCCTTCCTAGATGCCAAGAGATGCACAAAGGGTGGCTCCTTTTACCGAAGGGGATTAGTAGTCAATCATTCTTAGCAGATCTTTTCTTCAGTGCCTGCTTTCCTCTGTAAAATGTATTTACATGGTTTCTCATTTCTTAGAACCACAGCCTCCCACCTTATAAACATACACACCCTCTCTTCCTCATTTTCTCCACACTGGGCACCTTCCGGATGGGTGGCATTAAGGGAGTTCTAAAAATATTGATTTCCTATGCAATTGCAGATGTGTTGACAAATGTAACTTTTAGCAAGGGTTAACATATCCTTTTCATGCCCGTTCTCAGCTTCTACCTTCTTATTCTCTAGACAGAAATGCCAGAAAGGGCTCGATGGCATATTGGAAGCAGAAGTGTATTGGCTAAACAATGGGTGGTTCTTAGATGGAGTAGCTCTTGCTCTGTTAGAGGATAACCATTGGAGAGGTGAAGGTCCAGGTGGGAACAACAGTGGGGCCCTTCTTTTTTTTTTTTAATTTTTTTAAACGTTTATTCATCTTTGAGAGACAGAGAGAGACAGAGCATGAGTGGGGAAGGGGCAGAGAGAGGAAGACACAGAATCCAAAGTAGGCTCCAGGCTCTGAGCCGTCAGTGCAGAGCCTGACGCGGGGCTCGAACTCACGAACTGTGAGATCATGATCTGAGCTGAAGTCGGACACTCAACCGACTGAGCCACCCAGGCGCCCCTACAGGGCCCTTCTTATGTGAGGCAGAGAAGCTTCCAGCCTTATCTTGTAGGGTTAACACATACCGTCACTCTACTCCCTTCTCTGGTCCACAGATAAGGGATGAGGTATGTAGATCAAGAGAGAAGCCCGCTTTCCATTACTCTCCAGCCTCCCAGAAGGCATAAGTTGCCATCAACTAGATCCAAAAAGGCAAAAAAGACCCCAGCTCTGGGTATCCTCATGGAGCAACCCAGTGGTTGCTTGGGCACAGTTTTGCCATGGCCTGCAGAGCTCAGGGAAGAATAAAGACGTGAGTGGACCAAAAAAGCAACAATAAGTTGTCACAGTTCGGAAGAAAAGAGATCCTTCTCTCCAAGGTTAGTTGCCTAAAGGCTTGGGACAGGAGGACAATGGAGAAGAATTTTTTCATGGTTAAGCGATTATCATTGGAAGTTTCAGAAGTTGACTGGCAGCATTAATGATCGGTGCCCTCCCCCCACCGCATCTTTGGAGAACCCATTCCCAACTTGGCTTCAGCCTCCGTTCTCAGGCCCTCACCCAGCTGCTCATGGGAAGTGTCCTCATGACTAAGGATGAGCAGATGGTGGGAAATGGGGCGGGGGGGGGGGGGGGGTTGAAACAGGATGGAATCATTATACTAAAAGCTCAGCCAAAGTGAAAGAGGAAAGCCGGTGTTAACTTCTAGCTCACAGAGTGGCTGGGGTCCACATTGGGAAGTATGCTGATGCGAACCCTAAGTGGTTAGCAAATGAGACACAGACACTGTGAGGAAAAGTTGGTGATCCTTCCAACTCCTGTTTTAGAAGTCATAACGTATCAACAGCTGGAAAAAGGATCTCAACGTCCATCTCGAAAATCCCTCCTTTTGCAGATGAAGGCACGCAAGTTCAGTCTGCCCAAAGTAATGGCGAGCGAGGGCCAGAGCCTGGGCTGCCCTAGGGGTTTCTGAATGGCTCCGGGTTCACGTTCACACCGCCAGCACGTAAGCCCTCCCAGCCTCTGCAGGACATTCCCCTCCCTCACACCGCACCCAGCAGCATCCCACTCCCCCCTCCCCACCCCCCGCCCTTTCCAGTGAGAATTATTTCTCAAGGGGGCCGCCCTGCTTGTGACTGCCTTATCTGGTGCCTTGCAACAGGTGGAGAAGCATGTGCAGGGCAGGATATCAAGCACAAAGGTCTCCAGGGAAAATCTTAGGAAAGAGCAAATGGCTGAGAAATAGGGAAAACGTAAAAGATCTGAAAGCCTCTGCAATTGGGTAGCGTTAAAAACCTACAGTGATACAGGAGGTAAAGCTGGGAACTTGCGTTCCAGGCAGAGCCAGAATATGTAAGCCTTTGTGTTCTCTACCCTCCTTTCCCCTGCCTTTGCCTCTCTCAGACACGGTCCTTCTTCTCCATAAGCAACATTTGCTTTCAGGGAAGATGTTAACAAGCACATCCACGGGGAAGCAGAACGGATAGAAAATTCTCTCGGGCAGCCTCCAGAAGATGTCAGAGTGAGGAGGGACATTGCCAACCTCGTCTGCAAAAATGTGTTTAAATCCAGGAGCTAGATAATAGGTATCGTCATGATCTGCACTGTGGACCAACGATGTTAACCTGAGCATTTTGCGGCCAGCCTGGCACACAGCGGAAGACTCTACCTCAGGAGTTCTCTTCTTCATGCATCCTTTCTCAAGACAGCTTGGTCTAAGTATTTGCAGGATCCAACGTTATTTCTCGTGTATGTCCTTTTGAGGTAATCTGCCACAGACCTCACCCGGGGCCACCCCCTGGTCCCTCCAAGTATTTGAGACCATATCCCTTCCAAGAGGTCATTAGCACTTCACTCCTAGAAAACAGGATGAGTCAGGATGGGAAAACACTCCCCTCTCCTTTTTCTTGGCCACCACAAGACTAACACACCAAACTGCAGGTGTATGCAAATTTCTTTGTTCAAGAATTAGAGAAAACTCAAAAGGGCAGGATCAGTTAAGCTGGACAAACCTCAAATGAACTGTGAACATGGGCTTTCATTCAGCTCCCAAGGGAAGGCATCTAAGGTTTAGGCTTTCACGAGGAAGAGGTCATCTATGCAGGGCCGCCATATTGCACAATGCCTGGGAGCACCACTCCCGTAATAGTCTGTGATGGTTTCCCGGGAGTTGTGCAGGGCCTGGCTTACACAGCTAGAAAGGAGGCCTTGTCTCACCTAAAGTTGGCCCACCTGCGCTTAGATTATTCACATGGCCTCAAGCACCCACTTTTCCAAGTATCTGTGTCCTAAATGTACTCTCCTTCAGGAACCCTTCTCTCCTTTCCATACAAAGAGGTCTCGGCTCCCTAAATCACTCTGTCTTTTACTGTCTCATGTAGAGCTCTAGAATTAGCCATTTGGTCAATGTTGGCATGTTGGCCATCACTGAGCCCCAAAGTTACCAGTGGAAGAATGGGCTCCAGTCCCACGAGAAAGAGTGAATATGGATCCTCCAGTCCTCCCACCAGGGAGAGCTGTCCCAAGACAAACAAACACTAAGTGGGGGACAGGAGAAAAAAGATACAATTTCAACTGTGATGAGTAAATGCCCTCGCTCCACCCTCTTGGCAATGGGTGCCCAATATTGTATGACAAGCATTTGGTTTCTTTGGGGTTCTCCCTTGTGGACAGCCACCCCCATTAAAGAGATTCAATGGGGTCTACTCATTTTCCATCTGATCAAAAGACAGTAATAAAAACCTGCATGATTCCCCGGATAGCAGAGCCTCTCTCTGAAACACACACATCCTCCAGAGACATAACATCATTGTGAAAATTTATTCTGGGGTCAGGGAGGCGGTTCAAAACATCTTAGCTATCGCAATGATTTGGACCGCCAAAAGGTGACAGTACACGAACAGATACAGAGCACACAAAGGGGAGGGGGGGGAGATGATAAGGAAATCATAATGCGGAAATCCACAAAAAGGAGAGTGATGATGAAAAAAGGTGAGAAACACTGCTCTAATAGAGGAGGGAGACAGGGGTAGGGAACGTTGCCAATTCTAACTGCTGCAATAGTTATTATTATTATTATTATCCTCGTAATCATCATCGTAATTAAAAATACTTTGTAGGCATACCCTAAATTAATCCTCCTAACAATCTTAAGGGGTAAGTACTATTATACTCATTTAAGATGATGAAACTGAGCTTTAGGGGTATTGTCCAAGGCCACACAGCTAGTAACTGGCAAAGACACCATTCCAACCCAGTTCTGTCTGACTCTGAAGTACATGGGCTCTACCAACTTACAGAGCAGCCCATCTCTAAGTTCTGCCGTCTACTCTGCCAGCCCAAGACCACCTCCAAGACTATGGAAGACGGCTAAGTTCTAAGAAAGGAGACAGGCAAATCCTGAGAGAACTCTGGATTAGGTTGAGGATGAAGAGGGACGAAGACGGCCCCTCTCTCCCCTGAGTCTGCCTCTTCCTCCTCCTCTTCTGGGAGGTAGCCGGCCACTGGGACCAGGATCCTGGAACGTGGGGCAGAGGGAGAAGTGAGGAGAGGGAGGGTGGCCCCCGCTGTGGCTCAGCTACCGGTGCTGAAACCCCAGCGCGGGACTGCAGCCAAGCCCCAGAGATGGGGTGACCTCTGTACAAACAGAACTTCCCCAGGCGGCGCTTCTGCAAATATAAACATGGGCTCACCACGTGATGGGTTCAACCAGTTCATGTAAACACTGAAGAGAGAAAAAAATTCAAGAGAAAAAATATGCTCCGAGGGACAGTGCAGGGTATGTAGTTTTGTGACTCAAAGGGAGGAAGTTCGAGAGCTAAGGGGCTCAGGACCCACTGGGTCTGCAGTAGGATCACAGGGGCTATTCCAGACCCGGGCCCAGGGAGCCTCGATCCCCTCCCAGTGTGGGAAATCCTGGGTCAGGAGCAGCGAACCATGCGTGGTCGGCTTTTCTCCTGTATCTGAGGTAAGTCGGGCTAGATTTCCATGGAAAACAGAGAGGGTAGTCCTGAAGGAGAAGGAAGAGGCACTGGGGATCAGAGCACCTTCCCCATTGGCTAGTGCCTTTGTGGAAGGAAGGTGCCTCAAGAAGTCCACTGAAGCTTGGGAAGAGCACACCTGCTTGGAAGCAGATGGATGGACTGAACTCCGAAGAGCACACCCTTCCTCCTTGCCCCTATGAGCCCCCACCCTGTTGTTTGTGCTGGCAGAAAGGATGCTTTCCCCCACAGCCCTGTGTCATCTGTCAGGCTGCCAGAAGAATCCCCGTTGTTTCTGCAAATAACCCTCCTGCCCCTGTAAGAAAAGCCAGCTCTCCAGAGCGTTTGCAGATAGCATGTTGCCCTACATAGGAGTTTCAACAGCGCTCCATCCTGGCCTTTCCAAGGCACCCGTCACCCTAAAATAAACCGGCCAAGGAGGAGGCTGGCAGCTGGCCCTAGTGGACAGTAGGGGACAGGATGCCCTGTGCTGCTGCAGTGGTCTCTCTAGCATTTCCGGGAGAGACCCCAGAGCTCTAGGACACCCCCATCGTCAGGCAGTCAGAGGAG
The DNA here is from genome assembly GCF_018350195.1 of Panthera tigris. Taxonomy (NCBI): domain Eukaryota; kingdom Metazoa; phylum Chordata; class Mammalia; order Carnivora; family Felidae; genus Panthera; species Panthera tigris. The sequence continues at coordinate 199,375,055 of NC_056667.1, read as the reverse complement.
GACGACAGGGGCCATCACAGGCCCAGCACCGTGTCGGGATTTTTCCAGGGAGGTATGGCCTCCTGGAGGCTCAGCAGGCCCCCAGCTGAGGGGCCCATCTGACCCTCCTGGGAACTGAAACTGCACCAAAACCCAGTGCAACTTAGGGAAGGGAGAGGGACAAGGCCTGGCCCGGAGACTGGAAGAAGACGAAGAAGTAGAAAGAGAGACTAAGGATCCGTGGATTTCGGTATATTAACAACAAATCCCCCATGCCTTACTATACACATTTATTTTCATATCATCAGGTGGGCATGGGGAACTGTCTGTAAGGGACACACCAATAACAGAGAAATCCTATAAGCGACAGAAGGTAGCCCAATGGGTTCCTACCCACCCCCCTTCTTATCTGTGCGCTCTTGGACAAGTAACACAACTTCCCTGTATCTCAGTTTTTAAATGGGATTAATAAAGTGCCTACCTCCTCGAGGAACTATGAGGATTGAATGCGTTAGTATTTGTAAAGCATTTAGCACAGCGCCGGGCACATATGGAGCATTATCAGCATTTATCGAACACAACACGGGCTCAAATGATTCTGCCCCCGACTTCGTACCCAAGGGCTCCTCACCCTATTCTTTGCCTCATTTACTCGTTTGTTCAGTAAATGTTTATTTAGGGCCTACTACATGTCAAACTCCGTGTTGATATTGCAGCTGTGAAAATGGTCAGAAGCAATCACGGCCTGCCCACTCCTGGGGCTTGGAGGCCACACGTCAGCTCTTTTCATGGGCTTTTCCTCTGAGCACCTCCAAATCCCCGTCAGGTTAAACCGGCCCAACCCACATCAAATCTGGCCTGGGGGCGCACGCCCCTGAATGCAGGACCTGAAAAGGAAAATTGCTTGTGGTTTTACAGCCGTCCGAGCCTTGGTGTTCAGGAGACGGAGCTGCCGGGGTCACTGAGCCCCACGCCGGAACGCAGATGGCATAAGCCCACATTTAGCTGGGGCGGGGGGGGTTGGGGGGGGTCAGTAGACTGCCTCGCTCAACGCCCATTCCAGCTTCCAACAGGTTTTCCTCCAACTGCAGAGGCTAGAACCCCCAAAACTACATTTCTCAGATGCCCACACAGTTAAGGTTTGGGATGTGACTTGGGACCTCTAACTTGATTTGAAATCAAGTTACTGAGGGGCGAGGTGTGCCTGGGTGGTTTAGTTGGTTAAGCATCCTACTCCTGATTTTGGCTCAGGTCATGATCTCACGGTTTGTGGGATCGAGCCTGCTTCGGATTCTCTCCCTCTCTCTGCCCCTCCCCTACTCGCTCTCTCTCTCTCTCTCAAAACATATAAATAAACATTAAAAAAAAAAAAGAAACGAAGTTATTAGGGAAGAGAAAATCAGTATGGGATGCCCGTTTAACTGGAGCCGGCTGCGGCTGTGGCCTCCTGATTCAGCAGGTAGGTTTCCGAGCTGAGCAGAGGCAAGAGCTCCCGCTGGGGCCCAGTTCTGCCGTGTGGTTGCAGGAGCCGTTCCCGGAAGCTCATCCTAGAGCATTTTCCCTCTGCCTTCCCAGTTGGTCGGTGATACATCCACACCTCTTAATAAACCCCTCTCAGCCTACACTAGCTGAAGCGGACTCCATTATCAGCAACTGAAAGCGGGACACCCTACCCAGAGCCGACCACCCGTAACAATGTAATTAGGATTGAACCAAGGCCTACACCTAATGAGAAAACTATAGTCCCTAAGGTGCCAGGAAGAAGAAGCCACCAGTTTCCTTGCCACTTGGCCGGCACCAACCGCAGGACCAGCCGTGAGAGTCAACAAAGTCCTGCTGGGCAGTTTTTCTCTATAGGAGGCTTGGCAGGATCACCAGGCAGAGACAAAGGTTGAAAGGTTTTGGCCGCAAGGCCACGCATAGGAAAGCGGAGGAGACGGTACACTCTATGCTTCGCTGCCTTAGCCCTCAGTCAGACAGGACTTCTTTCTCTCTCTCAAACACAGCAAGTGCATCCCTGCCCCAGGGCCTTTGCCCTTACTGTCCTCTCCGCTGGGAAGTGACTTTCTATCACATTTCCCTATTCTATCTTCTCGCCAGCATTGATCAACTATTTTCCTGACTTCTTTGTTTATGTGTATATTACCTGTTTTCTACCATTAGAGCATACGCTTTCAGAGCCCAGGGGTTCTGACTTGTTCACACTGACTCCCCAGACTGTAGAACATGCCTGGCACATAGTAGGGGCTCCAAGAAATGTGTTGACTAACTTGTTCGCTGACTCTCGTTCTTCAAAACCTACTTCCCGAGATCAGAGGTTTTTGAGCCCACCAAAAAGGCCCAGCCTTTTGGGTACAAATGAAATCCCAAGTACATTTCAAGAACAGAAGGGGCTCATGGGTTAAACCCTGGAGGTCAACGGCAGGGAAATCCTTCTCCCCTGAGAAATTAATAAGTTAAATCAGATGGAAATAAATTTAATCTTCTCCTTCTTCCCCTTATTACCCTAATTGGTTTAATTTTGGGGCAAACTTTTCAGCATTTCTCACAATAGAAAACAACTCCTGTTGCGTTGGTAGAGCCCAGAAAGTAATTATCCTGTGGTTTCGTTCTAATCCACTAACAGACACCCTCTGGCTTTGAGGACCCCTCAGAGTGAAAAAGTAAATAATAAAGGTCAGAACTTGCTTTTTCCATTTCTTATGTTTTTTTTTTTTTAATTAAAACCTATGATAAAATGATTAGGCATGACAATGATCTTCTTTTGCAGTTAAAAAGAAGGTGCGTGATTTAGAGTGCAATGTAAGACACGAATAAACAGAAGCAAAAATCTAAATACAACCGAGCATCTCATTCACTAACCTTTAACTGGTTTCAAATATTGCTGAATGCAGCCTTGGTTTTATTCCAGAACTGACTAAATTAAACTCTGTTTGATTATCCTAACTTGGACATCAACTTTCCCCGGGGCTTAGCCCAAGTCTAATGTGCTTTGTGTCTTTTGTAGCGGTTTTGTTTAAAAAAAAATAAATAAATAAATTGCAAGGAGCTTCTATCAAGCTTTGATCTTTTCCTAACAAGAAAGACCTTTAATGTCTTACTTGCAATTTATTAGAGAAAAGTCCAATTTGTCCTTTTATGTCCCCAAGCTCTTTTTCCGCTTCCTCTCCCACTTTGCTGCCCACCAAAACCCAAGGAAAAAAATCAAACGTTTTCAGCCTTTATACAGCCTCACTCACTGTGAGGTTTCCAACCCAAGAGGTATCTGTGAGTTTGCAGAGTCAAACCAGCACTCCCAGGAAATGTCTGCCATGGATACAGACTGTCCTGTTGAGAGAAGCATCAATTATTGCCCTTTGACACCAGACTTATTTTAAACAGGCAAAAATGCTATTTTCAGAAGGTATGGGAACCCATCCATTACACCCAAATTGATGTGCAAAACCTTTTGAAAGTCCGGAACAAAGAGACAAGATAGAAACTAGCACAATTGCCAACAGAAGGGGAAGGTACTGGGGACGGTCACCCAGGTGACACAGGTGCCTCCCCCCCCTCCCCATCCCCTTTGTTCTCCATTTGGCGGCATGAATATGAGATAGAAGCCTCTCCTCTGTCCCCGGGCACCGAAGTTTAATCCAGCACTTGTCAAGCAGCGGAGCAAACTTTCCCAGCTGTCACCATGAGTCAGCTCACTCGAACAGATGTTGACAGTTTGGTTTACAGAGAAGAGAGCCGGAGAAAGAGGGGAGGGGAGGGGGTGGGGGACATGGAAGGGAGAGGGTTATTGCTCAAGGAGTCTGGCTCTCAAGGACCCGCAGAGGCTCCAAATTCCCGGGCATCCCTGCGTCTGACCTTTCTCCCTCTCCCTGCACTGGAACATCTATATGTGGTGAACCTTCTTTGTCACGTGGCCTCAACTCTCTGCTCCCCACTCCGTCTCAGCCCTTCCTCCTTCCTGGTGCTTCCTCATGCTTGGACAAACCTCTGAGGATCATCTAATGTGGTGGTTTATAGATTATTCAGGACAGTAAAGTGTCCTCCAAAGTTTGGGGCCAACATGGGAATAACAACCCCTCATTTTCCAAGAGGGATATTGTGATTTATGAGAAATATATATTTGATCTTTGGGCCCACGTCTGGGGCGATGCTCCTGAAACCTTTGGAATTTCCTAAGTAGTGAGAACGATAAAGGTGTCCTTTGTTAGGTCAATGAAGTAAATTTTGGAAAGAACCTAAGGGTGAGGGCTGGTTGCCAGGAGAACCAACTTGATATTTAGAGGTCACCATTGACCTCTGATGAAGGGAGATGGGTGGGGGACTGGGGAGGAAGTTCCATCATTAATGGCCAATGATTGAATCAATTATGCCTACTGCGCGAAGCCTGCATAACAACCCGAAGGGACGGGGTTCCGAGAGCACTGAGGCCAGAGAATAGGTGCCGAAGTGGGGAGAGTGGCATGCCTGGAGAGGCCGTGAGGCTCTCAGCCATTTTCCCCATACCTTGCCCTACACATTTCTTCCTCTTGGCTGTTCCTGAGCTACATCCTTTTATAATAAACAGGTGATCTAGTGAGTAAAATGTATCTTTGAGTCCTGTGAGCAGGCCCAGCAAATTAATTGAACCCAAGGAGGGGGAGGTGGGCACCTCCCATCTTTGGTAGGTCAGAAGCACAGGTGGTAACCCGGGCTTGCAACTGGCCACCTGGAGTCAGTGGGGACAGCGGTCCGGTAGGACTGAGCGCTTGACCTGTGGGATCTGAAACTACGTCCAGGTAGCGTCAGAATTGATTTCATTGCTTGGTGGCATCGGAAGACCCACACGCATGCTGGAATCGGGTGTAGAATTATACCAAGTAGGTGTTATATCAATCAAGGGGGTTTTCAGAGGCAGGTAACAGAGAACCAACTCGAACTGAACCCAACATTGAGGAGATTTCATTCCTCTTGTCTCTGGAAGGGCCCAGAGTGGCTTCATACAAGGTCACTTCAGCCTCCAGACCCTGCGGCCCTTCCCTTTCCCCGAGAGCTACCCACAGCATCCATATTTTCCCGCATGGTTGCAAGAGGCTACCAGTGGCAACGGAGCCTATGAGTTTTCACATCTGATGAGAAAAAGCAGAGAAATCTCTGTCCCAGACCTGAAATATAAATCTTTCCGTGAGCTAATCTGATTGGGTTAATTTGGGTCACTGACGTAACCGATAACGGTCACCGGATTCAACCAGTGGTTCTCAAATTTTTCCAACTTGGGATCCTTTTAAAATTCTAGAAGTTACTGGGGACCCCAGAGAGCTTTTGCGTAGGTGGGTTATCTACTGATGTGTATTGCATGAAAAATTAACACTAGGAAGTTTTAAAAATACGTATTTATCAATTCATTTTAAAATAACAATAAGAAACTCACTACCTGTTACCATAAATAACATTTGTTATGAAAAATAACTATTTTTTTAAGCTTAGTGAGAAGTATGGCATTGTTCCACGTTTTTGCAGATCTCTTTAATTTCTAGTTTAATAGAAGACAGCTGGGTTCTCATATCTGCTTCTGCATTCAATCTGCTGCAAGATCACATGACAGTTAGCCTCTGGAAAAATCCAGTGTACTCCATAAAAGAATAAGAGTGAAAAAGGCAAATAATGGCTTAGTCTAAAAATAGTTTTGACCTCCCAGACACCCTGGAAGAGTCTCATGGCCACACTTTGAAAACTTCTGGCTTAGACTTATCAGAATTGCCCTCTAATAAGGGGGATGGGGTGGACCCCTGCCCAAAACTGGATCCAGACAGAAAAGGGCAAGGGGTCTGGATTTCAGGGTCAATCAATTGTGTCACCTTCCCTGACACTAAAAGCATACAAACAGGAAAAAAGAAAACAACTGCCATCTATCATCTCCGACATTTCTTTGTTTCTTTTAAGAGCATTCTGATACAAAAGACATCAGATGAGCATAATTTCAAAATGAAGGGTACTAGTTTTGATTGACTACATAAATTTTTATAAAAAACGTACCATGCTGATTGGACATGGAAGGAGGGGGCGAAGAGACGGATGGTCTATAGCCTGAGAAGCCGGTGGAAGAGAATGGCGTTTCCTGAATGAAATAGAGGGCTAGATGGGGGGAGCAGGTTTGGGGCAGAAATGATGACTTCCACATTGGCCGTGTTGAACTTGATGGGGCCTGGGAGGCAGCAAGTGGAGAGATCAGGGGTGAGGGCAGAGATCTGGAGCCCAGGAAAGGGTCACAGTTACAGGAAAAGCTTTGGGAGTCCTAGGTATGTGAGTGGCAACTGAAGGCCCTGCAGGAAAGGAGGTGGCCCTGGTGGGGGCGGGGGGGGGGGGTGCTGGATAAGCAAGAGGTGAGAGACGGCCAAGGGGGAGCACTAAGGGGCACCTGTCTTTAAGAGTGGGTAGGAGAGGAAAAACAGGCAGAGGATACTGAAGAGGAGTTGCCAGGAAATCTAGGAAAGCTTGTTCCAATCGACTGTCTTGAGAGTTTCAGGAGGAGAACAAGGGTGGTGAAGCAAATGTGCGCGAGCTGGGTTCTAGAAGACTGTGTATGGGGGCTTGGAGCTGATTCGCCGGCTGCCTTCACGTCTAGCCTCTTGCCTCCAGGGCCTGCAGCCTCAAGCTTTCTCCCTACTTAAAAACAAAAACAGGGGCGCCTGGGTGGCAGTTAAGCATGCAACTCTTGATTTGGGCTCGGGTCACAACCTCAAGGTTTGTGAGTTCGAGCCCCACATTGAGCTCTGCACTGACAGTGCAAAGCCTCCTTGGGATTCTGCCTCTCCTTCTCTCTGTCCCTCACCTGCTTGTGCTTGCTCTCTCTCTCTCTCTCTCTCAAAATAAATACACTTAAAAGTAAGTAAATAAAAACGAAAGCAAAAACAAAGAACAAGAAAACTAGAATCAGAAAAGAATCTCTAAAGATTATTTTTAATGACTATATAGTATTCCCCCATTTGGATAAGCCATACATGATGGTAAGTGCTCACGGTAGGTATACTGGCAAAAAAAAAAAATAATAATAAAAGGCAAGACACCAAACAGGATATGAAGCGTGATTTCATTTGGGGAGGTCTACCTGGGTGCATCGATATGAACTTGTACATGCATGTAAATTGACCCACACATGGTTAAACGAAATGAGGCCCCCGGGGTGTGGTTGGTTGGGATTTGGCTCTTTAGTTCTACTGAGTGCAGCTGCTAGCATTGTAAGCTGATGAGATTCCAAAGGGGTGGGAAGGTTTCAGTGCCAGGTGGCTGGAGAGGCTGAGGAAGAGTTTCTTGGGAAAGAGAGAGAAGAGACCATGAGACAATTTCCACCAGGATTAAAATGTCAGAGAAAGCACACAGATGTTTAAAGCGTATGGGAGAAAGGCAGGATTTGTTGCATAGAGTGATATAAACATCTCCATCATCTCCCAAGAAATTCTAGAACAATCTACATTGTCCAGCAAGGATTTAGAAGTTGGAACGGGTAGGACTAGGGGGCCCAGGGAGGCTTAGCTACTTATGAGTTACCAAACAATACCAACAGCAAGAATAACCTGGATGGCTCTCATTTCTTGAACTGGGCAGTGCTCACTGAATCTTCAAAACAGCCTTATAGCATAGGCACCATGATTATCCCCATTTTACAGACTGAAACAACTGAGGCAGGGAGAAGTCCATCGTTGTCGAAAGTCACAGAGCTAGTAACTGGTTGGCACCTGCCCAGAGATCTTGCTTTTAGCCTCTGCACACCGCTATGCCTCTCAGTAAACTAAGCATTACACCTATTTGAAACTGGAACAAATGCTCCACAGTTGTCTCTGAGTTATACAGGCACAGGGTGATTTGGGTTTCCTTGTTGATGCATTTTCTATATATTTCATATTTCCTGCAGTGACCAGGTGTTACTTTTATAATCGTATGAAAATAACAAAAAAGATCTTATTACATCATCAGTTACATAAACATCAGTTACAACTGATCAGAGCATAAATGAGACCTCTCTTAGAAGGATTTACCTTTTGGGTCACCTGGGTGGCTCAGCGGGTCAAGCGTCTGACTCTTCACTGTGGCTCAGGTTATGATCTCAACCGTTTCACGAGCTCAAGCCCCATGTCAGGCTCTGTACTGACAGCTCAGAACCTGCTTGGGATTTTCTCTCTCTCTCTCTCTCTCTCTCTCTCTCTCTCTTTCTGCCCCTCCCCTCCTTAAGCTCCCTCTTTCTCAAAATAAATTAATAAACTTTTAAAAATTATTTTAAAAAAGAAGGATTCACCTTTTAATAAGAAGCAAATTCCTAGCCGAAAGGAGACAGACTTCTCATCAGCAAGCAGGCTGGTAAACACTCTAGCACTGGAGACTCTGAAGTCACCCTACCTGGCCACAACAGTGCTCCCTAGAGCAGCACCCTGGAAAGAAGGGAACCGGAGGGATAGTGACCCCCCCAAACATAAGTCAGAGCTTAAAGAATGTGGGAGCCCCTGACTTGTTCTTCGAGGTCCCCCCCTGAAATTAGCATGATATTATACAGCAAGTGCTCAACAAATGCTTATTAATTCATGTGATTTTCATGTTCCCACATGACCTACCAAAAAGAAGGAATGCAAACTGCCCTCAAGAAGGAAGTTTAAGAGGGCTTCTGAAACCAAGGCACGGGGCCCCACGAAGACCGAATTTGCTACCCTGGAGATACTGCCCAACATGACAGATTTAGTTCAGCCTAGGAACATTAACGAGGCAGAGGGATGACCACGGGGACTTTTGAGGACTTTAATCATCTTAGCACAGGCAGCATGCCCCACCTGAAAAACACCAACACAAATGACACGACACCTCCAGGCCTGGGTTCGAGTCCCGGCTCACAGAGGTTTGTAGAATCCGGGGTGTGATGGGACCTCATGGGTCTTCCCATCCCCCCCCGCCAGCCACATGCAAAGCCCTCCTGGTGACTGGCCAGTCTCCCTCTGACCACTCCTCCCTGGGTCCCCAAAGAGCCCACTCTATGAACAATCCTCAGAAAGACACAAACGGCTCTAGAAATGTGGATCACGTGAGGGGCAGATGCCCTGAGTTACCCTAGGATGTGGAACATGGTTGATAGCCAAACCACAATGTTCAGGAGACTCAACTCTGCCTTCTCTCACACCCTCCAGGCCACAGTTTGTCATCAGAATAAACCGACCCACCCACCAATGCCCTCAGAATTCTGGATTCCTTTCTTCAAGCCGTACGTCCAGATAAGACAAGTCACTGCTCACTCGGCGAGCCTGATCATATCTCCAACTCTTCTTAGGCCTCCGTTTGCTCATCTGGAAAATGAGGAAGTTAGATAAGATGATCTCTCGCCGAAATCTAAGGCTAACACTGCGATGCTGTGATTCCTCTTGAGGGTAACATGGCAGGTGGGGAGACAGTACTCAGGATTCATGTGGGACTCACACATGAACACCAGGTAGAAACAGCCTTGGCAATTAGCAAAGGCTCAGCCATGAAAAGTGGATATATTCACACGTGAGAGCTAGACGACTCCCAAGGTCCAGGTACACAGAGCAAGGGCAGAGTCTTAAGTCCCCTGAGGGGAGGGCCCCACCCGCCCAGCATCTGTCGGGCTGCACGAGATCTCAAGCCAAATCTCCAAAAGCACACCCACCCAGCATGGCTCCGGGCCTACTGGGCGTGGGGAGATGGGGTCTTTTCCAGATGAGGCTTCCAAAACTAGCTCGCAGGGCTGGGGAAACCCCCGGGGTAAGAGAGAAGGGGTAAGCCAGCAGAGAAAGCAGGAAAAAATAAGAATCTGTATATCCAGAGTCACTGCCCAGAAGGACTCTTCCGTTGCATAGACAGGATGGGGTGGTACCAAGATGTGCCCACCATGTTCCTCAGCCTTGTTCTGGCACAGGCAGGCTGGCAGGGTGGCAGGGTGAAGACACAAGCTATGGCTAAGACTGCCTGCTCCCAGCCCCATGCCACCCCCTGATTCACAGCTGTGCTCCTTGGACCCAGTAATTCACCTTTTAAGCTCGGCGTCCTCATCTGTATAATGGGGACGCTACTAACCTCTTCATTAAGGTTCTTATGGGGATTGAGTGAGTTGATTGGTTTTTAATCGAGATGATATTAGTAAGCGCTCAATGAAGAATCCGGAACCTAAGACACAATAGGGTTACTTAGCAGCAAGTACTCCTCGCTGTGCATCCTTAGACCTGTCCTCGCCCAGCCCCGTCCCAGTGATGGAGCTACTGCCTCTCCTGAAGTTCCTGAGTTTGGGAGAGATGGCGAAAGGGAGGAGGCAGGAAGGAAACCGACCCCCAGTGATAGAGCAGAGGAAAAAGTTTTTCCTTCTCTGTGGTCCACCCCCAGGGTGCCCCTGTAGCTCCTGGTGGGGGGAGCGGGGGGCTGCGAAGGCAGCAGCTGTACCCACAGGTCAAATGGACTCTGGCCCAGAAGCACAGGTGGCAGATAGGGCCTAAGGGACAGAGGTGAGCAAGTGGGTCATGGCACGTGGTGGAGAGATGGGGGAAGGAATGTTTCACAGTGATGCGAACGGGGAGAAATGGGATAATCAGGGGCCAAACCCCAGTGGGGAGGGGAGAACAAGGAAAATTTTCACACGACAAGTATGTGCAAACACTGCATGGGGCACACGTACGCCAGAAAAAAATTGTTGTTTATCTGAAATGCAGATTTAACTGGATGGCCTATATTTTTATTTGCTAGATCTCGCAGTGTTGGTAGGAAGGACTAGGACAGCAGGCTGGAGAGGCTCTGGTGGACGGGAAGAGGGGAGCTGGGCTCAGCTGAGGAGGAGGAGGGAAGGAGGAAGAACGCGGGCAAGCAGGGCATACAGGAAGGGCCAAGGGAGACCCCCTTGCTTAGACTAGGGAAGGTGACAAGCTGGCCACGCGTAAGGGAGAAGAGAGAGCACTCAGGCCTCACGTGCAAAGGCCCAGGGTCTGAAACAGCACGTGTTCTGAGAACTGATGGCGTCCAGTGTCACTGGTGGGACTGGGGCAAAGGGCACGAGGCAGGGAGGGCGGGCCCCCACCTCAGGAGGCTATCCTTATCAGAACGCATTCATGCACAACCCTGTGGGCAGCTCCAGCCTGCGAGGCTCTCTTCCTGGGATAGCTAGTGAGCAGACAGACGCGCTCACCGCTCCCGTGGGAGCCCCCCTCAGTTTTCCCCGGCTGCGACACTTAGCACACAATGTTGAACGGAGTGTTCCCTCCTCTGTGCCACACACTAGAACAGGGAGCTCCCTAAGGAAAGAGCCTTGGATTAAATCTCTAGTACCCAGCATGGTGACTGGTACCCAGCACCTGTTGAAGAAATTTATAGGCTTGGGGTACAAGACCTGGCTATGTGCATCCTGGTGGAGAAGTCTAGTCCGGTTGGAATTTTGGATCTGGAAATGGGGAAAGGATCAGATGCTTAAGATCGGATTTTTCTAGTCCAATATATGGACAGTATGTAAATACCCTTGTCTAGGGAAAGTATAAGCATCGTCAAGTTAAATAAGTTTCCTTGGTTAGCCATGAATAGAACTCACCTTGACCGACTTGAAGGAAAACACAAGATGTACCACACAAACAATGACAAAACCCGCTGGGGGGGGGGGGTGGGGAGTAGGGATTATTTGGGGGCTAACGTAGGGACTCAGAGGAACAAACAAACAAAAAAACTGGAAGTCAAGTTTAGAAAGGCTGGATCCAGGGTAGGTCAGGGCATCTCTGTGGAGCGGAAAGGAAAGTCTGTGTGCTCAGGATCCCTCTGTGGGGCCCCCCAGTGTGGTTCAGCTTGCTTACTCACTTCAGCTAATTCTCAGGGGAGACAATCTGGCTGGCATAGCCTGGTCCTGGACCCACCTCTTGGTTGAACCAGGACAGGTCACCAACCAAAACAGGACACCTGCGGGTTAGTGAAGGACAAGACTTTATGGAGACCAAGGTGAACCCATAGATAATGACACCACATGAAATTAGGGTGGTGTTATCAGAGAAAAGAGAAAATGGATGCCGAACAGCCCCCACACAAGTGTCCTTATAATTATGAAGCTTTGCCACACAGTCAGGATGCAAAGTACTTGAACAAGTGAGCCAAGAACGCCACAAAGCCTCCTTCCATGGTAATTTCTATGGAAGATCGTATACAAACTCCCTCCTGAGACTATCTGAATGGAGCATTGACTGGAAATAGGAGAATAAAATTGGTAATGTCTTTAGCTGTTTCTGGGTCTACAACAATCAATGTTTCAGGATGGCCAGGGGAGCCTGGAAGGTTTGATATCATCTATTGTCTGTCTTTTATACATGACAGAGTATGAAATCACACTATTTCATTTTTGGTGCGGTGGCGATGGGGGCGGCTAGGGTGCAGTGGAGGAAGCTGTTGGAATAACCAACTTCAGTGTGAATCGGTAATGTCTCATTTACGTGCCTTCAGTATTGCAGGTGCACGTGTCAAGATAGACACCCAGATACGTTGCCGTGCTGCAGGCAAGCTGCCCGCCCTGTTGGAGCACCTGGGATTTGCAGATTTGGAGGAGCCTCCCTGTGCAAACAACTGTCAAGAATGATGGATGCTGAAGTCTCGGGTAGAAGGAAGGCATACGCAAGAGACCCGAGCTCTGGGAATCTGTTAGAACTCGGTTCCGTTCTCTTCATCCTTGACTATCAAGGACCAATGATTGGTGATTCTTTCCAGGTTGCCCAGAAGACATTGGAAGCAAGGCACCAGAGAAGTGATATCTGAGCAGAGTGGAGGAGAGAGAGGGAGAGGAGAGCAAGAATGGTAATAGGGGAGGGAGATGCTGGGGCAGTGAGCCAATGGGGGAGACCAAGAGGTGATTTCCTATGTCGGTTAGAAACTGGGATGAGTTTTCCCTTGAAACTATTATTTTGGACAAGGAATCCTATTCTCCAGCTGAGATACCAATCCCCTTTCTCCTAATTTTTAAAGCTCAAGAGTCTTTCCATGACCTTCCTAAACTGCCCTGCTCAGTTGATCTGTCCCTACGCCTCGCATTTCCCTGTTTCCTACCCACAACCTAGAGGACATCTCGTATAACAATTACTCAGGTTGTTAAAACCCACAGACCCTCTTCCCAAGTTTTAAAATAAATAACAGGGGCGCCTGGGTGGCTCAGTTGGTTAAGCGTCCTGCTTCGTCTCAGGTCATGGTCTCACAGTCCATGAGTTCAAGCCCTGCATCGGACTCTGTGCTGACAGCTAGGGGCCTGGAGCCTGCTTCGGATTCTGTGTATCCCTTTCTGCCCCTCCCCCAATCTCTGTCCCTCTCTCTCTTTCTCTCCCTCCCCCATTAAAAAAATAGACATTAAAAAATTAAATAACAGCAGTCCTGTTCATGTATATCGTCCTGTCCAGGCTGCAAAGCATACTCACGCAGTCCTCTCAGTGACATAGGGAGGGTTGACATTATTTTCCTTCCAAGCTAAGAAAACAGCAATAGAGAAAGATACGTGTCCAAGATGACGTAGCTGGGATGGGGCAAAGTGGGGAGGTTAATCCCACACTTCTTTTTTCCTTACTCTCAGAAACATCTTTTATACACGTGTTTGTAACACTACTGGCAAGTTTCACAGTGTGGCAGTTACGTTCATTCACTAAAATAACACTCACCTGAAATCTGTCCACGAGCAGTTCACAGAGAATCATCTCTTTAAAACGCCAGCTTTATTGAGGATGGCTGACAAACAAAAATTGCATGTATTTCAGGTGTACAATGTGGTGGCTTGACAGAGGGACACACCGTGTGGCCACGACCACAATCAAGCTATTTAACGCATCCATGACTTCACACAGTTACCATTTGTGTGTCTGGGGTGAGAACACTCAGGAACTCTTCCAGCAAATTTCAAGTATACGGTACAGTATTACGAAGTGTGGTCCCCATGCCATGCATTCAATCCCCAGAATACTATTCATCTTATAACTGGAAGTTTCTAAATTCTGACCGTGTCCCCACTTCCCCCAGCCCCCAGCCCCTGGCAACCCCCATTCTAGTCTCTATTTCTCTGAGTGTTACTTTTGTAGATCCTACATAGAAGGGACATCATGCGATGTTGGCCTTTTTGTGTCTGGCTTATTTCACTTAGCATAATGTCCTCCAAGTTCATCCACATCGTCACAAATGGCAAAATTCGCTTCCTTTTGAAGCCTGAACAATACTACGTTGTGTGTGTGTGTGTGTGTGTGCATGCGTGTGTGTGCGTGTGCAGGCGTACGTATCCCACGGTTCTTTATCCGTTCATCAGTCAACATAGCCTTAGGTTGTTTCCATGTCTTGGCTACTGTGAATAATGTTGCAATGAACACGGGAGTGCAGATTTCATTTCTTTTGGCTATACACCCAGGAGTGCGAATTCAGAGCTCCCTCCATAACCCCACACTGCCTGAAATCAAGGCTCTTCTCAGCCCGCCAGAAGGAAGCATGATTTGCTCTGGAGAAGACAGAGAAAGTGAGGAGAAAGCAGCGAGGCTGCTTCTCAGGATGGGAACCCCCTTCAGATGTTCCTCTGGAAGGGAGATACTGTCTGATCCGTCCATTCTGAAACCAGGCACAGAGCCGCTGATAACTCGGTTGACATGTGGCTGCCTCTCCTCACCTCTTTTCTTTTTTTTTTTTTTTTTAATTTTTTTAATGTTTATTTATTTTTGAGAGAGAGACAGAGACAGAGTGTGAGCAGGGGAGGGGCAGAGAGAGAGGGAGACACAGAATCTGAAGCAGGCTCCAGGCACACGGAGCCTGATGTGGGGCTGGAACCCACGAGCCATCAGATCATGATTGAGCTGAAGTCAGACGCCTAACCAGCTGAGCCACCCAGGCTCCCCTCTCCTCTTTTCTTTTGTAGCACTTGTGGTTGGGTACAATATGACCTGACCTGAACTCCAAAGATGGACCCTGATTGGTCTAAGCCAATCAGATAATTCCATCCAATTCACCATAAAAGTTAGCCCAAGGACGAGCAATAATCCACATTTAAGCCAATCAGCTCACAGCGTTCCCCTGGGAATTATAGTGCTTAGTTCACGTTGGCCCAATGAGAGAAAGTGCAGGACCGGGCTGATTTCATGGGCATGTGACCCGTACTCACACAGAGTCCTACACTTACGAGGGCCCCATACGTGGTTTAATGCTCTGGGTTTGCCTTCTTGAAGTTCTTAGTAATTGTTGAACATGACATGCATTTTCCTTCACATTGATCCCCACAAATTATGTGGCTGGTCCTGCACAGGACTGGTTTGTTGGCTGAGGGTGGAACAAGGAAGCATGCAGCCATGCTTGCCGTAGGCTGCTATCTTGCAACCATGAGAAAAGCCAGCCTGAGGACAAAGACAACACTTCGAGGAGGGCAGAAGTGAGAGAATCCTAGAGAACAGGAGCTCTGATTGAGTCATGCGTAAGTCCATCACTCAGCTGGACTCCTTGATCACATAAGCTAAAACATCACCGTCTCAGTGGAAGCAGATTTCAGGGTAATTTTCTGTTACTTGCAACTGAGCAGATCGTAACTGATAGAACAAAGGACGATTGTCAATGCATTAACTTAGACACTTAGAGCCACATCTGTAGGACAGGAATGGGTGACCTCAGCTACCTCCCCCTACATATACTGCACTCCAGTCGCATCTTCCTCATGCAGTCTGTCCTGCCCACTCACTCCGGCCCCTGGGGTCACTCGCTCTTCAGGACTCCTGAAGCAGCTCAATCAAAACTTGAACACTTGGCTTAGGACGTGCTCAGCACTGAGCTGAGCAGAACCGTTCGTGGGCCTTATAGTGTTTATAAAAGAGGCATAAAGCCTCTTGCATTTAGAGCTGGACAAGACCCAAGAGGTTGAGCCTAACACCCCTTCATTTTCCAGATGAAACAAAGCCTGAAGGGAAAATGACTTGTCCAAGGACACATAGCACATCAAAGGCTGATTCAAGCCTCGGCCACCATCCCTTGACCCCCACTCTGCCTCAGGAACAATCCTGGTATTTTTACCTATGAGTTGAAAAATTGAATCTTCGTAAGTGCTCACTAAAAGTGAGCTACTATTATAATACTCTTCCTCGAGATACTGCTTATGGTTATTTTGCACGGACATTTAGCTCTTAAGTTGATGTTTGGCTTTTGGTGGACATATGCTTTACCACCTTCCAAAGACTCCTTCGTGACAGGACCGTGTCACAACCGATTAATATCTTCCAGAGCACCTAGGGCAGGGCTCTGCACTCAGAGAGAACTCAACAAAAAACCGTTGACTCACTGGCTCACCTCCTCTAGCAGGTAGGATGCGAGAATTTCCACTTTGTCAGTTTTGGAAAAGCCTGGCTTGCTGGTTTGCAAGACAGAGGATCTCACCAATGAATGTTAAAGATCGGCCAGTCAAGGGAAGGTTCCAGGGACTTCTTGAAGTGATGGGGACAATATACCTGTTCTTTATGCCAGCTGTTGACAAGATCCAAAAGAATGGGGGCTGTACCACAGCTGAAGATATTTGAGTTAGGTACTGAGAAGAACTTCTTCTCTCTGTGGGGACTCTGATACAGTTTCAAAGAAGGTCATGGTGTTTTCTGGACACTTCTAGAAAAGGGGACACCGATTGCTAGTATGGTTGGCCTGAGGTGCCCCAGTGGCTAAGCGGACGGATGTCTGGTATTCTTTGGAAGTCTTGGGGTGGGACGAGAGCACAGACAGCAGAGCCTTGGGACCTGAGTCCTGGAGGTCAAGCCTGAGCATCCAGCAGTCCCCCTGGTGCACGATGTCGGCTCCAGAAGCTGTACCCAGGGCCTCACCTTTCTCTCCAGGATGTGCCAGGAGGGAATGGTCTGGGGACAAAGCAGTGTGAGGCAGGGATTAGGTCGTGAGGAATTAGAGCCATAATTGTCCTCCAGCAATCTGAGCTCTTGGGAGAAAGGTATGGCATAAACCAGGGCTTATAATTACAAATCAGAATTTTTTCTCTTGAAATCCCTTCTTCACTTAATATTCTTAATAATGAACCATTCCTAGGAAAAGAGAACATGAGACCTGAGAAGTGGTTTTCCAACTGAGCGGAGTATTTTGGATCCTTTTGACTCGGCTTCCCAAATGTTTTTTAATTTTTTTCCTCTTGGGATCAGATGTCACAGACTGACCAGACACTATTCTGTCTAAACAGGAAATTCCCTATCTCCAACCCCAGCCTGCTCCTCCCTTCTCCCCCTCTTTTATTTACCCTTTGACCCGAGCATAATATAAATATTTAATCTCCTTTATTACCTGAAAATTATCTGTATTTATTCTGTTTGTTTAGTGATGGTTACTTGAAAACAAAACAAAAACCATAGGATTGGGCTAAACAACCAGTTTCTTGATTTTTCCACTGAGGTAATCCCTGCTGGTATTTAATTTCAATAATTGACTGGTTGCTCCCCAAACACAGCTCAGGTTTTCCCAGTCTTCTTGCTTTGGGCCTCTTTGCCTGGCAAAATTCCACTCACCTCGCAAAACCTATTTCCAACACCCCCTCCCCCTGGGAAGACGCCCCCGACCATCTCGCCGCCTCTGCAGCTGGACCGGCACTCCCGTGTCTGTGCTCCCAGAATGCCCTGGGTGTCGTCACAGCCGGCCACCCCCTGGACCCACTGGAAGGCAACAAAATGGAGCTGTCTCAGTAGGGCTCTAGAACAAACTTCCCAACTTCAGATACAGACCCTACCGCCTTCTAGTTCTAAAACCTGAGGCAAGTGTCCTAACTTTTCTGTGGACCAGGCAGCCCATCTTTCCAGGTTTTGCTCGATTCCCTTCTGGCTTTTAAGAGACGGATGTAAGCCTCAGAGGATGGACAGATAAGGAAGAAAAGGGAACTAAACAGTGGAATAAACACCGGGATGCAGACCATCAGACGGAAGCGGTGTGAAAAGAGAAGGATTTTTCTAGAGAGGAAAGAACAGGTCATCTGGAAGTCGCTGAGACACCAAACATCTAGCCCCGAAGTTAATATCCACACATTCACTTAGCAGCCTCTGTGGCCTACTGTTTGGGAGGTGTGGGTGAATTTGTCAGTAGCCCTGTGTTCCTGCACACCGGTGAGTCTGTGACGGAGGCTCAGGTGCAGTGACAGGATGAGACCTGAGCAGGCAGGTCCCAGCAGTCTGTCCTGGCACAGATCACAAAGTCCGCCTCTCGGGCAGGACCTAGCTTTGGGATTATGCCAGCCCGCCCCTGCCAAGGCAGAACTGCTTAACCTAGGGCTAAGAGAAGCCCATGGCTGTATAACTCAGGCATCAATGTACCTTTTTTTTTTTTTTTTTTTTAATGTTTATTTATTTTTGAGAGAAAGCACAAGCCAGGGAGGGACAGAGAGAGAAAGGGAGACACAGAATCTGAAGGCAGGCTCCATGCCGTCAGTGCAAAGCCCAATGCGGGGCTCGAACTCACCAACTGTGAGATCATGACCTGAGCCAAAGTTGGATGCTTAACCGACTGAGCCACCCAGGTGCCCCCAATGTACCCTCTTAACACACAAGTAAGCCCATGCCAGACCCTGGCTTTCAGTGTCCTGATGGCTTTCCCAGTCGCTCAGGCTATAGTCTGGGGTCCTTACCTTGGTCTGGCCCCCTGCCTACTTCTCTGTGTTCTGTCCCCATCTGGCCTCATTGTGGTCTCTTAAATACACCAAACCGGTCCCTTTCTAAGGGCCTTGGCACTTGCTGTCCCTCTCCTGAGGATCCACTCCTCCAGACACATGCATGGACTGTCCTCTCCTTTTGTTCGGGGGTCTGCTCGAATGTCAGCTCTTGGGTGATGTCTGCCGTGCTGACCTTACCTAAGGGAGGTCCTATCCTTCGCTCCCCACTTACCTGCTGTACTTAGCTTTTGCACACTCACCTCACCTGCATTACATCTGTTACCTACTTGCTCGCTGCCTTATTTGGTTTTTGTCAGCCTCCCCATCTGTGTATGCTCTGCGGCCGCAGAAACTCTATTTTGTTTTCTGCTGCATCATTGCATACCTGAGCAGGAACGGCAGTTAAGTGGATAAACAGAATGCAAGGCCCCCAACCCCCTCGTTCCCAGGGAGGAACCCAGGCCAGGGCCCAGAGCAGAAAGAACCTGTTCAAGGTCACACTCACTGGCTGGCGTGTCACAGATTCCAAATTGAGCCCACGTCTCCTGGCTCCCAGATGGAGATTTATGGTGCCACTCCATGTGATCTGAGGACCGGCCCTGTCACCCTCACCGTTCCTAAATACACACTGCAGGCTGGACTCTGAAAGGGAGGCTGAGTGCAAAAGGCTTCCTCTGCTGTACTTGAGTCTCTTTGTAGGTCTTACTCCAAGTAAGCTATGAATCTGAATGGAAAGGTTCTTTAAGAATCCGGGTCAGAGACGCCCGGGTGGCTCAGCCGGTTGAGTGACTGACTTCAGCTCAGGTCACGATCTCACAGTTTGTGAGTTCAAGCCCTGCGTTGGGCTCTGTGCTGACAGCTCGGAGCCTGGAGCCTGCTTTGGATTCTGTGTTTCCTTCTCTCTCTGCTCTTCCCCCACTCGTGCTCTGTCTCTCTCTGTCTCAGAAATAAATAAACCTTAAAAATTAAAAAAGAAAGAAAGAAAGAAAGAAAGAGAAAGAAAGAAAGAAAGAGAAAGAAAGAAAGAAAGAAAGAAAGAAAGAAAGAAAGAAAGAAAGAATCCGGGTCAGAGGAGCCTGGATGGCTCAGTCGGTTAAGCATCTGACTCTTGATTTTGGCTCAGGTCATGATCTCATGGTTCATGAGATCGAGCCCCGAGTCAGGTTCTGCGCTGAGCATGAATCCTGCTTGAGATTCTCTCTCCTGCTCTCTCTGCCCTTCTCCCACTTGTGCTCTCTCTGTCTTTCTCTGTCTCTCTCTCTCTTTAAAATAAATAAATAAACGTTAAAAAACTAAATTAAAAAAGAACCCAGGTCAAGCTCTCTCGGGTCCTCACCTCCAAGATGACCAAGGAAAGAAGGAGTGACAGTCATGCCACAAAGGACCATGTCATGTGCAGCCTACTCACTGCACCAGCTGTGCCCATTGCGTGGCCAAAGACAAGGCCACTAACAAGTTCATTATTCAGAACACGGTGGAGGCCACCTTGGTCAAGGACATTTCTAAAGTGAGTGTCTTCAACACCTGTGTGCTTCCCGAGCTGCATGTGACACTCCATTACTGTGTTACTGTGTGAGCGGTCCCATTCCCAGCAAGGTACTCAGGACTCAGGAACCACTCTTGTGAGGCACAAAAGGACGAGAACACCCACACCCTGATTTAGACCCGCGGGTCCTGCCCCACGACCTCCACCAAAGCCCATGGAAAGAGCTAAGTCCTTAAGGACTGAAGAACAATGGCTCTCTAGAAAAAAAATAAAATGGAGATTAGGCTTTAAAAAAGACGAAGAAAAGAAAAAAGAACCCAAGTCAAGATGATGCTGGGGGAGCCGGTCACGAACTATGTCCACAGAGGGCAGGTCAAGAGTCTACTGGATTTGGTTGGGTTGGAAGGCAGAAGGATTCCCAACAAGGTCAGGTGGAACTGGAGTGGGTGTCCAAGACGAGTGAAACAGAATCAGAGCCCGGCAGAGAGAGAAGAAAGACACAGCTACCCATTCATATAACGTTCACTCAGTCGGTCAGCAAATATTGAGTACCTACTGGAGTATTTTGGTATCTCTAAGGATGGGTGCATGGACAAGACAACCTGTGAGACCTTACAGCCCAAGGAACCCGATCCTGTATGACTTTGTCTTCAAAGGACCTCTTTGCAGAATGGTTTCTTCATCAACGGAAGCCCTGAGTACTCAGGACAAGAAGTATCCACAAAAGAAAGAGGCACAAGGGGCGCCTGGGTGGCGCAGTCGGTTGAGCGTCCGACTTCAGCCAGGTCACGATCTCACGGTCCGTGAGTTCGAGCCCCGCGTCGGGCTCTGGGCTGATGGCTCAGAGCCTGGAGCCTGTTTCCGATTCTGTGTCTCCCTCTTTCTCTGTCCCTCCCCCGTTCATGCTCTGTCTCTCTCTGTCCCAAAAATAAATAAAAAAATTTAAAAAAAAAAAAAAAAAAGAAAGAGGCACAAGCTTTTTCCTCTTCTCTCCTCTCCATCAGCAGCATGGATACCAATGATAACCATATCATGGAGTCATGGATGCTGGGCCACCCAGGGCCTCCATGGCTCATTTTGTCCATCCTCCTGCCCCTAAGAACAAACAATACTTTCTTGGACCCAGGTGAGGGTGGGCCATTTTTAGAGATTCCCAGCATAGTTAATTCCATAGCTTCCCTTGGTCTACTTTCCTTGACTATTGGCCTTTTCCATATGAAGTCTGCCCTCACACCTTGCTGCTATACCTATTTAAGTTCTTTTGTAAAGTTCATCTCAGTTATTACAGGCGATTCCATAGACACCGGACTCCCTTTTGCACCACTTACTAAAGACTACATCAAAATCTTAATCAATCAGCCAAAAAATAAATATGCATCGGGCATCAATTATATGCAAAAATCTATGGTAGGTTTAGGGAGAAGTACAAAAAGAAGGCAGAAGAAAGAGCCATGGACCTGGAGACGTAAGTGAGAATCACAGCTCTGACACTTGTTCCCATGAGGACAAATCTTCTTCCTCATGTCAAATTTATCATCTGTGAAATGGGGCGGCCAATTCTTACTCCATCTATCACCCTGGGTTGTTGTGAGTTTCAATAAAAATTACAACAAGCAGGGGCTTTATAAACTGTAAAATTCCATAGAAATAATGAGTCAGATGTAAGACGATGCAGTGGAAAAACACTGAACTTACAGCCACAGGGCTGAGTGGGCCTGACTCCATCATTTACTTCCCTTGGGACTTCGGGCAGCTCATTTAACCTGTTTGCCTCTCTGTAATAATGGCTTGTTGTGCAGTTTGAGACACTGAACGTAGAAGCATCCGTCATTAGCCTCTGGTACCTTAGCAGATCTCACATCTGTATTTGTTCATTCATTTGCAGGTGACCAGGGGCAAGAAGGGCATGCAGACAGACCAAGAAGAGATTGCAGTTGTGGTGAACACCTCGGTTCGACCAGGCATAAAGGGTCAGCCTGGGAGCAATGAGAAACGAGACTGGAAGGGTTGTGGAGGGGGTAGGGAGGGTGAATGCCAGACTAAGGAGTCTCAACTTGACAGAACCATTTGTAGCCATTAAGGAACCATTGATGGTTTTAGAACAGCAAGGTAGAAGATGGCAGATATTTCTGTTCTTTGTGGAAAGTGGCTCAGGAATGGGGAGTCTTCTGGAATTGTTGGGTTCTCCACTCAAGGGCTGAGTGGCTAACCTGCTGGAATGCAACGTGGGCTTCAGAGGGTCAAGACCTGGCTAGCACCTCTTTTGACATAGCTAGAGCTCAGAGCAAAACCTGCCCAGGGCCTTGTATTCATCACATACAGCTACGTAACAAATGACTTCAAGAAGTAGTGGTTAAAGCCAATTAAGAAATATGTATGTATTTATTAAATATTTAAAATAGTAAAGATTTGTTAAATAATTATTCTTATCTCACAGTTTCTGTGGGTTAAAAATTTGAGAGCGTGTTAGCTGGGGTGGCTTAGACTCTGGGTCTTTCATGAAGTTGCAATCAAGATGTCAGTCAGCCCAGCCTGGAGTCATCTGAGGGCCTGACTGGAACTATCATATCCACTTCCAAGATGGCGTACTCATATGGCTGACAAGTTGGTGCTGGTTGTTGGCAGGAAGCCTCGTTACTCAGCACATGAACCTCTTCACAGGGCTGCTTGAGAGTGGTCATGACATGGCAACGAATTCCCCAGAGCAAGTGTCCAAGAGAGAGCAAGGCAAAGGCTACAATGTCTTTGATGCACTAGCCTCAGAAGACACACACCCTCACCTTCATGATATTCCATTGGTCACACTGGTTAATTTTGGTTCAGTGTGGGAGGGAACCTACATAGGGACTGATCAAGGATCATTGGGGCCTTCTTAGGGGTTGGCTACCATGGCAGGGAGAGTGGGATGTCAAAGAGAATGATCTTGGAATCAAATAGATCGGGTTCAAATTTTAGGTCCTTGACTTACACCCTGTGTGACTTCAAGCAAGTCACATATCTCAAGCTTCAGTTTTGTCCCTCTGAAACGAGAATAAAATTAGCAGTGGCAGCGTCATAGAGCGTTGTAAGGAGCCAGCAAGGTGACGTGCATAGGGTGCTTGGTCCAGCTCCAAGCCCAGAGTCCATATTTGGTAGATAGTAGCTTTATGTGCTGGTATAATGCAGACAGGTAGGTAGAGAGTTGTTCTAGAAGCACAAAGTGTCCCTGTGGTAGGCTGAATAATGCTGCCTAAGGATGTCCATGCACTAATCTCCATAATTTACGAAAATGACACCATATATGGCAAAAGAGATTTTACAGATGTAAGCCAGTGATCTTGGGGTGGGGAGATTGTCCTGGATTAGCTGAACGGATGCAATGATGCCATCACATGGGTCTTTATGAGAGGCAGGCTGTAGCAATGTGGAGGTGAGAGGGTGAGGTGATGACAGAAGCAGAAACTACAGTCAGGCAGCCGCGAGCCAAGAGGCCAACGTATGCTGGCAGCTTGAAACTGGAAGAGGCAAGGAACAGATTCTCCCCTGAAGTTTCCAGAAGGAGCCATCCCTTCTGTCGCCCTGATTTTGGCCCCCTTTAGGCTCATTTCTGACTTCTGACACCAGAACTAGAGGAGAATGAATTTGTGTTGTTCGAATCTACTAAATTTGTGGTAATTTGTCGCAGCAGCAAGAGGGAGCTAATAGGCTCCTTTGAGGGGCTTGGGGAGGGGGATGGACAGGGAAAGAAAGGATAAAGGGAGGAGGAGGAGGAGGAGGAGGAGGAGGAGGGTGCATCTTACGAGAACCATTGCTCTCTCACAAGATAGAATGACAGCCCTGATCCTGTGGGCTCTGGAATTATCCAAGCACAAGGCATGGATTCAGGGCCCCAGCAGGGATAGTGGCTATATAGAGAAAGCAAGGAGTAACAGAGCAGTTCTGAAGATGACTGGCCTGGCCTGTCGACTTAAAGTGCCTTTTGTTTAATGCCATATCTGATAAAGGGTTAGTATCCAAAATACATAAAGAACAGATACAACTCAACACCCAAAAAACAAACACTGCAATAAAAAATGGATAGAAGGGGCGCCTGGGTGGCTCGGTCAGTTGAGCACCAGACTCTTGATCTCAGCTCAGGTCATGATCTCACGGTTCTTGGGATGGGCTCTGTCAGCACAGAGCCTGCTTGGGATTCTCTCTCCCCCTCTCTCTCTGCACCTCTCACTCTCTTGCTCGCTCTCTCAAAATAAATAAACTTTTTTTTAAAAAAAAATGGGCAGAAGACATGAATAGACATTTCTCCAAAGGAGACTTCCAGACGGCCAACAGACACATGAAAAGATGCTCAACATCACTCATCATCAGGAAAATGCAAATCAGAACTACAGTAAGATATCACTTCACACCTGTCAGGATGGTCAAAATCAAAAGCACAAGAAACAAGTGTTGGCGAGGATGTGGAGAAAAAGGATCACGTTACACTGCTGGTGGGAATGCAAACTGGTGCAGCCACGGTGGAAAACAGTATGGAGTTTCCTCAAAAAGTTAAAAATGGAACTGTCCTAAGACCCAGTAGTTGCACTACTAGGTATTAACCCAAATAATATAAAAACACTAATTCAAAGGGATACATGCACCCCTATGTTTACTGCAGCATTGTTTACAATAGCCATATTATGGAAGCAGCCCAAGTGTCCATCAATAAATGAATGGATAAAGAGAAGGTGGTATATATATATATTAAATATATATATATACTATTATATATACAATATATATATTAAATCATATAAGAAGGTGGTATGTATATATATATATACACACATATATATGTATACATATATACATATGTGTATATATACATATATGTGTGTATATATATGTATACATATATACATATGTGTATATATACATATATGTGTGTATATGTGTGTATATATATACATTATGCAACCATAAAAAAGAATAAAATTTTACCATTTGCAACAATATGAATGGAGCTAGAGAGTATAATGCTAAGTGAAATAAGTCAGTCAGAGAAAGAAAAATACCTCTGATCTCACTCATATGTGGACTTTAAGAAACAAAGCAAATGAGCAAAGGGAAAAAAGAGAGAGAGAGAGGCAAACCAAGAAACAGACTCTTAGCTATAGAGAAGAAACCAATGGTTACCAGAGGGGAGGTGGGTGGGGGTGGGGGAGATAGGTGCTGGGGATGAAAAGTACACTTACCACAGTAAACACTGAGCAACGTATAGAGTTGTTGAATCACTATATTATATATACACCTGAAACTAATATAATATATCACGCTATGTTAACTATACAGGAATTAAGATTTAAAACTCAATAATAGGGCGCCTAGGTGGCTCAGTAAGTTGGGCATCTGACTTCAGCTCCTGTCACGATCTCCCCGTTCGTGAGTTTGAGCCCCACGTCAGGCTCTGTGCTGACAGCTCAGAGCCTGGAGCCTGCTTTGGATTCTGTGTCTCCCTCTCTCTCTCTGCCTGTCCCCTGCTCACGCTCTCGCTCTCTCAAAAATAAATGAACATTTAAAAAAAATTTTTTAATAAAAATTTTAAGAACTCAACAATAAAAAATGAGTAAATAAACAAAATGCCTTTTGCTTGACAAGAAGTAAAATTGGGTGGGCCGGTTCCTGATGATCTCAGTGGCCCTGCTCCGAGATGGACATTGGGCAAACTTCTCTCTCCCCTCAGAAAGGGGACAGAGACAGGGACTAGGAGAAACTGTCTCCTGAAACCCTGGGGAGATGAGAGGAAGTGGGGGATGCAGGAGGCCGTGGGCAGCTCATCAAGAAAAACAGGATTCGGAACCCCAAGTTCTTCCAACTTGCTGCTCAGTGACACCGAGAAAGTCAGGTTCACTTTTGTCGAACGTCAAATGAGATTGCTGTAAGAATCGCATAGGTGAAGCCGTGTAGTGTATTCTACACAACAGGCATATGGGACGCGATCAATAAGTGTTAGCTATTATTACAGCGACCCGAACGTCTGGTCTGACCTCCCCACCCACAACACCCCCATCTGTAAGAGAGGCACGGCTCCGTGGGTGGTGTTAAATCGTCAGTAAAATCACCCACGTAGCAGGGGCTCCATTAACGTCAGGTAGTCTTAACATTATTAGGAACCCAAGCTTGGGAATCCTACAATTCATCCTCACGCTCACGGAGCACTTAGGAGCAGCCTGACCTTGGATGATCAGTTGGTCATCTCCGACCTAGGAATGACTATCCCTTCTTTCAGGGTAGCTGTGAGGACAAGAGACATGAACCGATCGCAGTGCGCTGGGCGCTGAGTAGATCCCCCGTAAACGACAGCTATTGCGATGGCCGGTGGCCAGGCCCATCAGCAGGGAGAAGCGTCTCCCACCAAAGGCAAATCAGATGACATTGAAGAATCTTTCTGTTCCCCCGTGACCCTTGCCGCTCACCTGGCTGACACTGCTCAGGAGTGATGACGAAGGCAGTGAGCTCTTGCCGCCCGACACGGCCAGCTGGATAAGTGGGAGAGGAGCGATTAGCAAGCCGGGAGCAGAGCCGACCGCATCACCCTCAGGGTCCCGTGTTTGCCGCGCAGTCACCTCCAGGCAGTCCCACCAGCAGCCCTGCTCTGGTCCAATGCAAAGGCAGTGCCTGCACTTGCAGAGGCCATACCGACTGGTTACAGATAGAAGTTCTCACTGGCACAGCATCTCGGTTCCTGCTGCCGGGTGGGGCCCAAAGGTGGGTGTGCCCTGTCCCTAAGCAAAATCCTTGCGGCCTCCTGCGAGAACAGTAATAATAGAAGCTTATAACCGTGCTTGTGCGCCAGGGGCTCTGCTGAGCACCCTTCTTAAGGAGGTAGATTACCTTCTACCCACTTGACAGGTGAGAAAACTGAGACACAAGGAAATTAAGCAACTGGCTGCAAGTTATTCAAGTGGTAAGCAGAGAATCAGGATTCAAATCCAGTCATCTGTCTTTGGAGGCCCTGCTCTCCCCATCAGGCCACTCAAGCGCACTACCTTGGGCACCCGTAGTCATAAAAGTCACCCTCGTTGATGGCCTTGGAGCCTGCAATGCAGAGAGGAGGCAGACGCTGGCACCACACTCCCGGGATCGCAAGAGGATCCCTGCCTGGGAGGAACCAACCAGACCGCACTTGCCCTACTGGAGCTCGGCCCCCTCCCTGTTCCTCCGCTACCCTCTGTACTGCTCCTCTGAGACCTTGAGACCTTTGCGGAGTCGGCTTCCAGATCCCTGGTGGAGGGAATCCGGTTTCACCCAGGTCCTCCCCAGCGCCTCCAGGCCAGCCCTAGGTAGAAGGCTTCCTGGCCAAGACACTAGAAAGTTTCCAACCCTTCACAAACCCCCTCTGGGTGGGGAGATGAAATAAAAAGACAGAGAGGGAGGAGGGGCCATCGGAGAACTGAGTTTTCCCCAGACACTGAGCAAGCCTTCAACATCCTGAGGACTGGACTCCAACAAGTTGCAACTCACCAAAACGTCTTCCCCTCCAGCTGCACCGGCTAATTACAAGAGAAAGGCTGAAAGGGAAGGTTCAAGCTTTCCATGACAGTGTGGTTTTTCTCTCTTACTCTCCTTTCTCCCCCTCCTCCATTCTTCCTTACCCACTCTCACTCCTCTTCTTCCTCCCGCTCTGGCTCCTGGCAACACGCTCCTGCAGAGAGGTACGAGTTAGCTGTGTGCACTGAGCACAGACTCATCTGTCATAAGGGTCTTCCAGAAGCCACAGAATCGAATCCCTGGCTCCTAACACACACACAAAAAAAATCTGCTCACCTGTCAGCATCCTCCAGAAAAGGGGTAGCAAAGGCTGGATGGCTCCCCTCAAGACAGCCTTCCAAAGTAATGCTTACTTCTTTTTGCACAAGTGATGCCCACTCATGCAAAAGATACAAACGCTTAAGATTAGCCCCGACCCCAGCCACCAGCGATAACACATTATCGATACTTTGCTCTGCACTAAATCCTTGACATTCCCAAGAATTATGCCTCAAGATCTCCATGACTCTCCAAATTTAAGAAGATGGATATGTTAGGGGCAAACCCCAAGAGCCTTTGCAAAGAGATCCTTACTCTACATCTAAACTGTATCATCGTAGGCTTTAGGAAGGGAATGTCCTAGTTTGAGACCGGGAGTGGATGCGGTACCACCCACTTTACAGATGAGGAAACTGAGGCCAAAGGGATGTACCCGTTTTTCTGTGGCCCTCAGTTAAATGGGAGTCAAAGATGCAAAGAGAAGGGAACTTCTTGGCAGAGTCTGCAGAGAACTGGCTGGTGCCTGTGTTGGCCAGGAACTTGGGAGGCACAGGGAAGCCAATAGGAATCTTGTCCTCCACCTGCACTAACAGGTTGAGTCTCCAGCTTGACCAAACCCGAGTTTTCCAGAATTTGCCACCCGGTGTGTTGTCTGGGTCTGGGAAATGAGACATTGGTGGGTCTGAACAACCACCCTGTGGCCCCAGGTGGCCCCATGCTGACACAGGGTGTGTGCTCCCAGGTAGCAGAACTGGGACCAGCGTATCCCCAGAGAAGGCCACCAAGGAGAGGGACAGATAGATGCTCGCATTGGATGTCACAGGAACACTAGGTTCCAGAGAGCGTGTCCTACCCAGGCATTCAGGGAGAGCTTGCCAGGACAGGAAACCTGGGACCAGCCCGCCTCCTCACCCCTGTCCCGCACTTAACACTACTTAACCCTGGCCAAGTCCTCTGACAACCGGCATCAAACAGGGGCAAATCCACCTTGAACAAAAAGATCCAGACACCCCAGACTGGCGGTTGAGCTTACCCTCCTATTCCAGGGCAACCAAAAAGCTCTGGGCAATGCTTTGGAGTTAGTTGCAACCTGTAATGTTGCCTGCCCCTCCCCTTCCTCCTCCAGGATTGAGCCTGGAGCTAAAAGCCCTCACTCGCCACTCCCTTTGCACAGCCCAGAGCCAGCTGCGGAGAGTATTCCATTCCTAGACCTGCCACGGATTGACTCATCCCCTGCCAGCTTTCCCTGAGCCCTAGCCCAGAGTCTGTTCTCGCCGCACCCACAAAGCCCTCGCTGGATGCCCCTCTTTCTTGCGCCGGAACCTCTAAGAAGAGTCCATTTATTTTTTCCCCCAGCCGTGCCCAAGCTCCTACAGCTTCTGTCTTCATATTTCATCTCTCTGGTGGCTCATCACAGAGAAGAAAGAAGGGTTTAATGAGAACAATTCTAGATAATGATAAAAAGAGGAAGGAAAGATCCACACGCTAAGAATCCCAGCTAGCTCATTCTTCCAAATGACCTAGTGGAGAAGTTTAATGGAGGAGACCCATTGCCCAAGTTTCACGAGGGCCTTTGGAGCACTCCAAGGATCTCTAAGTTCTTGGGAAGTGTTTGGAAATAGAAAATTAATAATTTTGGAACCATTCAAGAGCCAAAAAAATAAAAATAAAAACACTCATATGACTTCTGACCCAGATACTGTTTCCTCCCAAGATACAGACACACCCTTCTTATGTGCTTTGGTACCCATGCCTCCTACGTGTAAACATCCACACATACCACCTCCACACAAACCCGGAGATGCTGGGGATTTGATCTGCCCCAGGTAGAGCAGGTAGAGTTGTCAGATAAAAATAAAAACGTAGGCTACTTGGTTAAATTTGAATTTCAGAGAAACAACAAATTTCAATGTAAGTATGTCTCAAATATTGCATGGGACATTCTTACGCTAAACTCTATTCATCGTTTATCTGCAACTTTAATTTAATTGACCATCTTATACTTTATCTGACATCCTTAACCCTAAGGCATCTACCCTAGGCCCCCCACAGAAACACTACTACCTAGCCCCACATAGACCCTCTACCATAAATGTGAACCTTGATCCGTTGTGAATTCTATTTTCGTATAATTGTCTGAAAATTACTAGGGCTGAGGATCTAGGGCAGAGCAAGTTGCTTTAAGGCCCCTCACCATCTGCCTTAATCCTGCTCCCACTCAGGAATATGCCCATGATTAAATGTTAAGAGTGTAGGGATGCTCAAACTCACCAAATGTCAAAGACCTTTGGTATCCCAAAAGGTTATTTTCTCTCTCATCCTAAATTTTCCCTCCACAACGGTACTGGTTTGGATTAAGAAACGGCTGAAAGTATTGGTCCAGGTGAAGAGTTTAATTCTCAGGTGCTAGAGAAAATCAAAGAAGTGGCTTAGCTGGTTTCTAAGGTAACATCACAGAGATGCCCAGGACAGCAGTCGTGCTGTCTTAGCAGATCTATTGTTAAAGGACTAGATGTATATTGAGCCTATCATGAAGGCTACAACTCTGTACTCCATAAACACTGACCATGACAATGAAGACAGGGTCTCAGGGCATCCCTAAGTTCTTCCCCTGCTCATCTCCCGGATAGCTATGCACCCTCCAATTTGATGAGCTCTCTCTCTCTCTCTCTCTCCTAGAGTAGAGCAAAGATCTCCAAAATTTCTGATAGAGCTCCTTGAAACATCTCTGTTGGGGGCCTTTCCCTTGTTAGGCATGTGTGGACAAGATTCCCTCACGCTTTTGACTCACCCTGAAACGAGGTCTGCCCAAGGCTCAGGTCTCTAGCTGGCAGCTTGGCAGTGAGCCTGTGATGGTTGGGAAAAGAAGCATTCTATTCGGCTTTCCAATGCTGGCTTGCCTCAGAGATCGATACTGCCAACCCGCCCTCCTGCGGCTTCTATTTCCAGGCTGGTAGAATGGGTTCACGTAACTAACCAGATATTGTCAGAAGGACCAAAGAGATGATGTCTGTGAACATTTGGTGAATTCTCAGAAGGACATGGTCAGGTTCTGAAACATAAGGCATCCTTCAAGGATAAGATATGGCTTAAAGCTTCCAAAGAGATTTTTCTATCTCCAGGACATATCCCGTGAGAAACTCAGAGTTTTTAGGTGCAGAAAAAACATCTCTGGTCTCCTAGAACCCGCACAATTTTTTGGAAAAAGAAAGAGCTACAAGGCTCCCAGAGGGAATAGAAAGCATAATGGAAGAGGGGTTCAACCTTCAGCGAGAGGACCAGCGTCGGAGCTTCCTAAGAGTGGGAGATTTCTGCTCCTGAAAGCTGACAAAACAATGAGCTCTTACCACACAGCATCTTGCAGAGTCAACGTACCATAAACATACACAATCCCAACACTCTTCGAGGTGGCAGAAGAAGACGTCAGGGACCGCCCGGCGCCACTCCAAATCCAAAAATCCACGAAGACGTTGTAGTGAAAGTCCTTTTGATCGCAAAGAACAGAAACCCTCTCGGACGAGTTCAAGGAGTGACAGGGGCTGTTGAGAGGGAATACTGGAATCATGTCACGGAGTGTCATGGAATCGTGGGGAAAACATCAGAGGATTCAAGAAAACCAGGGTGACTCTCACTTGTCTCCAGCTTATCAGCCGCATCCTCCTCACTTGCCACTGAGTGCCTGTTCATCTTGTTGCCCAATATCCCAGCCTCCGCTAAGACTTTTCAGCTCCCGTGACCACAACCAATTCTTTCACTCACATGTCTGAACGAGGGTCTAGTGGGCCCAGCTCACTGAGGAATGAGTCTTGACGGGGTCAGGTGTCCTTCCCTGAGCCAATCACTGTGATGGGACAGGGAGGGTTCAAGGCACTGAGACTTGCTCCCCGTGAGCAGAGGCAGAACAACCATCACGATGCCTGGTAAGAAGGGAACGATGAATACACCGACGGGGGGAGTTAAGGCTAAGAGGAAATACCCTCCTTGTCCACAGTGAATTGAGACTTCAGGCCAAAAGGCCATCCATTTAGTGGGCAGTATGCTAAGAAGTTTACCTGTTGTCCTGTTTCATACTCCCGTCAACCCTGCACAGGGGGATAATTATTCCCATTTCACAAGCAAGGAAAACTGAAGCTCAGCAAGGTCACACACCAAGGTCCCTGAGTTAATGGGCGGAGGCGCTATGGTCCAACCCAGGCCTGTATGACTCCTGACCAGTGCGTCTGCAGACACAGTCCTCCATGGAACAAGGTTCTGCCTCTGTACGTGGACTCAAATGAAATGCAGACAATGAAAGGGATTTTTCACCCCAAATCACCCTGAGTGAGGAAGAACGGGAAGGGACAGGGAGACCAAGAAAAAGAAATGATGTGTTTTTCCTGAGTAAATAAGGACGAAATGGTAGAAAGGTGGAAGAAGGCTGGCCTATATAAGGACCTCGGGTGTGAAACAAAGGGTAGCAGAGAAAAATGAAAGCCAAGGCCATAGAAGAGTACTTACTTGAAAGGAGTGATTTTTTGCTGCTGATCTTTGTTCCTGTACCAGAAGTGCCTATTAAAAAAAAAAAAAAATGCCGTTGCTTCAGCAACAGACGGAACCGGAGGCCCCGCAAGGCCTTTGCCAGGTCAAGAGCTTTTTCTATTCCCCCGACCCCCATCATTTCCATTGTCAAGACGAGGGGCAGAGGCTTGCTGAGGCACACCGCTCAGAAGGTGTGGCAGAAACCCAGACCTCATCTGAACCGAAGAAGAAGTTAAAGAAGCCTTGGGGGGCAGGGGCACCCTACTATGGGCTCTTCCCAGTCATACCTGAAGACAGTGACCGAAGCTGAGACAAAAAGCAAGTCCTGAAGCGGATCCCTACAGGAAGTAAGAGGAAGGGGAACGGAGAAATGATCAAAACTAAGACACACACCCCTAAGATCCAGAAACGGACACATACACACTCGCACAGAAACAGGGAAACGGAGACCGCAGAGACCAGGCTGCCTTGTTTATTCTCCTGAAAGGCATCTGGATTTCTCAGTGAGATCCTGATTTGGGTCTTTTCCTCATTTTCCATCTGGACTGAATGGTGAAACGGCCTGGCACGAGAGGTGCCGTGAGTCAGCTGCAGATTCAGGCTTGGTCCCTCTGCCCCTCCGCTCTGCTCTTTGCCAGACCACACAACCTCCCTCCCTCCTGCCAAGCGTGGCTTAGCTCACCATCCAGGTATCGCACTTCAAAGACTTGGGGGTGAGGTGGGCTGGGCTGGGCCAGCCTCGGGAGGGGAGCAGAGTCCACTCCCGGCCCAAACACTCTTCGTCAGTTCTCTTGAACACCTTCTGCTCCTCTCACACCCCTGACACTTGGAATAACCCCTGGAAGTTAGAGCTGGAAAACCCGACTTTTCACTGGAGCGGTCTGTCTCTTCCACACTGCAGGTCTGTGCAGCTTTATGACTGTGGGGTTGACCAGATGTCAGCCAAAGCCCAAGCACCGCCTGGCACCAACAGAGTCTGTGCGTTCCTCCCTGAAGTATACTCCCCAGGGTGATCCAAAGACCAGGGGTGCTTGAGTGACCAGAAACCACGGGACATCTTGCAAGGTGTGTGGATCATCAGGGTGTGGTCTGCTTCCTACATCTTCTAAGGTACGACCTTTAGGCCACTTTGTATCAAGAGTAGGGGGGCGATCTCCCACAGAAAACTGTAAAGACCTCTGCGATCAGGAAACACACTCATCTCATCTTCGTGTCCCCGGCAACGCAAAGTGAAGGGCAGTGCCTCGTGCTAAAGTGCTCTCACTAATCGTCTGCTGACTTGAGTTCACTTGCCGGTAGCCTCCTCTGACTTTTTTCTGAAACACGGCAGAACCGGAGCAGCATGAAAACAACATGACGTTTCTTCCTTTCTCAAATCTGTTCTCTCCTGACGCTTGGGTCTATGCATGAGCCTGAGCGCTCGTCCAAGGACTCAGTGTCCTATTGTTTCACTGGTGGAAAACCTGAGGACAAAAATGCCTTTGACATAAAAAAGTAAAACAAAATAAAAGCTTTTAACACTCATTGATCTGTCAG
Organism: Panthera tigris; assembly: GCF_018350195.1. NCBI lineage: Eukaryota > Metazoa > Chordata > Mammalia > Carnivora > Felidae > Panthera > Panthera tigris. The sequence goes on along the minus strand of NC_056667.1, from coordinate 199,341,162 downwards.
GCATGGTGGCGGTGGGCAGAAGACGACCCCCCATGACGCGTGTGCTCTCGTATAAAGTCCTCCCCCTGAGTGTTAGTGGGACATGTAATTTGCTTTCAACCACTAGAATATGGCAAAGGTGACGGGACATCACTTCTGTGATTGTGGTACCTCATACGGCAAAGGTGAAGGGACTTTGCCGATGTAATTAATTTGCAGTTGACTGAGTCAATTCCAAGGGAGATTTTCCTGGGTGAGCCTGAACTAATCAGGGGAGCTTTAAAAAAAAAAAAAAAAAGAGGGTCTAGATGTTCCCTGAAGTTAGAAATTTAAACCTGCCGAGGTGCTCCCTGCCCACGCATACCCTGTCTCTCTGTCTCTGTCCCTACTGTCTCTCTCTCTCTCTTTTTCTCTCAGCTAGAATGACACTTTCTGATGTGGGTAGAGGGGCTTGGTTTCTGGATAGGCAGACAGCCACCCCCCTCCCCATTCCCCCCCCCCAGTCCATCCTAGCTGTCTCAAATGTTCATTTCCCTCGACACATGCCAGTCTCTTCCTGCCGTGACGTGATGACCAGCTCTCGACGTCTTGCAGCAAGATCTAATCAAATCAAACAGGTGGCCTCCACCTGCCCTTCCTCCCCAGCACCTCCTCTCCGCCTTCCTGCAAAATGGAGCATGATTGCCCAGAAAACGTGAGTTCTCCTCCCAAGCCCAGACCGTGCGTGGTGTTCTATTCCGCACAGAGCCTTCCCTCCAGGAGTCCGTACCCTCACTGCCACGTTTTTGTGGATGATTCCCCAGATCTCTACCACCAGCCCTGCCGTGCTGTCTGTGCTGAGGCTGGCTTCCGCCAGACGTTGCCCATGTCCGCCTCCTTCTCTCCACTTTTCCTCAGTGCTTCCTCTGCCCGGATCATCTGCCTCCCACCCCATCCTCTCAGATGTCCAGCCTCTAGAACCTCAAACTCACGTACCCTCCACACACCCGCCTTCCTCAAATATTTCCTTTACTGGCCACCGAATTCTGCCTCCGTAATATAGAAGAAAATCATCTGTCGTCCTACTTATTATTCGGGAATGTTCAGGTGAATGTTCAGGGTGTGAGAACAAAGAAGCTCCATAAATTTAACAGCGTACCTGAGGCAGAACACTTACACTTTCATTCTGTGTTAACATTCAGTCTGTAGGAACAGCGGAAGCGGGTAGAGCCGTGTACGTGGGGCCGGACGGCCGTGGAATAATGATTGTCCAGGCTGAAGGATGGGCTCGTGGGGATGATTACCCTCCTCTATTTGCTTCTGCGTATTTTTGAGATGCTCCACCATAAAAATGTTTTTAAGTCGAGTTCAATAACCAGTTAAATCCTTAATTAAAAAAGAAGTGGGCAAGGATGAGCCCACACTGTTTTCATCGGTCCCAAGTGGTAACAGTAGCCTGAAAGCGTGTCACTGCTTTGCTATTGCCTCTCCTGAACCCCAGCCCCCTCCCGGCTGGATCCTTCCTGTTTCTTGCCAGGGGCTGTGTGCGTGTGCAACATCTGTTCTACAGCGGTGAGAAGCTGGCTGGGCAGATGGATAGATGCATTTGTACCGCGATGATGCCAGCACACTATTAGGGTGTTTTCACTCTTTTCTCTCACCGGAAGGTGGGGGGGGTTGAGTCCGGGCACCAGCACAGAGCTACTTAGCTTACGACAGTCCGTCTCTGGGTCTCTCGAGTACACAGCATGGTCTGTCTGCGTTTCACACTCCACTTCCTGTCCGAGTCCAAGATTCACACAACTCATGACCTGTTTTCAGACCAGGAGCCATCAGACACAGGTGGCCACATCTTTTGGGCCCGCACCGGCGGTGTGCGGACAGAGAATCATTGCGCCAGATGCGGGGGGCGTCCGTCACACCTTTCTGAGGACCAGATAAAGTCCCTGTACCTTTCCAGGCCTGTGGCTCTTCATTTTGACTTTGACTTTCAACCTGTAGAGCCAATATTGACCTCATTGGTTTCTTCCCAGACTCTCAGAGTAGAGTTGGGCCACATGCATTCCAAATACCCAGCTCTGGCCAAAATCAAGCACCCGGGAAGTGCCCAGAATGGCCTCTAAGTGTCCCCAACACAGGCACTTCACTCCCCCCACCCCCAGCAACACTTCTGCTGCCCTCTGCCATCTGGCTGGGTTTCTCACTGGCTGCAGGAAGCAAGTGATTATGGAGGATTTAATAATTATCAACAAAGGAAATTAAAATGTGTTTGGTTTCATGTCTTTTGCCTTTAATGCTTTCGCAATCTAGAAAAGGTAACTAAGGTGGAAGGCTGGCCACTGAGAAATAAAAAATAAGTAAATAGAAAGGAGGAGAGAAACAGACCTCATCCATTAATCTGTAGACATTCCGTGGGGCTTCCAGGGGGCCCACTGCTGCCTAGACCCTAGACAGCACAGGACTGAACCCCACGGTCAAATCACCTGCTCTCAGGGCACTTTCTTTCTAGACATAATGAAGGCCTGGAAAGACGATGAGAAAAAGATGCAAACCTGGCTACAAAAATACCCCCATGAAAACGTGTTTGAAGAAGGTATTGTGAATAATAACTACCACTTGAGTGTTTACTATGTGTTATGAATTGAATTCTGCCCCTGCCCAAATTCCTGTGTTGAACTCCTCTAACTTCATGTCCCTCACAAGGTGAACATATTTGGAAACAGGGCCACCGAGGGGGCACCTGGGTGGCTCAGTCGTTTGGGCATCTGACTTCGATTCAGGTCATGATCTCACAGTTCATAGGTTCAAGTCCTGTGGGAGCCTGCTTTGTGTTCTGTGTGTGTTTCTCTTGCTGTCTGCCCCTCCCCCGCTCATACTTTCTCTGTCCAAAAAATAAATAAAAACATTAAAAAAGTTTTTTACAGGGGCGCCTGGGTGGCGCAGTTGGTTAAGCGTCCGACTTCAGCCAGGTCGCGATCTCGCGGTCCGTGAGTTCGAGCCCCACGTCAGGCTCTGGGCTGATGGCTCGGAGCCTGGAGCCTGTTTCCAATTCTGTGTCTCCCTCTCTCTCTGCCCCTCCCCCGTTCATGCTCTGTCTCTCTCTGTCCCAAAAATAAATAAAAAACGTTGAAAAAAAAAATTTAAAAAAAAAAAGTTTTTTACAAAATAATAACAAAATTAAATAAATAAAAAGGAAATAGGGTCATTACAAGTGTAATCCGTTAAGATGAGGTCATATTGGAGTAAAGTGGCCCCTAATCCAATATGACTGGGGTCCTTTTGAACAGGGACATCAGGACACAGACACACACAAGGGGTACGTCATTCATAGACCACAGCTAGGCTGTTCCCAAGGAACTACCAGAAACTGGGAGAGAAGCCTGGAACACATCCTTCCCTGGCACCTTCCAAGGGAGCCCCACCCTGCCGACGACACCTTGGTCTTGAACTCATAGCCTCCCGAAGCGTGAGACAATGAACTTCTGTTGTCACAGCAGCCCTAGCAAATTAATACACTGTGTAACAGGTGCTGTGCTATGTGATTTAGAGATTATCTCATTTAACCCTCGTGCCAACCCATTGGTAGGTAACATAGCCCATTTTACAGCAGAATAAACTGAGCCAGGGGAAGGTTAAGTAACTTCCTCAAGGTTGGGCTGCTTTAATCTGAAGGGACCGTGTTATTCAAAACTCGGGGTTCAGGAGCAGCTGGGTGGCTCGGTTGGTTAAGCGTCCGACTCTTGGTTTCGGCTCAGGTCATGATCTCACAGTTCCTGGGATCTGCCAGTGCGTGAAATCTGACAGTGCTGGGCCTGCTTGGGATTCTCTCTCTCCCCCTCTCTCTCTCTCTCTGCCCCTCACCTGCTTGTTCTCTCTCACTCTTTGGTTCAGACTGCATGAGAGATGGAAGTGTTGAATCACTATATTGTATACTTGAAACTAATATAACACTGTATGTTAACTATACTGGAATTAAAATAAAATGTGAGGGACGCCTGGGTGGCTCAGTCAGTTAAGCGTCCGACTTCGGCTCAGGTCATGATCTCACAGTCCATGAGTTCGAGCCCCGCGTCGGGCTCTGTGCTGACAGCTCGGAGCCTGGAGCCTGTTTCAGATTCTGTGTCTCCCTCTCTCTGACCCTCCCCTGTTCATGCTCTGTCTCTCTCTGTCTCAAAAATAAATAAACGTTAAAAAAATAAATAAAATAAAATAAAATTTGAAAAATAAAGTTATCATCAAAACAAAATGAAAACGGGGGCATGTGGATGGCTCAGTCGGCTAAGTGGCTGATTTTGGCTCAGGTCATGATCTCACGGTTCATGAATTCAAGTGCCACATCAGGTTCTCTGCTGTCGGCACAGAGCCTACTTTGGATCCTCCGTCCCCTTTTTTCTCTGTCCCTCTCCTGCCTGATGTCTCTCTTTCAAAATAAATAAATAAACTTAAAAGAAAAAAAAAAAAGCATGGGGTGCAGGGAAGCCAAACCCACCCTCCACAGCCAGTGTCGCCTCACTGGGTAAACCCCCCATCTTTCTCCCCTCGGCCTTTCAATCCTTACTCCAGACAGATGTTGTCTCTTTGGCTGGCTTATGGTTAAGATGCTTCCCTGTCCTGCTCGGTGGTCGAGTTGGTGCCTTCACCTGTTCTAAGTCTATACAAGTGGAAGGGCCTAGTGAGACGGGATATTCGTGCTGCGTGTGATACCTCAACTCGAGCACCCTCGTTCACCAGCAAATCGGTAGCCTTCTCCCTGGGAATCGCGCCATCTGTGCGGGCAGCCTCTGACACATGCCTCCCAGCCATCAGAATACAGACCGTTCACGTTCTTTATATGTGTTTAATACGCGTCTTTGTCTAAGGCTTGTCACTCCGTGGCGTGCGGATTCCTTCTGTCACACAGCCTCCCTCGCCACTCTGGAAGACACGTCCCGTTTTCAAAGGCATGACAGCCAAGTAGCACTACTGTCTTCATCACGGGCCACTAGGCTAACGGGTGGACGCAAGCCTGACCCTGAGACAGTGCACCAGCGCCGACTGGGGCGACGTGATGCTGTCTCATAAAAGTGAAGATGTCGCGGGACCATTTTGTTTTGCAGGTGATTTAAGGGAGTTTTCACGGGCGATTTCGACTCTACTCAATTTGTGTATTTCAAGCTGATTTCAGTCACTACATAAGCCATGACTCCATTGTAGTTTTTAAAAAAAAACAGTGAGGATGGGGCGCCCGGGAGGCTCAGTCAGTTGAGTGTCAGACTCAATTTTGGCTAAGGTCATGAACTCGTGGTTCATGAGATCAAACCCCTGCATCAGGTTCTGTGCTGACAGAGTGGAGCCTGCTTGCAATTCCCTCTCTCTCTCTCTCTCTCTCTCTCTCTCTGCCCCTCCTCTGCTCATGCTTCCTCTCTCTCTCTCTCAAAATAAATAAATAAATTTAAGTAAATATATAAATAAATAATAAAAACACAGTGAGAGAGGGACACCTGGGTGGCTCAGTTGGCTCAGTCAGTTGAGCCTCTGACTTCAGCTCAGGTCATGATCTCATGGTTCATGAATTCAAGCTCTGCATCGGGCTCTCTGCATCCATGTGGAGCCCGCTTCAGATCCTCTGTCTTGCTCTGTCTCTGCCCCTCCCCAACTTGTGCTCGCTCTCGTGCTCTCTCTCAAAACTAAACATAAAAAAAAAAAAAATAGCGAGAGAATTATATCAGCAAAGAAGACATCATACAAGCCAAAAAATCTTGTACCATAACAATTAAAGCATAATCGGACAGGAGTGATTTATTTTCAGCAGAACATCAAGTAAACATCAACCAACACACTAAGTTAATGTTGTCATTTTGTGTTTTGTTGGGTTTGTAGTTTTGATTGAGTTTATTGACATATTTGTTGGATTTTACAATGAGATAAGCTTATGGAACTTAGGCCTTATTGTGTTTGTACATATTTAAGTTATACTACAATTAACATATTTTAAGTCCAACAGAAGTAGTATATTGGAATTTATTGATATTTTAAAAGATTTTAAGTAAAACAAGACTATTTCAATTATTCACATTTGAGACACAAAGGGTTGAGCAGACTAGTAGATAAAGGGACAAAATAGAAACACATCAACAGTGACATGACCGATAGTCAGAATGATGCAGAAATAAAACAAGGTGATTAACAAAATGCTGGAATAATTAGGGAATGGTAAATAGTTTTCATTCAAAAGTAATTTATTAAGGGCCTTCCATGCCAGGAACTGTCCTGGGGACTCCTGGCCAAGAAGGAGGGAAAGAAGGAAAAGTGGAAATAATATATGAAGTTGAGTATGGCCTTGGGTCCTTCAAAACATTCTGTCCAAAGGGAAAGATTCGGTCTAGTAGGTAATAATGATCAAGCACTAATGAGGCTCACATAGACTGCCTCATTTAAGGCTCACAAAAACCATATGGGGTAGACAATAAACTCCCTCCATTTTACTGATGAGGACAGAGGACCACATAGGATAAACACAGCTACATAGCTAGGTGTCTTTAGGAAATTACACATGTGAGTCAGGGAAACCTTTCAAAGTAGATGTGATTTCATTTGGGTCTTTAATAATGACTAATTCACTAGTCAGAACAAAGGGGAAAGGCATTCTTGTCAGAATGAATAGTTTGTGCGAAGATACGGGAGCATGGAAAGGCATAGCTTCTCTAAGGAATGGCACAAAGGTGCCGACTGGCCCAGCTGAGAACATGACCAGAGTCAGCTGCTTTGAAGGGGTTCAGGCCCATTCCTCAACTCTGGTAATGGATCAAACCATGTCACTGGACCAATCCTTTCCACGCTAGTAGAAAAATAGTGTTTCCTGATGGCTCAACTTTTCCAACCAGGGCTACCACATACCATTGCATAGGTTGTGCACTGCACAATAAAAAGCCCCATCTAAGTGGTACTATTCACATATCAGACATCATAGATACGTACATTCATTATGACAATTTCCTGGAAGGGGGAGTAAAGTTTCTCATTCTAACAAAGTCTGTATTTCACAACAATTTTCTGACAAATAGATGTATCCTGAGGAAGAGTATCTTTTTCTAAATCGCATAAATTTGCCCTATAGGCTGGTGGTGGTAAGCTAGCTCTTACGGTTTCTTTCCCTTTAATTGCAAAGGAACCTAGATTCCAACCATGCCCTGCAGTTTTATTTGTCCTTTTCATGGCTCAAATGCATCTGCTTCAAAAAGTTAACACACTCTCTGTCCTCCTGTCCCATGTGATTTCATCTTGCCTAACTCACCCACACCTCTTCTTCCTAGATCTGAATCTACCAACACTGTTGTTTTTTTTTTTTTATCACAACAGATCACTTTTTATGGTTAATCTCATTTTTCCAAAATTGAAACGCAGCTCTAGGGCTGTCCATTGTACAAACATGTCAGACCCCGTGATCCAAGAAGTCCTCCAACCAGAAACTAGATTTATGGAGCCATCCCTATTCTGTCGTATCTCTCTGGAATGGTTCCAGAAGCCTTCTAAACATCAATTCTTAAAACTATGAACTTCTATCTTGCTCACATAGTCACTCGAGTCACGGTTGGCTCCAGCTCCTTCAAAAGGAGCCTGGGGTCAACGCGGACTGTAGTTAAATCGTCACCATAGCAGGCACCACTGCAGAATTAACTCCAAGGAGCTCGTGGCCTCACCCTCAAAATTGTCCTAATCCTGTTCTGTAAGAAACTTCTAGTAAAACCTAGAAAAACACTGTGCAAAAAGGATTCAAAGCTAGTTCAGACGAGTGCCTAGCTCTGCAGAGAAAAGAGGCAGGGGCGGGAGCAGGCAGTGAGCTGTTCTCTGCAACACTGTCTTTTTAACAAAGTCTCAAACCAGGATGGCAAAACTGTAACGTGTTCAGCCCGGTTGGTTAGTTAGTAAGGGGTATGTTCTACTATCTTCTGCTCTTTGAATGGCTGAAATATACCGTAATTAACACTTAAAAAAAATTTCGAGGACTTTTTTTATGCACTTTGGCTGAAGGTCATATTCTAATTATTCATCAGAGAAGCTTTAGGGCATTCTTTGATGAACCCAAAGTAATCAAGTTCTGACCTGGCCGAACCTGTCTCCAAGGTACAGTGATCACCAACGTAGCTGCTGGTGGGACTTGGAAGGTGTCCCACCTCCCCTGTGTCGGTGCTGTCATGGCAAAGGGGCAGTGCCCAGGCTCCGGGGACGTACAGATGACCCACGGGGTGTGGCTGGGGCCCTCCACCGGTGCCTTTGCTACCCCCACCCCCCATCCCCGTGGCTAAGGACCTCCACCAGTGTCTGCTTCTTTCCCTTCCAGAAAGGAGGCGGGTGTGAAATGATGTATCCACTCTGCCACCTAGCCTCCAGCCCCATCACTACAACACAGCTGCCTTGAGCCATTCTGCACAGACCTCAATGTCGCTGAACTTCCCTCATCTGGGGAGGGACCTGAGCGACTGGGTACTTTATTTCCTAAAGGTCACCATACCTTAGTTTCAGGCTGAGATGAAGTGGCAGGACTAATATGCCTGCCGTGTGCTGGCCTCCGGAAAAGGGACTGGTGTCAATCTCATAGGATCTTTAAAATAGAGTAATTACTCACAGTAGGGAGTGGTTTAGGCAAGTCTGTCTAAGACAGTGAGGAGAGTAACGCAAAGGAAAGAATGAAGACAAGACCCTCCAGCTGACAGTTTTCCTTTCCAGCAGGGAGGAACCAATGATACTTTTGTTTTGTTTTGTTTTGTTTTCATATGAAATTTATTGTCAAATTGGTTTCCAAACGACACCCAGGGCTCATCCCAACAGGTGCCCTCCTCAATGCCCATCACCCACCCCCCCTCCTACCCCCCATCAACCCTCAGTTTATTCTGTTTTTAAGAGTCTCTTATGGTTTGGCTCCCTCCCTCTCTAACTTTTTTTTTCCTTCCCCTCCCCCATGGTCTTCTTCTTCTTTTTTTTTTTTTTTAAATATGAAATTTATTGTCAAATTGGTTTCCAGGAACCAATGATACTTTATGTCTTATTAAAAGTCCAGCTTTCCCAACCATGTTAGCAGCTTCCACCGTGGCCTTGAAAACCACTTAGAAACTCACAGAAAATGATCAGAGGAAAAGATTCAAGCTTCATAAAACACAAATGTTAGGTGCCCTTTGAAAAGTTGTCCATATAAACACATAAATCTATGTTGTACTTCTTGGAGCCAGGTTTTGATAAGCAGTGAGTCTTTTAAAGGAATGGGGAGGAGTGAGCTCCAGGGGGATAAGACACAAGTGGATGATATTTAACTTCTTACTTCTCCAAGAAAAATGTGGTTGAAAGACATCAAAACTTGGACATGCCAGGGTGGGAAGCAGAGTTGGGAAGCTAATGGCAAGGAAAGCAAGTCAGCAAGAAAGGAGGGAAGGGAACCTGGCCTCTGACATTTGCATCTGGCAGGAATAAATGAGCCCCTCCCAACTAAAGTCATTGATGCAAATGATTTTTTTTTTTTTTCTCCAAAAGCAATCTTCTAAAGGTGACTGTGAATAGATGTAGGTCTTCAGAGTGGAGGGGAAGGGGTAACGAATCAAGAAAAGCTCATCGGGATGCCCCACAATCCAACATCATGCACCAGCCCTTCCCTTCCGCTGTCATATGTAAGTATGGAAGCAGACCCATCTGGCCAGTCCCACCTTTGGACCTAACCACTACAGACAGCCCCAGGCTCCTGAGAATTCTTTCTCTCGCGCTCTCTAAAGAAGCCTACCTGAGGTTCCTGGGAGAGCAACTTAAACTCTTTTGAAGCCGAGACCCGTGATGATCACCTAATGTTAACAGAATCACTTAATGTTTACAGTGTATCCACTCTCCATGGCCCCTCTGTGCCCTACCTCAAGGACCAGCCCCAGCCACCTCCTTCTCCTCCTCCTCCTCTCCACAGGCTTTTCGTCCTCTCCATGAATCATTCCCCTCTTCCTTCTACCTGTCCTCACACATTTTCTTTTCCAGCCACTGGAAGTCGGCTAGACAAAAAGACGTGTCACCGGAGGCCGTCTCTCTCGGAATAGAGGGTGGCTGGAAGCAGCAACTCATGTTTCTCTGGAAAGAGCGCCACAGTTTCCCTGTTCATCTTAAATGCTACCAGTGTGCTTGGAGGATCTTTGCTGCGAGCTGGTGCAGACAGAGGAGCAGGGGTCAGAACGCACACCGCACCGCTGGGCCACCCTTCTAGTCTGAACTTGACACAAAAGGGAAAATAACACATGATCTCCCCAGTTCCTCAAATATTTCAACCAAATTTTTGGATATTAATTTTCCCCCTAACTTCCCAAGTCCCCAGATGGAGGGGGAAATGCAATGCAAACAGGTCTTGTAGTTGGAGGGTTTTTTTGTTTGCTTGTTTGGGATTTTTTTTTTTAACCTTGACACACAACTCCTCCCCCTCCTCCCAGCTAATACCCACACCCCCTCTGGCAATTCAAACAAAAGCACAACTTTAAACTTTAGCCTTGTTTTAAAATGTGCCTTTCAGCTAATAGATAATCAAGAAGAAAGATCAGGATCTGGGAAAGTTAATAGCATACCATGAGATGCTCCTGAACCACACCAGCAAAAGAAATCTTTTCTTAAGAGCAGTCCTACGCAAAGAATTCTTATCACAGATAAGGGTGCAGTCTAGTGGCAAACTTCATGAAATGCAGCCCCTTTTCCAAAGGAAAGCGAGAGCACTTGGAAAGAGCCGAAGGAAATGTAAAAGGGATGAGTCCAACCCAGGACCGTCCTCTCAGATGGGACAGCAATGACCGGCTGTGCGTTTTTCTCTGATCTGGTTGCGAAGTCTGCTGCCCAGCCGTGTCAATTTCAGAAGCAAAGTTGAAATCACCACCTTCCTTCTTGGAAGAATTTAGCTTTCTTTCATTTTACTAAGGAAGGAAGGGATCCAGTAGTGTCTGAATAGATTGCCTGAGGTTGCAGATAGAATAGTAATATTCCTGGTCAGGATCTCTTCAGAGCAGGTCCTACGGCTGTCAGCTCACAGTCCTGAGATGTGCCTGTGCATGGCAGTTAACCTTATAACAAGGTGTTCCTCTGGTCCGTCCGTCACCCATCCCCTCCAGAGATGTGGCCCTATCCCATAGAAATGCCCCCTGTGAAAGAACGTGGAGGGAAAGTATCACTCCAATCTGCCTTTTTCCATCTGAAAACTCCACACCAGGACACATTAGATCACCAGCAAGATTTTCAGACTTAGCATCTTCTGGAAAGTGCCAGTCTCTGTAACTCACTGCTCCCCACAATGCCGTTGTATGAATGTCCCTTCCTGCACGTACACACAGCACAGATACCCACAAGCATGTGTGCACGTGCATGCATACACACACACACACACACACACACACACACACACAGCTTCCCTGGGCCAACAATGGAGCTGAAGGAAAGTGGCCACCTCTTGATCATATGACCAAAGACAGTCAGTCTACCAGCAAGAGAAATGCTCTTAATTAAATCCCCTTGCCCAGACTTTTAAGGGGGGAAATCCAGTTTTTCTTTTCTTTTTCTTTCTTTTTCATTCAGCTCACTACCCTCTCAGCTGGCCATCCTACACTAACACTCCCCCATCAAACACACACTCAAACACACACACACACACACACACACACACACACACACACAGTAACTTAAACACTAGCAGACAGCCATTTCCCAAAGCCTGGGAAGAATTTCTTGGGCACTGTATATATCCACTTGGCTAATAAGAAAATGCTTCTCCAGGCAGCCGGAGCCTTGGCTAGTTGAGGGGTGGGAGGGAGGGGGAGACCGGGTTACTCTTCATTGTGTCCACCACCTCCTTGAATTCTCTCTTCCACTCGCCCCCCCCCCACCTCCTCCCCCTGTAGGCAGCCCAGCCCTGTCCCCCATGCCCCTTTCTTACATTCCGGGGGGAGGAGGGCACTGTTCCGGGAGCTCAGGGGAGCCCCCGTGTGTCTAGAAGGCCTCTCCCCACCCCCACCCCGTGTGAGTTTGTACTGCAAAGCTCCTTGGCACCCTCGCCTGGGTTGGGTGTTGGGGAGCTCAAATAGCAGCTACAAACTGGCTGGCAGCCAGGGGCCGTCTATTTAAAAGCGCCTGCTCCACCGGAGCCCGTAGTCTCTTTGGAAACTTCTGCCGGGGGAAAGAGCTAGGAAAGAGCTGCAAATCGGTGTAGGGTTTTTTCTCCTTTTTTGCTCCTTTTAATTCCCCCCTCCTCCGTTTGCACCCTTCTCCGAGCTTCACGCGGAACCTGCGAATTTCGAAGAGGTGGTGGCAGAGTGGGAGCAAAGAGGTGTTAGGGTTTTGGATTGGGGGCTTTTTTTCTTTTAATTTCTTGATTTCAACATTTTCCCCCCACCCTCGCGGCCACAGCCGCCGCCTCGTACCTGTTCCGCGGCAGCCGCGCGCCGCAGGCAGCTGAAGGGTAGAGAGGAGCAGGGTATACTTCAGATTTTAAACAAAATTTTTGAAGGCAGACCCATTTTTCTCCCCCACCCCCCACCCCCTTCTCCTCCACAGCCTCCGAGCGCATTATTCCGGTGGTTGTTTTGGGGTGAACAATTTTTGGCTTTTTCCTCCCTGTAATTCTGACCGGGTCCCGCCGAGCGCGGGGGGGTGTTGTTTCTCCGGCCTCCACTCCCTCCGCGTGCACCTGGCGCAGCTCTTCTCCCCCCAACCTGTTGCAAGTCCTTTAATCCTTGCATTTGGGACTTGATCGTGGGCGCCTCAGCCCTCCATCTCTCCCTACATTTTGCAATTGTCTGGGGGAGGGCACCTGCTCTACCTGCCAGGAAAAAAAAAAAAATTTTTTTTAATTTCTCCGGGCGCCCCCCTGGCCCCTTTCTCCCTACACTCTCGCTCTCGTGCCCCGCCCCAAGGTAAAGGGGAAGACACGGAGAAGATGGTGCTCACCGCGGTCCTCCTGCTGCTGGCCTCCTGTGCGGGGCTGGCCCAGGGCCTGGGCTCCTTCGTGCACTGCGAGCCCTGCGACGAGAAAGCCCTCTCCATGTGCCCCCCAAGCCCCCTGGGCTGCGAGCTGGTCAAAGAGCCGGGCTGCGGTTGCTGCACTACTTGCGCCCTGGCCGAGGGGCAGTCGTGCGGCGTCTACACTGAGCGCTGCGCCCAGGGGCTGCGCTGCCTCCCCCGGCAGGACGAGGAGAAGCCGCTGCACGCCCTGCTGCACGGCCGCGGGGTTTGCCTCAACGAAAAGAGCTACCGCGAGCAAGCCAAGATCGGTGAGCGCGCTCGGTGTGCCAGTCAGTTACACGGCGCACGGCCGGGGGACACGGGACAAGCTGGCCCCGCGCGCTTGGCCCAGCAAGTGGCTTAGAGCCGGGGTGTAGCCGGGGAGGAGGGTGGGGAGGGTCCGGGCACCTCGGAATTGGAGCCTGGCCGATCCAGCTACCCCAGGCTGCTTTCTAGCCGAGCTTCTCTCGCGGTTTTCGCTCCTTCTCCTCGCCCCTACCCCCACCCTTCTCACCCTCCCCCTTCTTCCCGAATACTGACTCTGAGCTGCTGTTCAGTCTCCCGGTCCAAACCGCCGGGTACTCAATCTCCAATCTGAGAGGGTGCATGTTACATTATCGATTCCCTCCTCCATCCCCCACCCCCACCCAATACGGTTTTTTCTGGACTTGATAAAGAAAATCTCTTTTGTTAAAATATTGCTTTGACTGGGGACCTGGAGAGAGAGGCGTTACGGGTCTGCTGTGGTAATTCCACCTTTGTGCCTCCCAGTCCCTGCCCTTCCCCCCCCCCCCCCCCCCCCCAGTCCGTCCTGACATTTCTATCCTCTACGCCTGCACACACTCGCGCGCACACACAACGCTCGCACGCTTGGAAGCTAACGCCTTTAGGGTGGGGGCTTTGATGCCCCTCCCACGTGCACACCATTGCTCTTGACTTGATTTGACTGTTTGTGGTAGATGGTGAAACAAAGTACAATGCAAAATACCTTCTTTCCTCCTGGGAAAGGAAAAATTACAATAGCTCGCTCCGCGGCGGTGGCGGGGGGGGGGGGGGGGCGGCGGGGGGCGGGGAGGAACGGGTAAGGTTTAGGTTCCTGTGCTGAGTATTCGTCCCCGAATCTAATTCCTTTTTCCCCGCCCAAATTCCGATTTCACCTAGGAAGAAAGGTGGGTAGAGGGACAAGAAGGGATGGAAAACTCAGACATCACAACTTGCCCGCCAGTGCTAATCTCCCCACCACCACCACCACCACCTCAATCTTTCAAATCGGATCGCAAGTGGGTGTGGTGTAAATGCAAGAGGGGCCCTGGAAACGCAGAATGCAAAATCAAGTGGGCGGAGACGGAAAAGCCGCGCTCAGGGAGCCTCCCCTCCGCCTCCAGTAGCCCCGCCCCCTGGTTGCCCCGCCCCCAAATTCTCTGTGTCTGGAGTCTAGGGTTTAAAAGGTTGACAGAGCTACTTGTTCAATCAGTTCAGTCAGAACAGTTCTGCCTCCTTATCCCCAGCCCCCACCACCAGACGGGGTTTCCGTTTGGACTTAGACCTGATTTTACTTTTTTTTTAAAGTCCAGTGAATCGGACACAAAAATCTGGGTTCTGAAACATCAACCTGGTTATTCTCTCCAAAAGGGGTTAAGACTTGGCTAAATAATTTTTTTTTCTGTGTAATTTCTTACTGAGACCATGCCCTTCCCTCCTATCTCGTCCATTAGGGCACCCAACATGAGTTTTCCTAACTGCAAACTACAGACATTATCATACAGGAAAGGAGTCCGCTCCTGAGAAGCGGCAGAACTTTCCCGGGTTCTTCCTAGATTCCCGCAAACTTTGCAGGTTTCGCCTGTCGCCCGCGGCTGCCCCTCCACTTTGCGAAAGGCTGTCGTTCTCCGGATTGGAGCCTGCAAAAAGGAACAGAGGGCAACACGCAGGCCCCGGAGGCCCTAGAGGCCCGTTTGTGAAGTTATTTTTATTAGGAGCCACTTTCCAAGGCGGTCCTGGCCGCCTTCATCTTGGGGGATGTGGATTTGGAAAATCTTAGCACGGGGGAAGAAAAGGTATGAATCGATTTCCTGGCTTGGAAGCCAGCGCTCTGGGTAAAAATCCGGTCACATCGAAAGTATGCAAGGTATCACTCAGCCGCATTCTGGGCCCGCTTTTATTTGCCCAACCGTGTGGTTGGTGTGATGCGGTTGGTGTGAAAGTTGTGCGCGCAGGGCAATTGCTGGAAGAGCAAATTGGCTCATCAGCCAACTTTCCAGTTCAACGTAATACGCGCGCGCGCGCGCACACACACACACACACACACACACACATACTGGCTTTTGTCCCAAGCAAGATGCCCTTTAGAATTCTCTGCAGCCCATTCCTCAACCCCCACCCAAAAGGTGCCTCTCGGCGAACACGTAGCACCCTCCACGCCCCACCCTAGACTTTGCGACTCCACCCCGCCTTCGGCAGGTGCCTGACCCACCTCAGTTTCCAAACGGCTACAGGAGCTGACCCCCTTCCTTCCGGAAGATAGTACGCTAGTGGGCGCTCCTGGCTAGCGCCTTTCAACTCGAAAATCGCTGAGTGGGTCCCCAAAAAGTTGGAGACAGGGCAGAGACGGTTCATAAAAAGAGGGGAAAGAACAGAGAGCGGGAGGAGAGTGTCGGCTCCTTTGGCCAAAAATCTTGTTCCCCAACACCCCACCGCCATGTCCCCCTCCCAAAATCAGCAATGAGAACTTGGATTTGCCTCTCCCTCCTGCGGTTGCCATACAGATATAGATTATGCGCACACACACACACACACACACACCCATAAATCAAAAGATACATGCGCATGTAAAGAAAGATACAGATATAGATACATATATATATTTTTTTCACCAAAAGAAAAAGTGCATCTCTAGAATCCGAAATGGAGAGCTGAGGAGAGCGAGGTGGCAGGCAGCCAAAGCTGCTGGGAGGAAGAGCCGAGGGCGGGCGGGCGGAGACTGGTGTTTTGCTGGGCGCGTTGCTGAGCAACCGGAGAGCCGAGTCCGCCCGCGAACTGGGTGATGGGAGCGCGCCGGGCCCTACATTTTATTTTGGCCAGTTCTGGGGCAAAGATAGATACAGAAACAGAGGGCAGTGTGTGTGAAGGCTGGAGGGAGGCGGGAGACGAGCTATTTATTGAGCCAGGCTCAATAAATATCGGTGAGCTGGGTCGAGTCAAGGAAGCACCGGGCTTTTGCTTGGGCATTGTTTGGAGAAGGAGCCCTGTGGCTTTCTGGGAGGGAGGGCAGCCCACATATTTGCCCGGGTCTGGGAGATCTTTCTTGAGCCTGTGGGACATTAAGCTTGGGATACAGGGAGAAATGGGTTTTGAGTTTCAGTTCTGTCATTGAGAAATAAGAGAGAACAGAAAGTATGCTCTGGGAAAGAAAAAATAAAATTACCTAAATAAAAATAAATTCGACCTTTGCTGCTTTGAGGGGTTTGGCCTCCATCACCCTGGCTTCCACTCCAAACCTGGTCCGAATGCCATGTTGAAATCAAGTTCCAGAGTTAGGTTTATTGGCCAAATTTGTGTCTGGGTTGAACAAGATCATGGAAAACTGAAGGAGCCAGATTCCTTTCCCACCCGCATCCCCTCCCTTTGAAACAAGTCTTTGAGAGGCTGGCTGTGCCCTGAGACAACCAAAATGGGAGTCAGGAAGACAGGAGATGGTGCTTTTAACTGGACTTTTCTTACCTCCCGCCACCTCTTTCTGCTGTGTCAGCTCACACTGGAAGAGTATGGACAGTTGGCCACTGTGAGAGCTCATTTTCTTTCCATATTTTTTTTTCTCTCTTCTTACCCCTCCTTCCCACTCCGCCCCCACCCCCAGCCCCTAGCTCCCGGCAATCCCTGAGGGCTTCCCTGAGGGCTCCAGTTTTAAGTCCACGCAGCTGCGAATTAGCCTGGGGCTTGGGTGGTTGGTTTGAGCAGCAAGTGGGCTTAAAGCTGCAGAGGGAGGACCGGGCTGACCTAGGAGGCAGAGGTCACCTCGAGGGTTCCAGCAAAGGGCAGGAGAGCAGGATTCCCAGCAGAAGTCCGGGTCCCCTTAATGGGGGATGGGGGGAAGGGAGATAGGGGGAGGTGGCTAGCGGGGTAAAGAAGGTGATTTTTGTCTAAAATTTTTGCTTTGTACCTGAGCAATGCCTTTGCAACCTTGGGCTATTGAATGTGTAAGAACGTAGAACTTGAGAAAAGGGATCTGCACACTCCGAGCCCACTGCATCCAGAAACTGGAAGAATGCCATAAACAGAGCAGGTACCAGTGAGGGACCAACACGGGGTACAAGTGAAGAGGGCCGGAGAATGGACTCGGTGAGAGATGAGGAGGCAGTTCAGAGGGGTTTTGTTAGGGTTTTTGTTTTGCGTTTTGCAGTTGGTCTAAAAGTTGCAGTCCCCAGAGACCATCCTTAAATTGCCATCTGGATATGTTTTCCAAAACAATAAAATTTGTTACCTATTTGCAAAAACTAATAAGCAAATCTACAAGGAGGCCAGTTCTAAGCTTCTCCTCCCCACTGCCCCATATACAGAGGTTCCTCCACTTTTGTTTCCTGTTCCATTTCTTTTCATGATTTCTGTTATGATGTCCTTTTTTTTTCTTTTCTTTTTTGTTTAATATAAATCCAGAGAGACAAAGTGGCTCTTCCTGTCTGGCCACTCGGCTTAGCTCGGTCCCAGTGTGCCCCCAGGAATTGTCTGGGTATTGGCCAAAGAGTGCTGATGCTGGAAGGAACCCACAGATCCCAGCAATCAAAGCAATGGTTTTACAGATGAGACGCTGAGGCTGAAGGTGTTGAGTCACTTGCCCAAAATTAGGCGCGGAGTTGGCAGCAGAGTCGGGTGGATAGAACTCAGTCTTACAGTCCTGTTGATTCTATACTTCATTCTGCCATTCCGGGCTCTTCACTAGTCCCTGGGGCCTGGCCCAAGCTGCAGCGAGGCTGTGGCAAGTACAGCCCAATGGTGGGGGGTGTGAAGGTGAATGGAGGGCTCAGAACTTGGGGGTGCTCTGTTTTATGGGAAGTGAAGTAGCCCCAAAGTGGAGAATGCAACACCCCTTTTATTTGCAATCCCACTCGGTCGCATTCCTTTCTCTACCTGGGCTTGGGAACAAGGCTGGCTTAGGCCAGTGGTTTGGTGAGGGACAGGCAGGGGCAAGGAGAGTGGAAAGGGGCAGTGCTGAGCCCAGACTTCAGATCCATGTACCAAACCTCATTTCCTGAACTGCAGGGCGCTCTCTGGGCGCGGGAAGCCAGGCAGGCAGGCCCTCGCTTCCCCTTGGCTGTGCCTTGGCCCACAGGGTCCAAGGAGAATGTGGCCAGAAGCAGCCGGCTTCCTGTGGCCACCAACCTCCGCCAGCACAGGCCTTTTGTGGAGTCAGGCAAGCAGGATGGGGAGACCAGAGCTGGCAAGCTGTGCAGGGCAGGATGGGAGGAGGGAGAGAAAACCACAAGCCACAAGAGTTGATAAGGAGGAGAACAAGTCACCAGATTTTGAGTGTATACAAGTATGTCAGACAATCTTTCCCAATGAGAAGAGAGAGAGAGAGAGCGGCCTCCTGATTACAGCTGGGGGCCTCAGATTGATCTGAGGAATTGCCAAAGGCCATGCTAATACATCCTGTAGCTGTGGCATCCTGTCCCATGTCTCTTGGGGGATTGATTCTTGAGGACCAGACAGATAAGATAAAGCCCTCTTCCCGGTAAGTTACACCTGCCAGGTGTGCCTACAAATAGGTTACCTCATTTTCCATCCCTCAACCTCAACCATCAGATGTGGGCCTTCCCTTGCTAAATCCTGAAGCTGAATTTGCACTCAAAACCTGGGCTCCTTTGACCTTTGCTGGTTTGCAGCGATGTCTTGCAACGATGCTCCAGTTATCCCAAACCATTCAGATTGTTCCATCCCAGCTGAACTGAGCGTATATGCTCCACAGTCTCTTTGTCACCCACTGAAGATGACTGTCCTTCCAGACCCTTTAGGACAACACTGGCCAATTGAAATATAATACAAGCCACCCATGTCAGTTCAAATTTTCTACTAACCACATTTTTTAAAAAGGCAAAAGAAATGGGCGAAATTAATTTTAACCATATATTTTAATTCAATATATCCAAAATATTATCATTTCAACATACACCCAAACAGTTATAATGAGGGATTTTATGTTCCTTCTTTCACATTAAATCTTTGAAATCTGAGGTGCAGTTGACATCTACAGCCCATCTCAGTTGGGACACTACATTTTCACTGGAAATACTTGATCTGTAGTTTTAAGTTTCATAAAAGTTACAGTTGAAAAACTGGATTCACATACCTGAGTTGTTCCAAACATGCTCAAAAATTGTCCAATAACAGTATTCGTTTGTAAATTTAAATTAATGTAGGGGTAAGGGCGCCTCGGTGACTCAGTCGGTTAGGCGTCTGACTTCAGCTCAGGTCATGATCTCATGGCTTGTGAGTTCGAGCCCCATATTGGACTCGGTGCTGACAGCTCGGAGCCTGGAGCCTGCTTCGGATTCTGTGTCTCCCTCTCTCTCTGCCCCTCCCCTGCTCACGCTATGTCTCTTGCTCTCAAAAACAAAAATTAAAAAAAATTTTAATTTAATTTAAATGAAATACATTCTTGAATTCAGCCCCACTAGCCACATTTCAACCTTCAGTAGCCACATGTGGCTAGCGGCCCTGTAACTGGACAGCGTAGAGGCCACCACAAGCCCCTCCCCAACCTGAGGAAGGAAATAACGTCCCTACTCTCCTCCGGCATCCAAGGAGTCCAAAAGGAAGAGTCTTGAGTCTGGATTGCCAGACACAACAGGACTCTTCTCTGACCCCTAGCCACTCTATTCGTAGGGGGACCAGAGAGAATTCTCGCTGTCTGTTTGCTCCCTGCCACCCTCTTCTGGCCATCCAGGACCATTTTGAGGGAATGTGGCTGCCTAATTGTAAGGTTCTGAATGGACTGTGATGAGTCATGAGTGGAAGTGTAGCCAGGTCAGAGAAATGGCCAAGTGTCTCCTCCCCGCCTCCCCCCTTTTCCATTCAGAGGCTGCTTTCCACCTGGCCCCTCCTCTCCCTTCTGGTTTGGGATGTCTGTAGGGAACAGACATTTCTACTGAGCATTCTCCACCTTCGCCAGCTCCAGAGAAACCTGGCAAGGGATCTTGACGTTGTGCGTAAATGTGTATTTCTTCTTTTTTTTTTTTAATTTTTTTAAATCTTTATTTGTTTTTGAAAGAGAGACAGAGCGTGAGCAGGGGAGGAGCAGAGAGAGGGGGAGACACAGAATCCGAAGCAGGCTCCAGGCCCCGAGCTGTCAGCACAGAGCCCGACGTGGGGCTCAAACTCATGAACCATGAGATCGTGACCTGAGCTGAAGTCGGACGCTCAACTAACTGAGCCACCCAGGCGCCCCAAGGCTCAGTGTGCATAAGTGTGTGTTTCTTATATGTAAAGTTACCGCCAGCTGCCTTCCAGGGATCAAGAAATGTGTACCGGAGCTGCAGCCCTGAATCCTCCTTGGGCCCTAGGGGAAGTAAAATGAGGGGCGTTTTTTCTTTACCTCTGATCCCAGGACGGTGGAAGGTGTGTGAGGGAGACCTTGGCCTTTCATTCTGGGGAGTGTTACCAACTTGACACCAGCCACATCTGTGCCATCTAGGCAACCTCGGTGCAATTAGGAATTGCAATTAGGAATTAGGAATGCAATTAGACAAGGGGAAACTTCTGGAGGGAGTTCTCGAGGTAGGGACTGGTTCCTTTTACCTGGGCTTGGTGATCAGACTTTCTGGCAGTCTGACTCTTGTTCTGACTGCTTACCCGCTATGCTAGATGCTGTCTTTATTTCTCTGCTTAGGAGAGAGATGTCACATATCCCTGTTGACCAACTTGGCCATTGGCTTAGAGCACCTGAGTACTTTAGTTTTCCTGGCCTGAAATGGGGCAGGGGCTGTCAAGGAGCTCAGCAGGGTAAGCCTAATGGCCTCCCTGTCTATTCACAGATTCTCTGAACCTGCTCCCCGCCTCTGTCACTCACCCCAGGTCAAAGTTCCCCTCCAGTGTCTTCTGCAACTGTCCCTTAGGATGACGGTTGTTTGGGTTTGTTTTCCTCTTGAAAAGACAGTGCTTTTGTCCCTCTCAGACCATAAGTCAGGTTAAAAAGAGCCCAGAACACGCACGTCTGTTGCTGACCACAGAGGAAAAGAAAACAGTGTCTTCCAGGAGAGACTAGGGCAAGGCAGACACGGGCCAGGGATGGAATGGGTAGGAGGAGGGACACTGCAATTCCCCAGGAAGGTTCAGCAGCCTCTCCCTACCGCCCTGTCCCCTTTCTGTTTACGCAAGGGCATGCGCACACAGTGTGATTGATTCACATGGCATCCACAGCTGGGAAACGGTCAGACTTCAGGAGACTGAAACGTGTCTCACGGTTTTTTAAACAGTGAGCCGACAATCTGTCATTTCCCCGTAAGCCTCCTGTCCTCACAAAAAGCAGGAGGATGCAGGTTGGCTGCGAAACAGGGCAAGGTTGGGAGGCGGCTCAAAGCATCTAGCCACACCCAGGCACAGGTCAGTGCCCTCAGACCAGCTGTCCAGTGGAACTGTCTGCGATGATGAAAATGCTCTATACGTGCACTGTCCAACACAGTAGCCATTCACCGCTGTGGCCACTGAGTCCTTGAAACGTGGATAGAGTGACTGAGGAGCTGAATTCGTGATTTGATTTAATATTTATCCATTTAAGTAGCCACATGTGGCTAGTGAGTACTGTATTGGAGAGCACAACCTTAGATCAAAGAAGCCCAGTAAATCTGGGGATCCCTCCTTGTTCCTGTTCCTCTAAGACTAATTCCTTGGCTTTCTGGCTCCCTCTGCAGCAGCTTCAATGCTTTAAGGCAGGGGCCTGAGTGATGTGACCTCTCAAGGCATCCAAGGAACCCTAACATGCCTGAGTTTATGTTACAGAAACGCTTCTAGACCCACTTCTCTTTAACTCTTGGGGAAATCTTTGCCTGTCTCTATTTAAAGATTATATACTGGTTACCATATAATCGAGAGAAAAAGATAAATGACAAAGCTGTGTGCTTAAGAAATGTACTGCTTAAATTCCACAGAAGGAGTTAGAATGAGGGCCAGAGGAAACCCAGCTCCCCTTTTCATTCCTTGTAGAGATTCTGGGCAAACCCATCTTGTCTCCTGGCTAGAAAAAGAGACTTTCCCTTCCCCAGGTCCAGGTGGCCTGGCAAAGCCCTACATTCTTCCGGAGCTGTGAATTCCAAATACGCCTCGGTTTCTTCAATTTCCGCAAGCAAAGTCGCAATATCAGGGCCACCCCGTTTTCTCTTAAGGTCGATTATGAGGTTAAGATAGATTGGGAAACTACCGCCGGCCCAGGAGCAGGGAGTTAATGATGCCAGGGCAGGACTAGGAGCCCCAGGATGGAGGATTAGATTGCAGGGAGCAGCGGGTCCCCGACACCTCCGTCACGGGGCTGGGGAGAAGGATGGAATCAGAATGCACCTGCTGGTGCACCATCCGGCCCCTGCGAGAGAGCAGAGGCAGCCAGAGGTTGGATGTGGACAGCACGGTGGCATTTGGGTAGGAAGCATGCATCGTATACTCCGCTGTGAGTAGACCTGCCCACCCTAGGGTGCCTCCGGGTGCATAGCAGCTGGGCCTACAGCCAGACACCCTCTGTGACTGCTGGGTCATGGAAATGGCACAGCCCTCCAGGAGGTGTTCCTGTCGGTGCAGGAACGGCCGTGTTGTGTCCCTGGATGCTGGGGCAATGCTCTGAACCGGGAGCGCCTTATGAACGGAAAAGGAACGGAGTTGGCCACCCTGACGTGGCAGGGGCTGGGGCCATCAGGGAGCTGGTTGGAATGACTGAGCTTGGAAGGCAGACCAGACTCAGAACCCACCTGAAAGGCAACCATCAGGATGACGGGATAGCCCTCACTCCCTCAGTCGTTGGGTGAGATGCGGGATCAAAGGGCCCTGCCTCCACCATCCCGTGGAGGAGCGAACAATAACCAAACATGCCGCTTTTCCATCTGCTGCAGAATCCTTTCAAAATGACATCCAGAGATGGGAAGGGAGGCCCTGGGCATGTCTCGCTTCCACCCCAGATCACTTGTCAGCTGCAGATTAGAGAAGCAACACGGGCTTATGCACAGGTCGGCCTTGTCCGTCCCCCCCTCCCCAACAAGCCTCCCACTCTCCCACTGTGTCCACGCGTGGGTTTTTTTTCCAGTTCTTCACTGGCCATCCCCACGACTCCTCAAATGCATGCTGCAGACACACAGAGAGAAGGAGAGGACTTGGGTAGCTGTCACAGAAGTAGAGGAGGAAAGCACCCAAATCCCAGATTTTAAAATTGCTTGCAATCCTTGGAAGCACTGGAAACAGGTTGTGTGGCCGTCAGTCTCCTCCGCCATCTACTGGCCATGCGGGGGTATTGACCTGTTTTTGGACCAGCTTCCATAACCCCCTGCCCCTTGAAGTTCCCTTGCCTTTCAGGGGCCCGGGCAACTCACCAGGAAGTCTTCCCCTAAATCCCCTCTGCAGCTTTGGTCCATATCCTCTGGATGAAAAAGTGCAGGAGCAGCCAGCTACCTGTGCCTGCCTGTCTCACCCAAAACTTAAACCCTTCCCAAATTGAAAGCCTGTTTATGGCTTGGCCGGGAAGCAGCTGAGTAGGGCTAGCCGGCTCTGCCATTCCAGCTCTGGTCTTACTTTCCAGCTTTTTAATCTTCGTAGCTCTGCACTGGCTTGGTGCCACGTTTCCGCTGTCTCTGGAGACTGCAGGTGACCACAAGACCCTGATTAGTATCTTTGATACTCGACTGTTCTGCTGCCTAAGAGGTCCCGTGGGGTTAAGTGGCACCAAAAACCAGGAGGCACATCAAAACTTAAAGTTCAGAAGCAGCCAAAGAGCCTGTGCGCTGGGGAGGGTGTGCCCTCAGGAACCCCGCCTTGGTGAGCCCGGGGAAGGAGAGAGGGCTTGCAGGAGTGTTTTGAGTTCCTCAGAGAACTTACAGGGATCTGCATCATTTTCCGATATCAACATGTGCCTAGCCCCGAGGCCGTATTTGAACACCTTCAGAGAAAAGACTAAGGTGAAGGAAAATTTGCTCCCGAGTTTATGGAACCACTGCTAACAGCCCCGTCCTCCCGCCAGGAAGAGTGAGTCCAGGGTAAGGGTGGCCCATAGCACTTCCTAGAAAAAGTCCTAAGAGGCGAAGAGTCTTGAGAAAAGCTGTCGATATATGGAGTGCTGTGAGCCAACATGCTGCCAGGCCCACAAGGCAGACAGAGGAGCTCCGTGAGAGGTGACACGAGATCTGGAGGATGGCAACCTCTGACCAAAGGGACGGAGGGGCCCCTGCAAAACAGGTGGCCAGAGGAGGATGGGTGGTGCTCCCGTCCCAGATGTCTTCAGGAAGTAGAAAGAGCACCCTGAGACAACGTGGATGTACTTGTTCCTGCTTGGACACAGGGACGTGGACCCGGGGGTCTATTGGAAGGGTTCCAGGAGCTGGTACAGCCAGCCCCTGGAGGTGAGCAGCTTCCTGGGGTCTCTCCCATGAAAGAGGTGACTCCTGGAGCCCGGCCCTGCAGGTGCCCGTGAGGACAAGTTGCTGGCCCTGCAGCCCAGGCTGGAGCAGTTTCTGAAGGAGACACTCAGCCCTCTGCCAGGTGCCGGTCGGCATCTGGCCCACCCACCCCCCACCCTCCCTCACTTCACGTGGTTATCATCTCGATTAGGGAAAGGGTGTGGCCATGCACCCCAGAACGCCCCCAACCTTTCAGTGGCAACCATCTCTTGTCCTCTCTCCTACCTCAGCTGTCAACTGCTTGTTAAAAGTCCGAATGCTTGGTGATGCCCAGAGAGATTGAGTGAAGTGTCTCAGATCACCCAGCAAGATGGGCTCAGCAACCCTCTGTGCCACAGTTGGCTTTTCCCTTCCACACATCTCTCCCCAAGACCTGAGCCTCGGGTTTGGGACTAAGTTACTAGATAACAGAGCCCTAGCCTTTCAATTTGTACAGAGTCACCCCCCCCACCCCAAGCCGGCTCTGCTCCTCCCTGTGCCGCACCCCATTCTAACTTGTCCTGCAACCAAGAAAAGTTGGTTGGCTCCAAACCCCACTCCTTAGCCATCTTCCATCTGCCAGGCACATCACCATGCCAGTTAGTCATCACAGCAGGTTTGCTTGACTCCACTGAGTCAAGCCGAGGTGGGAAGAGGGAGGGAAAGACCAAAAGTGGGGGATGGGGACCTGGCACTGAGTTTTCTGCTCAGAGAAAGCCCGCCTGATGCTCTGCCATTTGCTCTCTTCCCGTCCTCTTCCCCTCCGGTGACTACTTCCCTGCCTATGGGTAAATACCCAAATCAGCTAACCCCCACCCAAAACACTGCAAACCTGTGGAGGCTTCTTCGGGGCGGGGAACTTCCCTGCCAGGGCCTTAAAGACCGGATACCTATTCACTTAAGTTTGACAAATCCCAAGCCAAGAGACAAACAGGTGCCCAGGTGCTTCCTGCCACCTGCCATCCCGACCGGGTTAGGCCGGGTCCCCAAACGCCTTCCTTACCCCACACCTGGAACTCCCCCTGGGAAGAGGGCCTCTGCCCAGGGGACACAAAACAGTGTCTTCCCACCAAGGTTCTCCTTCCCAGTGCATCCCTTCATCCGCACCTCCTTGGAGTCCTCTCCCTCCATTTCCCATCCCGATGCCTTGTCCTCATGGCTCCTGGGGAGCCCAGTGACGGTGGAGTGGGCAGGGGACCGGATCTTCCCTCTCCTCATTTGAGTCAGTCGGGGTCACTCCAGAGCCCTGTCTTCTCTTTCTAAAATTTGAAAAGAAAAGAGGTGTTGTAGACGGGGCCTCCCTGCCCCCACCCGCCCCACCTTGTACCTGGTCTTGCTCTGGGCATCCTGGCCACGCCCTGACCGACTGGGAAGAGCGGCTCTGTGTCTGCCGAGGCTGGTGGGGTCAAAGAGCTGAGAGGAGACGTGGGGACCCAGAGAAGGGTGCCTAGGAGAGAGGAATGTACTGGAAGTCTGTGGAGGGAGAAAAGGCTAGGGGTAGAATTAACAGATCAACAAATAAATGAACAAAGTCCTGCTTCTTTAAAGGTCATAAGTCAGCTAAGTATAGACTGTCACCAAGTCTCTCCTATATATAACCGCTCCAGCCCCAGCCAGCTGTCAGCCTCTCTTGGCCTGGAGCTGAGTTATGTTCCAGCCTCCCAGGGCCCGGAGCACAGAGCCAGCTCAAGGGTTCCAGGTCCCCCCACCCCGCCACCAGCACTGCTCCCCTCCAAGCCCCACACGTCTGGCTCTCTCAAATCTTCTCCTCTTCATGATCGTCCCCACCACCACCCTGCTAGCCTAGATCCCGAGGACCGTCCTACTCCCATCCCGGTTGCCCAAGTCAGAATCCATCCCAGCTCCAACAGTCCTGGAGGCACAAAGACCCCACATAGGATAGACTTGGCCTTTCCTGTCCATGCTGGGCTGTCACCTATTTTCCCCCAACAGCCTGCATCTCACCCCTGAGGCTGATCCTCTGCCTCCTTCTCCTGCAGAGAGAGACTCCCGTGAGCACGAGGAACCAACCACCTCCGAGATGGCTGAGGAGACCTACTCGCCCAAGATCTTCCGGCCCAAGCACACCCGCATCTCCGAGCTGAAGGCCGAGGCCGTGAAGAAGGACCGCAGAAAGAAGCTGACCCAGTCCAAGTTTGTGGGGGGCGCTGAGAACACTGCCCACCCCCGGGTCATCTCTGCACCTGAGATGAGACAGGAATCCGAGCAGGTGAGTCTCGAGGATTCTCTCCTCATCTCCGTCGGCATCCGCACCTGGCCACCTCTGCCACTCCCCTGACTTTTGACCTTCCCCTGCTTCTAAATGAGCATCCGTGGGCAGCAGGTGCTTTGGCTGGGCCTAGCTGAGGGCCTACCGCTTAGATCAGCTTGGGATTCAGGAGGATTTTCAGAGCCTACGTTTATCAGGCCTCGGCGCTTGACCGAGGGACCCCGGGAGTAGAGGCGGTGCTCATTCAAGGAAGGTGCTGGGCTGCCACAGCAAACACACCAGGAGCTGCAACGTCACCTGGGCAGAGGCTGCACGTTCCCCTAGGGCATCTGCCGACGACCACCCCGGATGTAATCAGGGCAGAGCGGAAGAGCTGAGGGTGGGTGTTGTGGGAGGTAAGTGGGACCATGTGTCTTCCTGTCTAGTCACACGCAGGCTCCTCCCAGAGGAGGAAAGATCTTAGGTAGCAAGTAATTGGAGCGACAGTCTCGACAGACCCTTCAGCCCCCGTGCCCTCGGCCACGCGCTCTGCGTATACAGGTGGTTTCTCCATTTGGGTGCCGCCGTGTCCCTCACCCCTGCCGTCCTCACACAGGGCCCCTGCCGCAGACACATGGAAGCTTCCCTGCAGGAGCTCAAAGGTAGCCCACGCATGGTGCCCCGCGCCGTCTACCTGCCCAATTGTGACCGCAAAGGATTCTACAAGAGGAAGCAGGTACGCCACCCGCCCCGCCCCTGCCCCCAGGTTCAGAGGGCTCCTGAAATGGCACTTGCCAGAAATTTTTTTTACCTCTGAATGCTTAAGATTTCCGTCATTAACAATAGTGTTTCCTGAGCCTCCGGTCTCCGTGCAGGTACCCCGGTCGCCGGGCTCCCCGTTCCCTCCTGTGCTATGATCTACTTAAGTTTTAATGATCCACCTTGTTTCCATGAATCCATTGAAAAAGGAAGCTTTATATCACTATGTCATATCGCACGTTGTACCTACTATTTTCTGACAACCCCACACACAGAAATACATACATCCGCAGATGATGACTTCAAAACCTATTTTCAGCAGGTACCCACCCCCCCCCCAGATCATTTACATCCCATTCGCAGCCAGCCTGCCCTTTGGGCAACACGGAATATTGAGCCTATTCAAGTGGTACCCATTACCTCAGGCCGGTGGTTCTCACACTTCCTGGGAAGTGGCTTATTAAAACACCAATTGCTGGCCAGAGTTTTCCGGGATGGAACTCTGGGAATTTCGCATTTCTAACACGTTCCCTCCCAGGTGACACTGATGGTCCACAAGGGTCAGGGGTCAAGAGCCAGGTGGCCTTGGGTCAATTCTTGGCTCTCCCACTTACGAGCTGTGTCCCCCTTACCTAGTCATTTAATGTCTCTGCCTCCAGCTTCTCATGCAAAATGATGACTGCACCCATTGTCCTTACGCAGTTATGAGGGATAATGGACTCTTCTTTGTAAAACCCTTAGAACAGTACCTTCTATGTAGTAAGTGTTCAGCAGTGTCTGCTACATGATGAAGCTGTGCCAGTGATGCCCGGTACCATCACCACCACCGCCTTCATCATCATGTAGCCGCCTGGAGAACACCGCGGCAGAGGACCCTGAATGGGTGACATAAAAAAGAGCTTGTAAGAGCTAATCAGGGGCCGACTGTCTAAGTTAGCATCTTCTGTGGGGCCATCCCCGTGCAGGGGGTTTACTGGAACCCCATGGCTGATGTCGGGGTTGAGAATCTGTCTGGGGGCAGGGAAGACAAAGGCCAGACAGGAGCAGAGCCTCCGGGGACAGCCACCCTCACTGCCTGTCGCTCTCCCCACCCCAGTGCAAGCCTTCCCGCGGCCGCAAACGTGGCATCTGCTGGTGCGTGGACAAGTACGGGATGAAGCTGCCAGGCATGGAGTATGTCGATGGGGACTTTCAGTGCCACACCTTCGACAGCAGCAACGTTGAGTGATGCGTCCCCTCCCCATCCTTCCCTCGCCCCGTCCCACCCCCAGCCCCGACTCAAGCCAGCACCTCCCTCCACCCCAGGACGCCACTCATTTCATCTCATTTAAGGGAAAAAAAAATACATATATCTATCTATTTGAGGAAACTGAGGACCTCGGAATCTCTAGCAAGGTCTCAACTTTCAAACCGGCAACAGCGGAGATGCAAAAAGCTAAGGAGACCCCCCCCCCCTTTGAAAATGGTTTTCTTTTTGAAGCAAGTTGAATGGACAGGGAGGGGAAGGGAGGAGGAACATGAGAGAGAAAGGAATAAAGTGCACGTGTAGAAGAGAGGGGGAGACAAACCGAGTTTCGAAAAAGGAAAGAAGAATGTGGGCAGGAAGGAAAGATCACCGGGACCATGGCTGGATCCACCTGTCGTGTCCAGCCCTGGCCTGAGTTGGGAGACGTTTGGGCACTAGAAGGTATGGCCCAAGGTGTGGCATTCGATGACACCCTTGGGGGTTTTCCCGACTGGATTGGATACAGGGGGAGAAAGGAAAAGACAGAAGGGGTCAGTGCCTCTCCTGGATCTGTCTCCACCTCCAGCCAGCGAGCTGCATGGCTCCCACCCACCCCTCCTCCCCTCTCACCCGGCAGAGGGTTCTCCCTCCCCAAAACTTCTAAAAACTAAAATGCATTCCATTCTTCTCCAAACAGAGCAGATGAATAACCGAGTGTCATTAGAGAGATAGATTTTTCCTAAGCAGATACATAAAGATTGTGTGTACGTCTTTCACTCCCCGTGCAGACGTTTAGAACCCAGTACACACGCCCAGAGTGGACAGACTTGCCCTTCCAGGGTGACTAGATCATGCCGACACGCACGGTGATTTCAGCCCCTCATTGCACTCAATTCACCATTAGCACGGCCTCTGTGGGGGAGGATAGGCTGAAAACAATGTGGCCTCGTATTTATCTATGAGGCTCCATGTAGTGATCTATAAGGCATATAAATCTATTTTCTTTCTTTTTTTTCTTCTTTCCTTTCTTTCAAAGGTTTGCATTAACTTTTCAAAGGAGTTCCTCTGGGGGCACTGAGGAACTTCCTCATTTGGGGAAAAACCAGGAAAACCCAAATTCTTCTAACACAACCCTTAACTCTGGCTTGGCCAGCCTCCCTCGAGGGGTAAACGCAACCTTGGGCAGGCCACGGTGTTGGATTTTTTCACGATTCCCCGTACGCGTGTGTGTGTCCATAGGTACCACCGAGCCAGGTAGATGAGGGCTCTTGATGGTGCATTGCCCCTGCATGCACCGTCCCCCCCCCCAGCATATCCTTTAGACCCTCCAGAAGTAACCGGCTCTGGGCCCTGCACCAGTCGCGCACACCAGCTCCAAGTTGGACCCCCTGGTCCTGCCCAGCCTTTTCATTTCATCCGGGCAGAGCCTGCATTTTGAAAGCCTCTCTGGGCCTTCACGCTGGCAGAGCAGGAGAGAGACTGAAGTGAGAGGTGGCAGCAGGGGTGATGGAAGTGAACCGGTTTAAATACAGGGAAACAGTAAAAGTGATTGCATTGTGCAGGCCCACGTAGAGGGCATATGGAGGGACGGGGGCTGGAGGGACGGGGGTAGTGGGCAGGGGGACTGCCCTGTTTTAGCTTTGGAGCAAAACAACAGAAAGGAGGACAGAGCCAAGAGAAGCCTCCCTGGCTCCCCACCCCCTACACCCTTTGGGATTCGAGAGGAAAGAAAGAGGAAGATGGGGGCACGGTTTCTCAGAAATGAGCTTAATCCAGGCCTGAGGGCCAGTAAGGTGGGCAACTTTAGGCAGGTTCTAGACCCTCGCTGCTGGACAGGAGCAAGGATCGGCAGAGACTGGCTGTGCTTTTGAAGGGACAAGACCATGCGCTCAGGTGGCTACCTTCAACCCACAAGGAGGGACTGAGGCCAGAGTCTTTCGAGCTCTCCACCCACACGGGCCGGTGCAGGCTTTGTCCTCGGTGTGGAGGATGGACGAGAGGCCAGGACGACCAGGAAATGGATGCTCCAAGGGTGCTGTCATTTGGCAGCCAGATTTGGAACCAGGAAAATTCCCATTCCTGCTGACTTCCTCCACGGATTGGCAGCCGTGGGCTGTCCTCTGAGGCTCGAGAAGACCTGCCAGGAAAGGGCAGGAAACTGGCAAAGGAGACCCCTTCTTGCTATGAACACAGCTCTCTCCACTCTCTCCCAATGGCGTGGCACCATGGAGGCCACCCCAACACCGAACTTGGGGCAGTGAAGAGGGACAGCAGAGAAGCAGATAGATTTCAGCTGGTGGGAAACTTGTAGCTATGGAACTCGGGGAGGGGGGGTCTCCTGCCCCCCCCCAACTGGACAGTTGGCTGGGACAGGAAAGATGGTCGATTGTCATAGGACAGAGGGCCCTATGGGGATGGCAGCCATGAGGACTCACTTGACCTGCTGTGTCCGTGCGCCCCATCTCTCTGCACAACTGTCCCCAAACCCCCGACTCACGTTTCTGTGTCTTAGGCCAGTATTGTAAACCTTTCCCACCTCACTCTTCTGTCTGCCCTTTCTTTCTGTGGATCTTGAGCAGTCTTCTAACTGGGATCTGCCAAGTGGATACTGGGGTGCCGTTGCCCCTAAGAAAAGACTGAGCCAGGGATTGCATACCCCTTCCCACACCCCTCCCAAGACCTGGACCTGGTTCCTGAGAGGGGCCCCCTCTTTTCCCCCTGCTGTTTACTGGACTCTGAACGGGCGTCTGCCCCTGATCTCGGCTCTTTGCTGTCGGCCACGAGGTGGGGGAGGATGGTCTGGTTTAACTCCACCAGCGCCTTCGGGTTTCTGCCGTTCAGGCCGCCTCACCCGAACCTGTGAGGCCAGTGCTTCTGCAGAGGGTGACTCTGGTCAGCTGGCCACTCCCCGGAGGATGCTGGACCTTCGTGACGGATGAGAGTGACCTCCCAGGATGAGAGGGAGGCCTGGCCTGCAAAGGCAGTCATCGAGGAAGATGTCCCCATCGAGGAGCGTGCCCGGGGCAGGGCAGGAGGAGAGGCAGGTGGGCAACGCCACCAGCTGGGATCCTGAGCAGGAATCTTCTTGACTCCAGGCTGCCTGACGGCTGCTGTTTATCCACCTAGAGGCCTTAGGCTCCGGGTTTTCTGTGGCCTCAAGACTCAGTGTTGCCCCCGCCCCACTCACCCACCCAACAGCGGGCCTCTTCCCATCCCCCTCTGACTCATGCCTCACTCTAGCAGCGAGAGGATATCCGTCATTTCCACTGGTTCCCGCTGACTGAGGGAGGCCTCGCCAGGACTGAGCCTCCTTCCCCCAGAGCTTCCCCACCCACCTGAGCAAAGCAGGGCATCTGGGACGGAAGAGACTCGAAAGTTTCTCAGACAGCCAGGCCTGGACAGGCAGGCCTGGAGACATTCAACTCCCCACAGGGGAGGACGGGAGGCCCAGGAGGCCGTGGGGTCTACCTCCTGTCTCCTCACCCATTTCCCACCCACCCCCACCCCCCGCCCTGCTGTCACCACCTCATTGGTCTCCATGGTAACCGCAGGGTCAGCCTCCCCTGGGGGAGGGGGGCCTGACCTCTGCTCTCCCACCACCCAGCCTGGTGGCAGCCACACGGCTACCCCACTCAACTGCCAAGCCCCCCCGCAAGGTGGCCCACGGCTGCCCCTCTCCCTCTGCTCGGCCCACCGAGAGGGCTGCCGTGCCCGTGGAACTCTAGAGGGGAGTGGGCCAAGGAGAAGCAATCCTTGGGCTCAAAGAGGACATTTTTGGCTTCTGAGAGAAAGGAGGCTGGGTTTAGAGAAGTGGTGGCACGAGGGGACGGGGACCTGCCAGCCGGCCACCTGGGTGTTGTACTGTCTTTATTTTTAAAACCACTAAGTGCAAGACTTATTTTTGCACTTTTCTCCACTTTTTTTTTCCTCCTAGGTTTTTGTTTCTTTTTTTAAACATACTTTCTTGGTTTTCTAATGGAGTATATAGGTTAGCCATTTTCACAGACTCTGGCCCCCTCTCCAATGGGGGGAGGGAAGGTGGGGAGCACCGGCCACCTGTGCCCGTCCCCCCCCACTCCCTGGTCCCCGGCCACCAGCCTGAGTCCCCAATCTCCCACCACCACCGCATAGTAGCCCACATGGATAGACAGTTGTCAGACAAGATTCCTTCAGATTCCGAGTTGCCTACCGGTTTTTTTTTCTTCTTTTAAGACAGCAATAACCACAGCACATATTACTGTAGCTCTTTGTAGTTTTACATACGTACATACCATAACTCTCTCTCTCCCCTTGTTTTGTTTTCAACTTTTTTTTTTTTTAAATAAATGCTCATAATCTTTACTGGTGAAAAGGATGAAAAAATAAATCGGCAAATAAAACCAGGCTGAGGGGCTCGCCTCCTGTTTAAGCATTTTGTACCTGAGGAAATAAAACAAACAAAAACAAAAACAAAAAGCCAGAGGATCTCACGTTTTATTAAAAAAGTGAAGATTGCTGTATACTATTTATTCAACTTATAATTTATGTTACTCCTTGATCTTTGTCTTTTGTCATGACAAAGCATTTATTTAATAAAGTTATGCATTCAGTTAGCCTGCGTCAGCGTCCTCCGAGGGCCCAGGGAGGCAGGTGAAGGGTGAGAGGCACACAGGGGTCCCCTCAGGCCACATTCCAGAGGGCGAGGAGAAAGGGCCAGGCAGAGGAAAGGCTGACGGGCCTGCTCCCTCCACAGAGGAGCCCCCAGACCCAGCCTCCCATCCAAACCTGAGCGCCCCCTTCTCCATCCGTTCAAAACATTCCAGTGAGTTAACGGACACAGCGTGCTTAGAGCAATTAGGCAATGTGCGCTCAGCTACTGTTTTTACCGTTATTACCATCATTTAATCTCAGCCCCTGCTATTACGTAAAGTGGCCTTAATCTACCCTTTAGCAAATGACGGGTCCCTTTTCCTTGGAGAGGATTTTCAGGAAGGTATTTCTAGAATGTTCCTCAGTCGCTGATTCTGGTGCCTCGTATAAGCTCTTAACTCCTGGGAACCTCTGGCCAACGTGAATCCTACCTCCCGCTCCTGCCCAGCCCCCAGCTGTCTCCCCCCAGTGAAGAAGAAAGCCATAAAATGGCTAATGACTCAGATTTTAACCTTACAGCCATTGAAAGAGCACAATTCCTACATTGCCCCACTATCTGTCTTTCCTTCCTCCTGGGTCCCTTCTTCCTAATGTCCATGCCCCCCCTTCACGTGTGGGGTGCACAGGAGTTCACTGCCCTTCGTGCATCCCACTGACGGCACCCGATGGCTGCCCAGTCCTCGGGCACAGCACATAGACAGAGTTGGTGGCATCCCCACTCTGCCCAGCCCAAACCCTGGTACCTCCGCCCCATCCGAGTCATGTGGCCGATGGAGTGATTAGGAGCATCCTGCCTGGTGAAGAGGTTGGCCTGTCACTGGCCATGCATCCTTCTGAAGGTCGCTGAAACTCTCTTCCCTGGGACCCTTCAGACATGTGGTCATTCAGACAGCGCCCAGCAGCAAAGGCAAAGATAGAGCAGGCCCCTCGGCCTTGCCTCTGCCTAGATGCACGAGGAGGTACAGAGAGCGATGGGGTATCTATTCACCTCCCTTTGCAGGGGGGTTGATGAGGGAGCCCAGGGAGAGTAGTGCTTGGAAAGGCTCTGCTGGTCCAGCCACATGGTACCCCTGCCCCGGGACTGTCTCCTGGCGTC
Organism: Panthera tigris; assembly: GCF_018350195.1. Lineage (NCBI taxonomy): Eukaryota > Metazoa > Chordata > Mammalia > Carnivora > Felidae > Panthera > Panthera tigris. Next base: position 199,306,684 of record NC_056667.1, on the reverse strand, counting down.
TCCATTGGCAGCCGCTCACCCTGCTGTCACCCCCATGCTGCTGGGGGTGGGGGTATGTGAACCCGGAGTCTTCTCCCCACTGCTCCTCCCTCCACCAGGCTCCGCTGCTGCCCGTGGGCCTCCCCCCTGCCCTGACAACCCTCCTCTGCGAACTTCCTGTTCACCCACGAGGTCACCTAGGATTCTGGCTCCCGGCTGCTCCAGACCTGGCCCCACCCCACCCCACCCTGCACGATTCAGGGGTCATTGGAAAACCCCCACAGCACCCCAGTGATCACTCACGGGGTCCTTGTGACCCAGTAGGACTGGGCTGGCGCCTCCCTCACCGCCAGCCGGCCGCGCTGGTCCACGGCCACACTTCCAGAGACACTGCTCGCTGTGCTGTCGACTTCAACAGTCTCGCCTCTAAACACTCAAAGCTCAGAAGGCACGCTCTGAGCCTCAGGACCCCGAAGGGCTCCACACGGAGAATCCCAATACCCCGCTCCCCACTCCACTCGTACTCTGTATCGCAGTGAGGAAACAGGTGGGGGCTGCAAGGCCGGCATCTTACTCGGGGGAGAGTGAGTCTTTGGTCTCCCCATTCTATTTTCCAAGCCGTCGAGCCTCTCCGGCTTTGCCTCCTTCCCTGAGGAGACTAGACGCACGGGTCCACTGTTACCTCTGCTTTTCTGGGTCCCACCTGCCCTGCAGCACCTCAGCCCTGGAGAAGCCTCACCAGCCAACAGTGGCACTCCCGTTCAGCCCTGCTGAGCCCTGATGGAGAAAGTCCCTCCGCGGTGTGGGCTGGCATCATCACAGAATCCCCAAGCTCCAAATCCTGCTAGCCTTGCCTCCCTCCCACGCTCCCCCGTGTCTACAACACCCTTTCGTGCTCCTCTCCGTACCCCCTGCTCCCCATCAGAGAAAAGCAAGACCGGCCTGTGAGAATGTCCTACCTTCGCATCCAAACCCCTGTGGAGTTAGCCAGAAAGCCACCGCCCTGTTCCCCTCCCTCCTGAACCCTTCTTCTTGCTTCCAAAGGACAGCCGCCTTCCTGTGCCCTGCACACCTGCGGCTCCCACCCTTCGCCATTAACCACCCCTCTCCTGCCGTGGAGGTGACGGTGGAGAAGGAGCAAAAGGGGCACATATGAACAGTGTCTTGTGGATAGAACCCAATGGGTCTTGTTCATGAATTGGATGTCAAGATGAGGGTGATGGGAAAGTCAAGAGTGTCTTCTTGGCACTCCGGGCAGCTCCAATACAGTGTGCCCAAAATCGAATTCATCCTGTACGCTCAGGTACCTTGCCCATCTTATTTTATCTTACACGTTACACACTGCAAGTTCAAGAACAAGAACGCCATTTGAACTCATCACCTTCCCTCCTAAGCCACCCTCTCCTCCTCCCCAAATCCTTCCTCCCTTTCCGGCTGCTATCCCAGAGAATGGTACCGCCATCTACCCAGTTGCCTTAGCCTGACCCCCAGTGTCATTGCTGACTCCTCATTCACCTCCTACGTCCCCACGTCCCAGGAATTGGCTACCTCATCGAAAACTCTCAAATCTGGGGCGTCTGGGTGGCTCAGTCGGTTGAGCATCTGACTCTTGATTTCGGCTCAGGTTATGAGCCCAAGTTCATGAGATCAAGCCCCACGTCGAGCTCCACCCTGAGCCTGCTTGAGATTCTCTCTCTCTCTCCCTCTGCCCCTCTCCCCTGCACTCTCTTCTCTGTCTCTCTCTCAAATAAAAAATTAAAAAAAAAAAATCACACATCTAGTCATGCCCATCCTCTGCTTAAACGCTTTCCTTTCAGTCCAAAGCTGAGATCCCTCAGCAAGACCCCCAAAATCCTTCCTGACGAGCTCTCCTCTGACTTCCTCCCCAGCTGCTCCTGTATCTACACCCTCTCTCTACCACAGGGAGCCTCAAGCCTCCACGTAGCTCATGCTGTTCTCTCGGCCTGAACACCCCCCCACACACACCACATCTTCCTCTGAAATTCCTACCTCCTCCCTACAACTGTTCCTGTGGGACGTACATTCCTCCCAAGTGCACTCGGGAACACCTCTGTCCCTCCCATGGACGTCGCAGACTCCCGTGGCTGTTTCCATCCACTGCAGTGTCAACCCTTCGGGACAGGGGCCATAATCTGTCTCATCTTCACCTCCAAGAACCCTAACCCTGAGCCCAGGGTGCAGCACTAACTACACGTAAGCAGCACTTCCTATACGACAGAAATGATTTTATATTCTCAAAGCAATTCTTTGAAAAAGAAATCATCCCAGTATTTAAAAGGGAAATAAATAAAGCTCAGAGGTTAGGAATGTGTCCAAAGTCCCATATGTCATAAGTAGTAGAGTCCAAATTCCGTTCAAACACTGCCTCACCCCGGGGGCGCTCTCACCCACCACATCCTATGGAGCCGGTCCAGTCTCTACAGCAGTGGCCGTCCGGATTCAGAGGGCTTAACAACAAGGCCAGCTTCCCAGGCACGAAGCTTGTGTGGTCACACAGGGCCTGGGCCTGGCTTAATCCTCTGCCATAACTGTCTTGAAATTCTGTTTTTTCAAATGTTTATTTTTGAAAGAGACAGAGAGAGAGGGAGAGAGAGAACATGCAGGGGAGGGGCAGAGAGAGAGGGAGGCAGAGGACCCGAAAAGCGGGCTCTGTGTTGACGACAGAGAATCCGATGCAGGGCTCGAACTCACGAACCGCAAGATCATGACCCGAGCCCAAGGCAGACGCTTAACCAACTGAGCCACCCAGGCGCCCCTTGAAATTCTTAATAATTTCTAAACCAGGGGCTCTGAATCTGCCCCAAATTGTACAAATTAGGTCACCGAGAAACTAGGTGACTCTATGAATTAGAATCGCCCAGGGGGCGTGTTTCAATGCAGATTCCCAGATCCCTTCCCAGGCTTCTAGCTCAGGCGGTCTTCGACAATGGGTCCCCTGTTTCTGCGAGTTTACCAAGCATCCAAGCTCCCAAATGGACTCCTGGGACCACCGCTTAAGCAAAATCACCCTTTGAGACCCAGCAGCAGTTTCCCGTGCTGCCCCCACGGTGGCAGTATAGCCCCAGTGTTTGTCAACAGCCCAGCAGTTCCAGGAGGTGAGCAACCAGCCTGCAATCCTCAAGATCCCTCCCCCCCCAACTCCTCCCAGCCATCTTCCCACTTGGGAGCAATTATACTTTCCCTCAGCAAAGGTTTCTAGGGCATACTATCCATCCATCCATCCATCAGGGGGTTCCTGTAGCTAGAGCCACAGTGGGGGTGCGGCTCACCCATAAAATCCTCTTCAGAGGGTTTAGAGCACAGGGAGGCTGTGAGCAAGTGACGTGGAAATGAGCACTCTGCAAAAATACTACAGAAAGGGCCCGAGTTGGCAGTCTTGGGGTACGGCGGGGGCGGGGGCGGGGGAGGGGGGTCTGGCGTGAGTGTTAACTCCAACGACGGCCCCTTCATAATCCACCCCAATTTATATGGTTTTCACATCCATGGTCTCACATTGCTACCACCCTGTTATTTGAGGCTGAGATCATCCCCATGAGATGCAGAAAACTTGAGTCTCAGAGAAGGCGGGTAGCTCCAGGGCAATAAAACAGTTAAGTGGTGGGACAGGATTCAAACCCAGGTGTCCTGACTCCAGCTTTCTTTTTGCCCAGCTCTGCATTAGAATCGCCTGGGAAAAAGAAGAAAAAGAAAAGAAAAGAAAAGAAAAGAAGGAAGGAAGAGAGAGAGAAAAAGAAAAATAAAGAGAAAGAGAGAAAGGAAAGAGAAAGAAAGAGAGAAAGGAAAGAGAGAGAAAGAAAGAAAGAAAGAAAGAAAGAAAAAAAAAAAGAAAGAAAGAGGAAGGAAGGAAGGAAGGAAGGAAGGAAGGAAGGAAAGCCCTACCTGGGCTCCACTCCAGGCCAATTAGATCAGAATCTCTGACGGTGGGATGCTGACATGCATGTTTTTTTAAGCGCCCCGGTCAATTCGAATGTTAGCCGGGGTCGAGACGGCCTGCACCTGCAGGGAGAGCCAGCACCCGCTGCCCCATCCCAGGACAGCAGCTGCAGCCGAGGGGTGGGCGGCAAGAGCACCCACCCGTGGATGAAGGAAAATCAGACCCCAAACCAGGATGGCTGGCCCACAGGGTACAAACCCAGCCCGCGCCAAGAGCGCCCTGGGGTCCCTCCAGGCAGCCCCGCCCTGCTTCCGCCCGGAGAGGGCAGCGTAACTCAGAGCTGAGCAGCCTCCGCACTCTGGAATTTGGAGCCCCAGCCTGGGCCGTGGAGGTTGGACACCTCTGTGGGTTTTTTCTTCATCTGTAGAGTGGGCCTAATAGTTCCTCGTTGATAGATTCATGAGGATTGACAGAATTAACTCAGTTTCGGAGCGGTAGAGCACATGGCCTAAGTGACCAAACGGCCTGCAGGCCTTGGCCTTGGCCTGATGCAGCCTAGAGCACTCTGGCCAGGATTTATCTGCTTTGGGGGACCTCGTTTCCTTCTAAGGGGAGAAGCAAGTCTCACCCCCTTAAAGGTCCCAAGTGCCTTTTTGCCTCTCCTGAGTCGATAGAAGGAAGGACAGGAGGGAGATGGTCGAACAAAACCACCTTCCCTCACCTCCTGTGGCAGGGAAGTGTCTGACTCCAGACACAAAAGAGGGACTACCAGGAAAGGTGGGGCTCTGCGCCCAGTGCTAGGGAGGGGAGAGAGGGGGGCACTCCTTTCCCTGTGGCCCACTGCCAAGTGCGAAGGCCCCTGCAACTCGCCAGGGGTCAGGGGCCCCCAGTACAGTGGGTAGAACTCTCATAGAATTTTGCTTCAGAAACAGGTGCTCATCGGTGCATGTGTAGTCTTGTGAACACTGCTGTTCTGGAAGCCGAAGAGTTACTTGGGCCCCTTGGAGAACAGCACCTGAATTCCCAGAGGCAACACCTTGGTGAACACGCTGGCATACAATAACCCGCTCCCTTTCCTTGGGGACCTGGGGGTCATCTCCCCCTGCCCAGAAGGGAGCTGTCCTTACTTCAGGGGCCAGAGGGCCTCAGATCCAGTGTCTCCCCGTTCTGTCGCCCTCTGCATCACCACCTGAACGTGAGACTGAACGTGGGAGAGAGAAAGACACTCGCTCGACCGCTCCTCCCTCACTGCCCACCCAGGGGCGGCTTGGGGGCCAGAGGCTGAGCTGGCAGTCCAGGGGAGACACCAGAGTCCTGTGGCCGCACTGGAAGGGTCCACCTGGACTGAAGACTTTAAGTTTCCACAGGCCACTTGAGGGAGGAGATTCCCCTGCCTCCTGACCCATCTTTCTCATTCCCAGCCCAGCCAAGGCTGTGCCTGTCCCACTCACTCCCAGCCCCTACTCCCAGCAGTCGGGGACAGAGCTGGACAGACGAGGCCAGCCAGCGCCAGATCGCTTTCCCGGGGAAGCCCCCCAAAGACTCAGGCAAAAGACACACAACTTTATTTTTCCTTCCTTTAATCTTAAGCAAAAGAGACACGGGGGTTCAAAAATAAAAATTTCTTTCCCCCCCCCCCAAATCTTCACCCCAGCTCCACCACTGCAACTGCCCCTTCCTCCCCAGCAGGGACAGGAGAAGGGGGGGTGGTGCAGGCATCTGGGGAGGGGGAAGGCGGGGGTGTGCCGAGCTCGGTGCTGGTCTCTTTCCAAATATAAATACACGTGTCAACACTCCTGGAAAACCCTCCCCGCCCACCACGCAAGGCTCTCCTCTCTCTGCCCGTGTTTGGAGAGGGGGCGGGAGCGGGGGGTGCCAGGCACCGGCTGGCTGTGGTTTACTGCATCCGCTGGGTATGTACCCCACGAGCCTCCTGCTGCTCATTGTAGAAGAGATGACACTCGGGGTCCCCCCGGATGGTGGGGGCTCCCTGGATCAGCTTCCCAGTGTTGGGGTTCACACACCAGCACTCCCCACGCTGCCCGTTCAGAGACATCTTGCACTGAGGAGGGAGAAGACAAGGGTATGGAGGACAGGCCTGAGGCCACCAGCTTTCCCTGCTTCCCTCAGCCCGAGGTTTGCCGAGCAGCTACGGGACGCCCGAGCTAGGGTGCCGCGAGGTGGTCTTCTCGGCCGTGAAGGGTGCCAGGGGACCTCCCTGAAATGCAGATTCCCCTTCAGGAGGCCCGGAGCGGGGCTAAGACTCTGTCTGGCTCCCGCGTGATGCGGGTGCTCTGGCCCAGGGACCACGCTAGTAGGGGATGCCCCACATCGCAACGACTCAGTGCCCGCCGGCAGGAGGGGGGACCATCCAGTGGGGGCCCAGCAGACTGGAGTTCAGTCATAGCGTGAAGGGAAAACAGCACGTGACAGCAGAAGTCAGCACTAGCACAGGCCCTAGCAGGTGCTTTGCACCGTGAGAACAGTCTACACACTGCTCATTTACAGTTTACAACGCTTTTTTTAAAAGCGTATTTATTTAAGTGATCTCTACCCCCATCGTGGGGCTCGCACTCATGATCCTCAGATCAGGAGTCGCTCACTCCTCACACCGAGCCAGCACAGCCACCTTGTGAGTTAGGTGCCATTATTTCACCACTTTACAGATGATCAGAAGGAAGCACAGATAGGTTAAGTAACTTGCCCAACGTCACACAGCTAGTAAGAGGCGTGGCTGAGATAAGAACCCAGGCATTCCCGTCCTACAGTCCCTGCTCTTACCCATAAACTAATTACCATTGAAAACCCCTTTAGTTACCCGTAGGGACCGGCCACAGCCAGTCTTTCATTAGAAGAGATCACTATTTCCACTTTTGATCTCCAAATGAAGTAATAAGCTGACATTTCGAGGGCACGTGTACAAATAGCTTTGAACACTACACTGATATCTAGAGGGGGCAGGATGCCTGCCTGGGCTGTGAGGAAAGTGGGGGAGTGAGACCCCCTAGGGGTCAGCAGAGGCTACTTGTCAATGGTTTAAATCCATGATTCTGCAAGTATAGCCCATGGATCATCAGCAATCCCTGGGAGTTTATTAGAAATGCAAATCCTTGGCGCGCTTGGGTGGCTCAGTCAATTAAGAACCCAACTTTGACTCAGGGCATGATCTTGTGGTTCTCAGGGTTCAAGCCCCACGTCTGGCTCTGTGCTGACAACTTAGAGCCCGGAGCCTGCTTCAGATTCTCTGTCTCCCTCTCTCTCTGCCCCTCCCCTCTTCATGCTCTGTTTCTGTTTCTGTCTCTGTCTCTCTCTCTTAAAAATAAATAAACATAAAAAAAATTTTTTTTTGGTCCCCACCCAACCTTCCGGAATGGTAAGGCCCAGAAGTCACTGCCAGGCGATTCTAATGCTCAATAATAAGTTGACAGGCGTTAGGGTAGCCCGACATCTCTTTTCCCAGAGGCTCCCTCCCAACCTGGACCCCAAGTGCTGATGGCAGGTGGCTGGGTAGGTGGAGTCAGCCTCTGCGTCTGGAGGTGCAGAGGCCTGGCAGCTGACATCCCCACGCCCCCTCAGCATTCAGACCTCAGAGGATGACCGGTGGGTGGGGCAGGGACAAGCACACCTGGGGCCCAAGGCCAAGGAGATCCTCTCTCACCTGTTTGAGGTTATACAGGCCATGCTTGTCACAGTTGGGGATGTGCAAGGAGTAGAGGTGCTCCAGGGGGCCCCGCTCATCTGGAAGGTGCATGGTGGAGATCCGCTCCAGGACCTGGTCCAATTCCTGCTGGCAGGGGGTCTGCGGGCACAGACAGACACAGAGGGGCAAAGAGGGAGCTCGGAGTGAGACTGAGCTCACAAAACACCGGTCCTGGGAACAAGCTCAGAAAGAAGTTCATACGCAGGGAAGGGATTTTCCCAAGGCCACCCAGCAAGTTGGTGGAACCAGGGACTTCCGACAGCGACCTCATGGATATGTCACTGTGCCCCACTCCACCCTCTGAAGAAAGTCACGTGGATAGGAGTTTTCACCCCTCTCTCGTGCTGTGTCAGTGGCTTTCAGGGATCAAAATGGGATCTACTTGCAAAACGTGAATTCAAGTGGCTGTCTCTAGAGCATCTCTACCCCAAACCAGTGGGCCAACCCCCATTTCTTTCCATCAACCCAGCCAGACCAAGACCCAAGACAACAGAGCTGCGCTGGGGAGAGGGAAGGGCATATCCCAGCGAGACTGAGCAAGTCTAAGGAGGTCCGGCCCCATCTCTAGCATCCACTTCCTTACCAAACAGAAGTGTGGAGGTTTCAGAAGGAAGGGACTTCAAGAAACCCTATGCCCAGTCCCTTTCACAGCCAGAGATACTGAGGCCCCCAAAGGAGACAGTGATCAGTCTGAAGGTCACTGAATATGTTAGTGGCAGAACCAGAAAGGAAAGTGCTTTGCCTTCCGGCAACACAGGACACGGATGGTACTGGGCACCCTCTCCCACCGCAAGACCCCTTTTACGTGTCCTCCCGCCCCTCCAGCCAGACCCGGCCCCTCTGACCCTGCCAGGTGGTGGCCGCAGCTTCTTGGGCTCATCCAGGCCAAGGTGATGTTTGCCACCCTTCCCCATCTGCCGGTGCTGCTCGGTGACCTTCTCCCGGAACACGGCCAGCTCCTTCATGCCTGACTTGAGGGGCTTCCTACCAGCACTGCCTCCACCGCCCAACAGGTTCACGGTCCCGTCCACGTGGTTCTCAACCAGACCTCCCTCAGCGTGCTCATCTCCGTTGTCTGCAGAGAGAGGAAGGGAAGACCAGCTCAGGGTGCTGTTTCTAGAGCGGCGGGCCCCCCAGCAACTGTCTGAACCCCTGGAGATGGAGAGGACTGATATCCTTGCAGTTGAGCTAAGCAATTTACATGGACTGTCAATTTCAGTTTCGCAGCAACTCTTGGGCGGGGTGGGGGCATTACCCCAACTTTGGCAGACAGACAGGTCAAGGCGCACGAGAAAGACCAAGACCACAAATCCGGGATCCGAACGCAGGCCGTCCGACCCCAGCAAAATGCCTGGGAGGCCTGGCCGGTTCTGCCTCCATCCAAGGCACAGCAAAGGAGCACGGAAGGATGAACGTGTCTGCAAGGCTTTCACCATGGAATGGGATTGAGTCCTTCTGGATCCATCATTCTCCTCTAGAAAGACCTCCCAGATTCACCTGCCATAACCTGCAGTTTAAGATCTTCATCATCCGTGACCTAAAAGGGCACATGCCATGTCTGGCAAGGGAGAAAGTGGAGAATCACCACCAGAACCCACGGTTTCCATCACCCCTGCTGCTACTCGTCATTTGCCCAACGGTCCCCTTCTCACGTGCCCCCATGACTCAGTCCCACGACCGCTCCAGCACGGCCCAGGCAGCCCTGGATTGTTCCCATGTCTGTCCACACATGTCACCGCCAGCCCCAGGCACAGGAACCCGTCCAGCTCTGTAGTTTCGGCTTATCACAAGGCACGTAGCCTCACCCAGATGCTTGTCCAAGGAGCATGTTAAGTCTCTTTCAACTTTCTTCAACCACCAGTCAACAACAGGGAAAGGCTCCTACTAAGTGCACAGCTCAGGGTGGAGGGGGCCCTGAGAACAGCCCCCGGCAACCCCAGTCTCACGCTGGCTCAGGTGTATACACCCAACAGCCAGGCCAGAGGAACAGGATGGTACACGGAAGAGTCATAACAAGGGGGCCAAATCCCCAAGGGCCCTAGGACGGCTGGGACTCAAACAGCCCCTTGCACACAAGGCAGAGCAAACAGGGTCACAGACCATGCCCCCCCGAGTGGTCCCCCTTCAGGTCCCAACAAGACCTACAGATGTGGAGGGGATGTTTCTAAACCAATTTGGCCCATTTTTTCTTCCCCTCTTTCGTGCCTTCAAAAACTTACAGCCCTGATAACATGACTGCATGGCTCCTAAAATATTTCTACCCAAGAGTTTCAGGTGAGGCACTTAGAACCTGGTTGTCCTCTCAGAATTCAGTGTGGCGGGTTCAGATGGCCCCTGTCCTGACCAGTGTTCACGGTAGAAAGAGCAGACGCTGCCCTGTGCGAAAGCTGTGGCATTCACTCTCACTTGCCAACTAAGAGATGGGGACAGTCATGAGTGCCATGGGGAACTGGCACCTGCTTTCACGGAGCGTGCTCCAGAAGGCTCCAGGAGACCAGGCACCTGCCACCTGGCCCAGGTGTCCCCATCAGCTACAGCGGTTTCCTTCAGAAACTCTGCACGTTATCTCCAGACTGAGGGAGCACTACTTGGTAGGGTCGAGTCCCAGCTCCCCCACTTTTTATGCCAGCTGTATTTCTCCTGCACACATAACCTCTCTGCGCCTCCGTTTTCTTAACTCAATTGTCGGATCCTAACAGCTCCCGCCTCACAAGACTGTTGAGACCATGTTAGAGGCCAAGCAGTTAAGATAAGGCCTGGAACACAGAAACCCAGGCCCTGCTTGTGATAGTTATTACTCTGACAGTGATGAAATGGCCTCAGTCATCTGTTATCTTGGCAACGCGGAACCCGACCAAGGACCAGGAAGCAGAGGAACAGAAGCCCCCGAACATCAGAACAGCTGTCACTGTATCCATGCGTGGTCAAATTCGAGCGCTTTCCTCACAAGGCGCGGGGACATTCGGCACAGGAAGAACACGGACGGTTCACGGCAGCATGGCTCCAGCAAGCCCGGTTTCTGGATGTCTGGTTCCCAAGGCCACCACAGAATAAAATCAACAAAATTAAAAGGAGAAAGAAAAAAGGCATGTGGATAGTGGCAAGAAGCATCAAATGGCAGGGAGAGAAGAGGACGCTAAAAAAAACCAAACATAAGAACTTAGGGGATATTTAGTGCAGAGCTTACAACTCCATACCCATCGATGACCCCTGAGGACTTCCACATTCTGTAGCCCAAAACAAGAGTTGTCTTGACTAATGACAATGACCCTGAGACATCCAAAAGGGGATGGGATTAATGTCTGGGTAGCCTGGGTGTTACCCTAAGTAAACTGACCACGGATTAAATCCTGTTCCAGAAGCCCCAACACCACCTGCAGGGGAAGAGCTATTTGAAGCGTTGACCATCGAGCTGGGTGGGAGTCCTGTCCCATCATGTATGAGTGGACCCATCAACCCACCCCAAATTTTCATCACCGACCCTGATTCCCGACCCGGCACCACCGACACTGGGACCAGAGGATTCACTGGGGAGCTGTTCTGTGCATTACAGGATGCCAAGCAGCATCCTGGGCCCCTCCCTACCGGATGGCAAAGATACCTCCACAAATTGCCAAAAGGCACCGGGAGGCGAAAGCGCCCCCCACTGAAAACCGCCCTTCAGAAGTTAGGCTTTATCCAGAGGCCTGGAAGTTGCCCAGCCCAGCACCGATGACCCCAGGCCCCACGTAAGGTCGATCTGAGTTCTACCACATTCCCCTCCCTCAGCTAGGACCATCCACCACTCTCCCATCTCCAACACACTTCTGGCCCACTAGTCTCCCTTCCGGCAGAGGGGGGGTCTTCCCTAGGCATCCAGAGGACTCCCAGGCTGCTGGTCCCCCTTCCCTGAGCTCTCCCCGCCCTCAGACCACTGAGAGGGGCCAAAGCAGCATCCCCTGGCTGAGTCCCAGAGGTCAGCCCACCTTTACTGCTCACAACAAACTCTGGAAACATGTTAGATGGGGGCGCCTGGGGGGCTCAGTCGGTTAAGCGTCCAACTTCGGCTCAAGTCATGATCTCACGGTTCGTGGGTTCGAGCCCCACAAGGGGCTCTGCACGGATAGCTCAGAGCCTGGAGCCTGCGTCGGATTCTGTGTCTCCCTCTCTCCTCTCTCTCTCTGTCCCTCCCCGGCTTATTTTCTCTCTCTCTGTCTCAAAAATAAATAAATAAACTTAAAAAAAAAAAAAAGTTACCAGCCTCACTTAAAGAAAAAGAAAGAGAAAGAAAGAAACAGGCTGGATGAAAGAGAGGCGCATAGGTAAGTACGCATCAAGCCTACCGGCTCTAGGCAGGGCTGGCCCGTCATTAGGTGCAACACGCACAGGCATCCAGGGGCCTAGGAAATGTATCCACTTTAAAATCAAAAGGAAAAATAAGCTTTTACATTAAAAAAAAACAAACAAACAAAGGTCTTAATATACAATACTTTCAGTTATTAGACCCAGTTACCAAATATCATTTTGGAACTTTTTCTCACAGAAGAAAAGCCACAAACGCAAAGGCGTCCAGGGTCCACAGAGTCCCTAACACAGCCCTGCACCAGGTCCCAGGAGATGGGGGCCGACTGGACAGTCTTCTCCAAGGACGGACTCGGCTTCCTGTCCTGAGACAGCCCCGATCTCTCTAGAGTCAAGGTCAGTTTGTCCACCCTCGCAGAGGCCACTTGGATTCAAGGCTATGTTTTGTCCCATTCCGTTATTGATCTCAATGCTGCCAACGAACATGCCAATAAGATGAAGAAATCCACGGGTCCGGGTCCGATTTGCTGACGCACATGCTGACACTCCACACCTTGAAATGGAAGCCGAGGGAAGGAGATCAGCGAGCTGACGGGGTGGGGCTCAGAAAAGACTGTAGGCTGAGGAAAGCCTCGATTCCTTGGCGGTTACATTCCCAGCCAAGGAGGTTCAAGAATTCAGGCTTCAAAGTCTAATCGCCGGACTGAATTCCAGGTCTACCACTTAGCTGTGCAGCCCCAGACAAGTTACTTAAGCTCTCTGTGGCTGCAAGGCTCATCTGTAAACTGTGGACAAACAGCACCTGCCTCCAGCGGGCAGACAGATTCCAGAAGCTGCACATACACGCAGTGCCAGGCACACAGCAGGAGCACACGGAGTCAGCTCTCAGCTGCTCCCATTTCCCGCCCCCCCCCCCCCCCGCCGGCTCGGGGAAGTGCTCACGTGGCATCCCCTACGCTCAGTAGGACAAGAGCATCGTCACGTTATTACCCAGTTCTTCCCATATGTTCTCTTATAGGTGACAGAAGCAATCCGCAGGAGAACATTCCAGATGCAGAACTCCAGCTAGAGATGGAATCTGCCCTCGGAACAAAAATACTAGGCTGCACTTTTTTTTTCGGCCTGAGAGTGAGGTTCAGAATAATATTTATTATGCAACTACTTATGTATGCAGCTCCGTGGGCTGCAGTGCAAAGGTCAGTCTAAGAAATGGTTCTTAGCAGCCCAGATCACATAACTGGAAAAGGCTTCAGGCTCAGAGGCTCCCGGAGACTTTCCCCTAAGGATTAGCCACTCTCTATGTAGCATCCCGGGCAATGGTTCAACACCGAAACAGGGAATTCACCCATTATACATGGAAAGGAAAGCTTTTCCAAAGTGGGGGGAGACACCGGAGGACCTGAAGCGTGAGAACTCCCATCCCGCGTAGTGGACTGCCACACCGCTCGACCTCATGCACCTGGAGGGGGGCTGGAGAGGAGAAAGGCAAGTAGAATGAGAGGCAACGGACGAGCTGCCCCAGTTTACAGACACCAAACTCAAGGCCCAGCTGGACTACCACGTGGTCTACAGGAGCACACACAACCTCCGTGCCATCATCAGAGACGCCTCACAATTGGCGTGGGGTCCCCACGCTGTTCTTTGACCCAGCCTTACTGAGTGGCCCAGGAGGGCAGCTGGAAGCAGACATTCCAGAAGATAGGGCTTTACTTACACCTGCATTCCGCATTCTAGACTACGCATTAATACCCTAGTTTTAAATTTTAATTCTGGCCTAGACTTTTTTCCCCCAGTGTAATCTCGTTGGATTGTAGCACTGATGACCTTACTCCATGAAGGTCATGGACCCTTGGGTCCGACGGATCAGATCCTTACTCTCACGAAACCCCATCTTCCCCTAGCGCGATGCTCTGACCTCAGTGCTCCAAAGGACAGTTGGTGATTCCTGATCTATGGAAGACCTTAAAGCATTCAAGAAAATAGGCCCCCAGATCCAAAAGCAACCCCCTACTCCCTCTTGCTTAGAATATGAGGCTCTGTCCTTAACGCAGGCCTGGTGAGAAAAGGGAATTTCCCCCAGAAATACACCACATCTTCACAACAGATTAAGGTCTCCTTCCTTTCTTCTTGTCTTTCCCCCACCCCCTGCGCTGAAGAAAACCTAGCCATTTTCCAACCTTCTCTTTAGTCTACCTCCTGACTATTTGGAAATCTAAGAGCTGGGAACACCACAGGGAATCATCCAATCTGACCCTAAATCTATCACTCCCTCCAGTGGATTCACCTCCTTCAAACAGGTGATAGCATTCCAGGCCCCGTAGGACTGGATTCTGAGTAATGGGCCGGGGTGACGCGGGCTGCTTTCCTGGTTCCATTCTAGCTGGGCACAGACCTCACATGGCTCCCTTTGTTGGTCTCTCCCCAAAGGCACTTAATCTTGACACGTGTTGGGCAAAAGAATGAACACTAACTTACCATCTTCCTCTTTCCTCCTGGACAGCTTCTCCATGAACATCCAGGACAGAGGACAATTCACTAACAAGCTCAAATGGGCAAAGAATTGCAGGAGTCAAGAGACCTGAATGCCAGGCCTGGCTTTGCTGTTTATGATTCACCCATGACTGTAGCCAAACCGTCTAACCTCTCTGAGCTCCAACTCCTCAAGAGTGACAGATGCAAATAATAATCCTACTAAAGTGAAGGTTGCTACCGGATACAGGATGATCGCTACTTAAACTGGATACAGTGTTGTTAGCATTTGCCCAACATGGGAGAAGCAAGCTCCAGAAGAAATGCACAGATGATCTAACGGGTAAATGAAAGATGTATGTGCTAGGCAGAGGGGAAGGGTGGGTGATAGCTGATCTGTAGAATGGCCACGCACACGGGGGGGAAAATGAGTTACAAGAAAGTTCTAGAATACTATTTGCATGTTTCTTCTAAAGCCTGATTTTGTTGATTATATGAATTCTGTATGTCGCTAAATAGCATAGTTGTCCACCATTTGATGGAAGTCCTTGGGCGAGTGTGGATTTGCCTAAATTACTTTAACTTTACAGAATCTATGGGAAGGAAGAAAAGGGAGGGAGCAAGGGAAGGAGAGAGAGAGGGAGAGAAGAAGGCATGGAAGGAGGCAGGGGAGGTGGCTCATAACTGCCTTGCATGCACAGGGCAGACAGGGCTCACAGGCAAATTCACCAACATACAGGGGAAACAGCTTTTGTTTCAGAGAATTTGAAGCCAGTCCCTTTGGATGGCTGATTGTGGCCACTATGTGTAATAATGCAGGCCACCAAGGCTGGGGTAGATAATCCAGGCCATGCTGGGAGGTGGGGAGGGAGGCAGAAGTTACCAATGGTACAGAAGAAAGGGGAGCTTGTTATTTTTCAGCTGAGGTCCTTTGTCTCTCTGGGTAAGTGACACTGTTTATGTGTTTCCCTCCACCCTTTTGCCTAAAGGTCAGAGGCAGCAGGCAGCAGCCGTGTGTGCATGGACAGCTGCTGTGTGCAGGGCACATTCCAGCTTCGCGAATGATGTTCTCCTGGTCAGCCCATCTACCTCCTGCTGACACCCAGCTTCCTTCCAAACTCCCTTCCCATTCTCTCCCCACCCTCTAAGGCCCTGCTCCCCGCATGGCTGCCTGCAAAGCAAATCTGAGGTCTCAGACACTACCACCTTCTGGGAGAAACCCCTTTGGCAACAGACCGGTAGCAACTCAGCACGATTTAGAACAAAAAGAACTCCCTTGTGGTAGGAAACAGCTCCGAGCAGACTCTTCGGATGTTCTAGATCCACAGGTCATCCAGGTTATGGCACACAAGTGCAGGACCTGGCCATTCTCAGCTGGGGATCATCTCCCTGCACCCGCAACTGCCTCAGGCTTACTGCCCAGCCAACTGTTGCTGAGCTCATAAGCTCTGGGGAGGGGGATGGCCGGTACCCACGTTCACACAGGGAAGGAGTCGCCTGCTACTGGTGACAGTGTATGAAAGCAGGGCAGAGGGCCCACTGCTTGCCAAACCACCCTAAACTTTCTGGATTCCCTTTGGAACAATAGCTCTTGGGTTCAAAGCTCTGGCCAAAGCTTTGGCCATAGTAGGAAGAGAAGTGCTGGTATGAAAGCTGGGGGGGTGGGGGGTGGTGTCCAAAGTTCTGCTCCCCTGCTACCATCATGCCTGGGACTCTGAATGATGCTCGACAGGGTGTTTAAGAGGTGTAGGCTTCAAGGGACACCCGGGTGGCTCAGACAGTTAGGCGCCTGACTTCTGCTCAGGTCATGGTCTCGTGGCTCGTGAGTTCGAGCGCCACGTTGGGCTCTGTGCTGACAGCTCAGAGCTTGGAGCCTGAAGCCCACTTCAGATTCTGTGTCTCCCTCTCTCTCTGCCTCTCTCTTTCTCTCAAAAATAAGTATTAAAAAAATATTTTTTAAAAGATGTGTAGGCTTCAATATATGGGAAACCTGGCTGGCTCAGTCGGTAGAACATGGGGCTCTTGATCTCTGGGTCAGAGTTTGAGCCCCACGTTGGATGTTCATTACTTAAAAAAAAAACCTTCTATGGTCAAGATGTGCAGGGTTCAGTGTGTTCATTTACAAATTCAGGGAGTTAGGTTACGGGAATGGCTCCCAGTCATGGGTGTTTGTCAGAAACCATCTGAAGATGGCAATGCAAGCTGGTGCAGCCACTCTGGAAAACAGTATGGAGGTTCCTCAAAAAACTAAAAATAGAACTACCCCATGACCCAGCAATTGCACTACTAGGCATTTATCCACGGGATACGGGTGTGCTCTTTCGAAGGGACACATGCACCCCCATGTTTATAGCAGCACTGTCGACAATAGCCAAAGTATGGAAAGAGCCGAAATATCCATCGATGGATGAATGGATAAAGAAGAGGTGGTTTATATATACAATGGAGTATTACTCAGCAATCAAAAAGAAGGAAATCTTGCCATTTGCAACAACATGGATGGAACCAGAGGGTACTGTGCTAAGTGAAACAAGTCAGTCATAGAAAGACAAATATATCGCTCATATGTGGAATTTAAGATACAAAACAGATGAACATAAGGGAAGGAAAGCAAAAATAATATAAAAACAGGGAGGGGACAAAACATAAGAGACTCTTAAATATGGAGAACAAACTGAGGGCTGCTGGAGGGGTTGTGGGAGGGGTGGATGGGCTAAATGGATAAAGGGCATTAAGGAATCTACTCCTGAAATCATTGTTGCACTATACGCTAACTAATTTGGATGTATATTTAAAAAAATTAAAAATAAAACAAGTTAAAAAAACTATAAAAAGTAAAATATAAAGAAATTTCCCATTAAAAAAAAGAAGAAAGAAAGAAAGGAAAAGAGAAATCATCCAAAGAGCTTGCTAAAAATGGTCCCAGACTTCACCTGTCTGTGAACTAGCAAGCCTGGGCAAGGGTCGGGGACTCTGTATTTTTAACAACCTCCTTCAAGCTCTGGCATTTCCAAGGCCCCCTTCCTTTGTGCTTCTCTCTCTCTGGCCTCAGATTCCTGAAGAACTTCCTAGTGATGGGAAAGAGGCCTCCTCTTTTCAAAAGATATGACTTCACAGACACACTCTGCGAAGACACAGCCCCATGAGCTCTTTCCGCCCCTAGACTCACGGGTTCAGAAACAGACACACACGCATGCCTGGGTGCACACAGGGGGTCCTTCTTGGCCAGGCATCATGGAGATTTCTAGAGCATGCCCTCACGCCGCTGCAGAAATAGCACGGCCTCTACAGAACTTCCCTGCCTACGCACTCCCTAATGGGCTGCTTTATAAACACCAGGGTCATTCCTGGAATGGCAAAGACCTGGGGAGGGTCAGCGCTGAGGCAGAACGTTTGAGAAAACAAAAACATGCTCAAATTCAGCCAAGGTCCTCTGGGATTCAGTGAGCCAGGCTGTCCTTGAAGAGCCAGAGAAACTGGTATCAAGATGGCAAACAGCACTCTCAGCTTTCACTCCTTTCCGTGGGTCCCAAACATTTCTCCTCCAGTTCAACTAAAGTCATCCAACAACCCAGCAAGGTGACCTGTCTGCCGAAAGCCCATGGGAGCAGACGGTGTACTTTGGTGCAAACTTGGACCAGGGACTATGGGAACGGGAAGAATGAACCTGACCCAGTGATTCGACATCTCTCAGATATGCGTGTAGTGGGCACACGGGCAACAATGTTCATTACGGCATCATCTGTAGTTGCAAAAAACACCATCGGCAATGCGATCCAAACAGGAGAATGGATGAATAAAATCAGCAGGGTAATAACAATGGAATAATACCCAACAGCTGGCAAGAATCACTCTGACCCGTGATCGCTCAGAGATCTACCCAACATGAACAGATCTCAAAAACCTAATATTGACAGAGCAAAAAAGTGGCAGAAGGACACCTCTTGGGCACATTTAACTTATCTTCAGAGAACATTTCCAGATGCTGGCTATCCATTAGCAAATTTGTTTAGCCGAGGAAAAGAAACACTAAGTAATGCATGCCGGTGGCTGCCTCTGGGGACAAGGGACAGCAACAAGAGGCTGGTGGAAGGCCATCAGGAAAAGATTTTTAAAGAGACATAAAGCAAAAATGACAAAATATCAACCGCTCCCAATTCTGGGTGGTAGACTGGAGTTACTGCATTATTCTTATTATTGGCTGCAGTGTTACCATTTTAAGATTTTATTTTTAAGCAATCAGTAATCTCTACATGCAATGTGGGGCTCAAACCCACAACCCCAAGATCAAGAGTCACCCACTCCACCGACCAAGCCAGCCAGGCACTCCGCAACCATTTATCTTTTAAAAGTCACTTCCTAGGGCAGTTGGGGAGCTCGGTCGGTTGAGCAACCGACTAGGCTCAGGTCATGATCTCACGGTTTGTGAGTTCGAGCCCTGCACTGGGCTTTGCGAGGACAGCATGGAGCCTGCTTTGGATTCTCTGCCTCCCTCTCTCTCTGCTCCTCTCCCACTTGCGTGCATAGGCTCACACTCTCTCCCTCAAAAATAAACATTAAAAAAAAAGTCCCATCCCTCATGGGGTGCCTGGGTGGCTCAGGCCTCTCAGGCCTTCTCCAGCTCTTGATTTTGGCTCAGGTCATGATCTCATGGTTCAGGAGTTTGAGCCCCAAGCTGGGATTCTCTCTCTCTCTCTCTCTGCCCCCCTCCGGCTCTCTCTCTCAAAATAAATAAATAAACTTTAAAAAGAAAAAGTCCCTTCCTTCACTGCATTCACTCTTCCAGGTCCTTGTCAAGAGGGGTATTTGTAAGTTGGGGTGCCTCTGAAAGCCCACTGGCTGGAAGAGGACCGAACATCAGTGACTTGGACAACTGCCCTGCCACTCTGAGGCCAGAGTAGTGTCACCACGGCCACCTATCACCAGGGGCTCCTGGCCAGGTCTCCGTGGCATGAAGAAGTAGGAAATGAGTGGCACCTGAGTGGCTCAGTCAGTTGAGCATCCGACTTCAGCTCAGGTCATGATCTCGCAGTTCATGAGTTCGAGCCCCACGTCGGGCTCTGTGCTGACAGCTCGGAGCCTGGTGCCTGCTTCGGATTCTGTGTCTCCCTCTCTGCCCTCCCCCTGCTCACACTCTGTCTCTCTCTGTCTCTCAAATATGAATAAACGTTAAAAAAAGAAAAAAGAAAAAAAAAAAAAGAAGTAGGAAATGAGTCAGAGGAAAGACCCAAAGAGAGTGGAAGACAGTCATAGGGTCAAGGAGGGGACGACAAAGGAATCAAGACGGTGCAGGCCTGAGAACGGAAAGCCAAGGGACGAGCACATCCTAGTATAGCCCACAGGGCACTGGAGGTGTGCAGTGGGGGAGGTGCTCAAGGGCCAGTCATGCCCAGTGGAAGGGGTGCACCTGTTCCTCGAGGCCCAGAGAGATAGCAGCTTTAAACTGAAACAGGAGAGAGCCAGGGTAGAAGCCACTCAAGAGTTTCACAGGAAGGACTAAAACAGGTTACAAAACTGCAGATGGGAAAAACCACATGGTTTAGGGAAAGACTTTCAAGGAGGAGGGAGGATGGACAATATGGCTTCCAAAATGTCCAAAGGCCGCTTGACTGAGACTATGAAGGGCAACCCTGGGCAAGGCACTCTTGGAATTTGAGTGAACTTCCCTCCCGCCTCCCTAACCATACACAAAAAATGTGCCAGGGCGCACTGGCTAAAAGCCGTCGCTCCACGCTTTGCCCTCCTCCTCCAAAGGACAGAGCTTCTTGAAGACACAAACTTGGACTTCACTTCCATAGTGCTTTAAAGAAAAGTAGAAACAAAAGGGGCCACCTGGGTGGCTCAGACAGTTAAGCCTCCGACTTGATTTTGGTTCAGGTCATGATCTCACAGTTTGTGGGATCGAGCCCCACGTTGGGCTCTGCTCTGACAGTGCAGAGCCTGCTGGGGATTCTCTCTCTCTCTCTCTCCCTTAAAATAAATAATATAAACAAACAAATAAATAAATAAATAAACAAACAAACATTTAAACCTCAGGAAAGCTAACTATTTGGAGAACATCCCACCTGGAGTCCTGGCCTAGAATATCCTGTTGTATTACTTCTCCTCACTTTCCTGGCCTCTCCCTCACCATCCAGGCCCCGGAGCAGCAAGGACGGTCAGGAGTTAAAAAAAAAAAAAAAAAAAAAAAAAAAAAAGAAATCATTAAATGGAAGCACGAGATGGGAGAGAAAAGACGCTTCCCTCCCAGGGGACCCATATACAAACAACTGTGCCTGTGCTCAGTTCCAAAGAGCTCAGTTCCCCACAGAGTAGCTCCCAGAGTGATAAAGACTGGGTTCTACCCACCTCTCTCCTCCCACCCTCCCCTTCGGCCTACCTCTTGTCCATCCCCATAAGACTGTTCCCAGAGACTGTAGGCCTGACAAATTGAACCCAGAGGGTGCAAACAGAAACTAAAAACCTGTAAGGATGTCCAGGATTGCCTGCCACACTCTCAAACCAGCACAAGAAGTGTCCTGAATATAAATAAGTGTCTTTAAATAGGTCACCATGCTTTTCTTTCTCTTCAACTAAAAGTTCACTAATTGTGTCTGATAGAATACTGCATCGCATCAGGGGTCTTCCTTGCTTATGCTCCCTTTAGAGGCAGCAAGCTGAACCAGAGACAAGCAAATGGGTTCAAATGGGAACCCTCACCTCTGGGACATAAACGGGCTGGGCCCTCCACCACTGGTAGAGCCGTAGTGAATGACAGTGGCATCAAAGGCCACGACTGTCCAGTGGAAAACCCTCTGCCACTAACCCCATTCTGGACTTTCCAAAGCAAAGGGCAGCTGTCCAGGTAAGCTACACCCCGTGGAAGAAGCCATGCCTGTGAAATGGATTCTTAAGTGCCTCTTCTTAATAAACTTGGCCAATCAGAGGACATGGAAAAAGAGGCATTTGCCTTCTCCTCTTTTCTGGGTGTTGAGATTAGAGGAAGAAGGAAGGAGGTTAAGGGTGGAGGGGCAGGGGGCGGTCAGAACCTGTTATGACTTCACCCGATTATCTGAGTTTCTGTGCTAAGTGGCTTATGTACATAACTTTGTTTTATCATCAAGCAATCACATGAGGTTGATAATTTCTTATCTACACTCACCTTGACCGCCCCCCCAAAAAAAAAAAAAAAAAAACCATGGTGTTTGAGGCCAATTGCACAGTCATGTAGACAATGGCAAAGCCAAAACCAAATCCAGGTTGTTCAGCTTTATAGCTCTTACACAACCAGAATGGCATCTAATCTGGCCATCGGCATCACCTACGGAAAGACGCCATTGAAGGCTTTTAACCCCAGGGCTTTGTTTCTTCTGTCCCCCACCACCTCGTCCTTTCTGCACCTCCATGGGACCCTCATCTTCCCAGGGAGGGAAGTCATCAGTCAGATACCAGCCAGCCCCACCCAACCTCAAAAGCCTTCTGATCCATACACCCACCCCCCTTTTATCCCTCCCAACACACCTCCTGCCACTGTTGCTACAGAAACTACCCAGGCAGCTGCAGAGTCAGGGCCCAAGGGAACCGCCATTTTCATTTTATCTTGGCCTCGGGCACTTTAGAAAGCAAGTTCACCATCCAGGGGCAACTTGGCACCCCCATCCAGAAGCCAAGACAATAGACCTGAAAGAAACTTCCTGGGGAGTTGCATAAAGGAACGTTTTTGAGAAGTTATGCCTTAATTACTGCCTCCCAGGGAAAAGGAGCTTTTCCGAGCAGCAATATATAATTCGCTGCTTCTTTGCATGCGTGAGTCTGATGGAATGGAGCCCCGGAACGAGAAGCTGGAGACCCAGACTCCATTCTGGTCTGTGCTCGCCTCGCCACTGGAACCTGAACGGAGCCTTGATTTCTTCATCTGTCAAGTGGGGAGAATCCTGAGGCTAAAACAGAGCTGGAAAACACAGAACAAAAAAAGCCCTACAGGCGCTTTGGTGAAAGTGGCCGATGTCTAGAGAAAAAGCAATTTTGATTACCGTCATTTTGTCATTTACCCTTTGGGGCAGACCCTTTGACTGCACTCTGCAATCCAGCTCCGATCCCTCCAGCTGGAAGCCTCCCACCTCCTTGACTTCTCAGGGGTTGAGTACGCTAAGTCTCCCCCAGTCCCACCTCCCCAGCTTGCTGAGGCCTTCCTGGGCTCTGCGCCCCTCCTGGCTTCCTGCCTCCCAGAACTCAGCTCCTTGAATGAAACACAGGCTGACACACCTATACCCATCCGCTAATTAGAAACCCCAGACCTGGCTCCGCGCCGGCCGGCTGAACTGGAGCCTGGGGGCCAATTCTCCTGCCCCGCAGCTGGAGGCCGGCCAGCCCCTGCCCCTTCTCCCCAATCTCCGCTCCTGCTACCTCCCAACAGCCAGGAAGAGATGCGGGGCTGGCGGCCAGAAGGGGCCCCACAGGCTGCCAAATGCCCCCTCCCCCTGCCTAAAAAAAGGCGGCGGGGGGAGGAAAGAAACAATTCCTGACTACAGTCGACTCTGTATTTCTTTCCGGGGGAGGTGGCTGTCTGAGCAAGGTCTCCCTCTGCGTCCTGACTGACACCCAGGAGCTGAGCCAGAGCAGATCCTCCCTGGCTTTGTTAAAGGGCAGGAGTGGCCGAGCAGGGGGAGGGGCACAGGGGATGGTCCATTTTCCAGGAGAGAAAAAAAAAATCTATAGCCCAGACACTCTACTCATTGTGGAGGTGGGGGTGAGGGTGGGGGCAGTTACCCTGGAACCAGAAAGCCAACAAGCTTCTCTGAATCTACTACCCCAGCTGTCCAGTGGGCTTTTCCTCCTGGTGCCCCCCCTCCCCACAATCACAAAGGCCCCCAGAGTCCAAGGAACTGGCCACCTCGGATTCCCAGTGGCAGATCCTGTGCTTTGTCACCACCATAAGCATATGCTGACCCCTGATGACTCGAGCAACCCCCGTTCTCTGCTTCCTGGGGCCTCCCCTCTACCAGAATGCTCAAGAACAGAGTCACTGTATCGTTATGCCCAGACAGGCGGTCACTCGGAGGGCTCTCTGGGACCACAGATGGAATGAGACATTAGGAAGGATCTCAGGGCCCAGAAAACAGTCCCCCGCCCAGCATTCCTGTCGAGAACCCATCAACCCCTTCAAAATGAGGCGCCACTCCCCGACTCGGGGGTGAGGTCAACTCTGGAGACAGCGTAGTAAGGAAACGTCACTTTTTGGATAGAACGTCCGGTTTCTTTGCCAGGATCACGTTCAACTTTCTGGCACCCTAGGCTCAGCCAGGATAGATGTGAAAGCCCATTTTCCTGGAGCAGGAAATCAGGGCCACAGAGTCCCTTCACTGGCTTTGTCAACTCAGTGAGCGTACACCCTCACACATGCCCAAAGCACTAAGGGGGCTGAGACGGGTCTGGTTCCTCCCAGACCCTATTATTCTGAAGCCTGGATCCCAGCAGGTTTCCTGTAGAGGGTTGTCCATGGAGGAAGCTGCGTCCCACCCCTGAAACGTGGCCTCAGAGATTCTCTGGTCCTCTGAGAACCTGCAGTTGGAGGGCTGGGTCCTAACGGTTGGCTGGCTGGATGAAGGCAGAACTCTGCCCTGTCACCTGCTTATGAGCAGCAAGCCAGCACAAGTACCCAGGGTCCAAACTCCAGAGCCACTTCTGTCCCCTCAGTCTCTCCACTCCCAACAGAGGCATTACACACACATACACACACACACACACACACACACACACACACACACACCGCCAAAGTGCTCGGCTTTGTCTTATTATCTAGCTTTACACACCTAAGCACACACACACACACACACAAATACACACGCATGCAAGCACCACCCCACGGAGTGGTACTATCTATATTTGGTTTACAGATAAGGAAACTCTTGCCTTGGGTGACACGTATGTGGCTGCAAACTGGGCTTTGAACTGGAACAACTTCACACCAAGATGAGGCCACTCAAGGCCATGGTAAAGCCTGCAGAGAGACGAGTGGCCTGCCCGGCACAGCCAGTTTGGCCTCCGTTCTAAAGGCCACCGAACTAAGCGTCAGAGAGGAGACGCAGCTTGCGGACATTAAGGCAGGCAATGTGTGAGAACCTACTATGTGCCAGACACTTGCCAGCCCCACACGCACCCCATGAAGAGATACAATCACCCCCATTTCACCAACAGGGAAACCGGTCTTTGAGGAAGGCCCTTGGGCATCAGCAATCAAGATCTCGAAGATGGGGCTGCAATGGAACCCGCTCATCCTGACGGCAGAGGCCAGGCTGCTTCCAGCATCATCTGCTGCCCACCAGCTCTTCTTGCCCCACCCTGGGACCCTTTGGTCTCTCCTGCCTGCCGCACACTGGCCACTTCCCCCTCTGAAGTCCCCAGGACTTGGGTCTCTCAGTGGACTGGAGGGAATGCACACGACCGAACCTGGCAGTAAGGAACCTGGCCCGTGCATCAGCTGCACACGGCAGGTGTCCAGGAACAAACTTTCTGGCTGACAGGGTCAAAGGCTTTTCCTGCCGACAGCCCCATCCCTTACTTGGCCATGGGGGCAGAGGGGTACAGAGGAAAGGTCAGCCTCTCGTCTCGTTACTTACTGCTAAGGCATCCGTTGACGAGCCTCAGAGTCCACACCTGTGAAATGGGGGTAAAAAGCCTCCCCCTCTCCTTCACACGGATCTTGTAAGTGAGAAGACAAAGCAGGCGAAGAAATCAGTTCATAAAAGGATGAGCGCAGACGGGAAGGTGGCTGAACCCCTGGCAGCTGCCTGCCACCTCAGCAAAACGCTGGCCAGAGACCGCAAGAAGTGCTAGAGAGGCCTAGAACATCTGCCAAGCAGAACACCAGCTCCCCTGGCGACTAAAAAGCATAATCTCGCTCCTCTGTGCCTCGGTGTCGGCGGGAGCAGCCTTAGCGCAAACCCGCTCAGGGAACATGGCCACTTCCCCACCCACACAGCCTGGCCCCTGCACGGCTTCCAACCACCATCATTTCAGGATTAGACTGGTTGCCAGCATTCCAACCCCCAATCACCTCCCTGGTCTCCATCTACCTGGACTCCCGTGGAAGGCTGGGGGCGATAGATTTTCCATGCCATTTTCTCGAGCCCTTCCCAGCTACTTAGCATCCAGCCAGGTGTTCAAGACCTAGCCACAATGGGAGATGCGTGGGAGACCAATGCTGGGGTGGGGGTGGGGGGGTGGTCAAGAAGGCAGAATGGAGAAAGCAGGGGAGGAAAGGGGCACTGGGAACACTAGGAAGGGACAGACTGAAACTAAATGTAGCCTCTAGTCATGGAGGCTCTTCAACAATAATAATAACCAATCCTCTCATTGTTGTTGTTGGTACCCTGTTGTAGGGTATGAGGAGGGTCAATGACAAAACCAAATGTGGGCACAGCCTGTGTATTTTCTGCTCATCTTCATTCCCTTCAGCACCCCCTGCTGTGCATGACCCCCCACCCCCACCCCACCACCCACCCACCCCGGCCAGGTACTGGCCTCCTGTTCTGCTTTTCATTGGACCCAAGGACTTTCGAAACTTCCCGGTACCAAAATTTAGCAATTGCACATCCAGTTTTCTACGGCAGGGAATAGCTAACCTGAGACCCAACTATATTCTGACCCGATAAATGGGCCACAGTACAGTGAGTCTCTCAAATTAAGCCCTCGAATGTTGGACAGTGGTGAGTGAATGTGCGCCTGCTCTCGAATAACATGCAATTATTTTTCTAGGACTAACTTCCATGTCGTCCCCTAACCCAAAGGAATGATTTGCCTGAAATTTTCATTTTAAAGCTCAATGCTAAGGTAAGCTAACGGTGAAAACCACCTAAGCTTCCCTCTTCCCTCTGCCTACCAGGAAACTCAACGGTCTGACTTGACCAAGAACCAGTGCACAGATAGACCCCTGTGGTGGTCACGAACAGTTAGGTTCTTCTTTCCACCACCTCTTCTAATTCAGAGATTCCTGGCCCTGGATTTTGTTTTCCTAAGATTCTTTGACCTTGTGTACGATTTTTTTTTTTTCTCGAAGCTTCTTCAAATACCTCTGTCAAAGGAATGGATGGGATCATGGCTACCACACAAAGGGAACTATCTCAGTGAACAATCTGGACATAAGTGGAAGGTGAGTAAGGAGACTGCAGGCAAAAACCCAGATTCTATGACTTACTCAAATTCCAGCCCTCCATGCACAATGGCCGGAGGAGGCAGCTGGCCAAACACTGCCTGCCTTGCGGGTTCCGGACCTGTCAGAGCCACACCCTCCGGACCAGACCTGCCTCCAAGGCCAGAGTGCACCCAGCCACACCCCGCTGGGTCCTGTGGCCCAGGAACTACACAGCTCCCTCCCAGAGACCCAGGAGCAGTAGCCCTCAACTCCCCCATCTCCTCCTTCCAGTGGTGACTCAGAGCAGCTTAGCAGAGTTAGTTCTGGGTGTTCTGTCCAGAAGGGGGGAGGGTGGCGGAAGGTAGTGGTGTTAGCAATCGGTGACAGTGGGTCCCACTCATTCCCCAAGTCTATTTTACGACTTTGAACTCAGTATGCAAATTTATGCAAGACAAGATGCAAAACAGCGCTTTGAGCCAGAAGCCCCATTGCTTTTCTCCCCTTTTTTGAAGCTGCACGGAACCACTGTAAATCAGGGCTCGCCTCTGCCCCCCCCCTCCCGCTCCCGCTCCCCCAGCAACTGCAGATGCAAAAGCCTCCTCAGACCCGCCCGCCTGCCGGCCTGCCTGCCCCGGGACTTTGAATGACTGCACATTTCTATAGCACCTTTATATGTGCAGCGGGCCAGACGGCCACTTGGGCGGCTCCGCCCCTCGGCATAATCCCAGGCATTGTACCCGGCGGGGAAGGAGGCAGGGGAGATGCTGAAGGAGCCAGTCGCCCCGCCGGCCCAGAATTCTGAAAGGGCCCGGCCGGGCCCCAGCCCACTTCCTCTTCTTACCCCGACATTTCTAGGCACTTCTGCCCACTCCACCAGCAAACACACCCACGCGCCGTTAAGATCCAGACCTCACCACATCTCAGCCCCCCCACCCCCATTTTTCTTCCAGGCTCACCTACTCCAACCCTCAGTCTCACTTCTGAGTGGCTCTGAACCAACCAGTCCCGACCCCTCGCCCCCGAGGGACGCAGGCTCAGCACCCGCAGATGTGCCCACCCCCGCCCCCTGCATCCCAGCCGTCCCCAGGAAGTCAGCAACACGGCCCCTGAGTCCTGGGAACAAAGACAAAAGAGCTAACAGCAAAGCCGGAACTGCTGGGGTTTTCTGCCTCAAAATAAGAGGGTGTGTTTAAAATTCTCAAAAGCAACCTGCTCAAAGAGGAATGCAGGCTGGGATGGGAGAGAGCCGGTTCTTCAGAGAGGGGAGAAAAGGGGATGGGAGAGGGAGAGGGGGAGGCAGCAGCACTCAGCGCTATGGTCCCCTCTGGGCCAGTGTCCGCCCCTGCACCCAGCCCGGACCCCGGCGCTCTCCAAGCAGGGCCGCAACCCTGCCCCAGCCCAAGACCCTCTCCTGCACAGAAGCCTCCAAACTTGCCCCTGTCTTCCCTGCATCCCTGCCAGCCCAGGCTTCTCCCCACCATGCCCCCTTTCCCCCAGCCCTACTGACCCCTGAGTACCGTGCTCTGGGTCACTCCTTTCCAGGGTGCCCACTGGGCTTCTGCATCTAGCCCCCACCCCCGCCCCCAACCTGGTGTCCCCTCTTCCCAGTCTGGAACACAAGAGAAAAATGCGGAAGGCGTCTGTCTGGGCACTGGGAGGAGATGGCTGAGGAGGCAGCTGGGGCTAGCTGGCGGAAAGGAGTCCCATAACCAGGCAGAAAATCCAGAGTGACATTCTTCCCATGAACTCACCCCATTGTCCCTGGGCTCCCCTGACAACTCCCCCCTCTGGGGCTCTAGGGAGGAGTGAATGGAGAGAATCTCCTGCATCTGTTCTGGGGCTTGGAAGCAGGAGAGCCGGTTTTCGGGCTGCCGGCGAGAAGGATGAAGAATGAAAAAACAATTCTACGATAGTCAGGAAGGACCTGTACCACGCACTGTGTTAAGATGGTCAAAATCCAAGCGAGTCTATGAACTTGGAGGCCTTTGGAAAAGTTCATCCTGCTGAGGAAGATGTTTAGTTGGTCAGAGTTCAGCTCAGAAAGCACAGCACCTCCCTGGTGGGGGGTGGGGGGGGGTGCGAAGGGGGGGGCGATGGAGGAGGAAGGCAGGACCAAGACTTTTCCTTTTATTACTTTCTAAGAGAAGCAGGAGAGAAGGGTTAACTTGGAGGCGAGACATGCTGGGGAGGGAAGCAAGCAGAGGCAGAAGAAAGGACTCAGTGGTTCTTCTGGCTCCCTGGGAGGAAGCCCTAACTTGCTCTGCACTCAAGGTCAAAATGAGCCAGAGCAATAGAAGAAATATTTCAACTCTGACCCCCAATTTCATTCTCAAGGAGAACAGGGGAAAAACAATAGCTGGTTGGAGGAAGAGTAGGGGGGCTGGGGGTCTTGGGGAGGGGGGTGGGGAAAGTTGTACTAGGGCCGCAGAAGCTTACAAGCAAGAACGTGTTCACTTATTCTCTCTTCTTTCTTTTTCTAAAAAGCTTGAGGAACTTGGTCAGACTCGCTTGCTTTTTAAACAACAGCAGCAGGCAATGGACACCTTTCCCAACGGTGTCCAAGAAGAAAGAAAGTAATTACAGTTTCCTCCAGACCACGGGGGCGGGAGGTTTTTGTAATTTTAAAAGCGAACGGAAAACAAAAACAAGTGAGATTCTGACAGTCCGGTTTGGGGGGGTTGGGGAATGAGGATCCCTTACAAAGACTCCCAGCCCCCCCCTCCCCCGCCCCGTTCTACCGGACAGGAAGAATCCCTCGGATTAGGACGGGGGTAACACCTCCCTGCGGTAAGAACGGCTGCGTCCAGCGCCCCGCATCCCCCCGCCGTCCGCCGCGGGGCCCAGATGCTCCAGTGAGCGGCACGGCGGTCCCAGGCTCACCCGGGGCTGCAGCCCGCCACCCGGCTTAAGTTACACAGACTGAACCGCTGGGCTGAGCCTCCCAAGCGCCCCTCTTGCATTGTTCCCCCTAAACGAGATGCACGAGTAGCGCTCGTTTTCCTTTCTCCCCACCCCACAAAGTGCCAGCAAGTCCTTTCTTCCCACCTTACAATCGCAGAAGGAAGGGTCCCTCGACGAGCCGCCGCCTCCTCCTAGCGCCCGTTCTCCCCAGACGTCCCCGAAGTCACCGGCACCCGCCAGCCTCCGCCCCCCAGCAGCGTCCTCCACCGGCACCTTTCCAGGAACCTCTGGTCGGCGGTCACCGACTCAAGCTGTGCTCCCCAAATAAGCCTCAAGCTCTCACTCCCCGGGGTCTGACCAACACCCTCCCCCCCCCCCACCACGGCAAATCCCCCCTCCAAAATAGAAGTCAAGGTACGTTCCAGCCGGGGAAGATTAGGGTAACCGGAGATGCCTTTCCGCTGCCCGTATATCCCGACCAAATCAGTAAGCAGCCAGGGCTCTCCCGCACGCTCTGACTCCAGCTCCCCTCCCCGGGCCGGACTTTCGGGTCCCCCTCCCAGCAGCCGCCCCACTGCGGGTCGAGGACTCCGCTCTCTCGCCGCTCAAGCGGTCGCGGAGCCCCGGGCCCCACGCCTGTCCCCCGCGGCACGGCCGCCCCCAGCGCTCCGCTGCCCTCCAAGTTTCTCCGAACTAGCTGTCCCAGCCCCGCGTTACCTGCAACCTGCTCGGGGCTGGCGCCGTACTCGGCGTCCCGGCGCTTTTCGCAAGTGCCCTCGCCCAGGACCAGCGCCTGCAGGGGCAGCTCAGAGCCCGGGTGGGGATAGCAGCGCAGCCCCTGGGCGCAGCGCGGGGTGTAGACGCCGCACGCCTCGCCCTCCAGCCGGGCGCACACGGAGCAGCAGCCGCAGCCCGGCTCACGGACCAGCTCGGCGCAGGGCGCGCGGGCGTCGCCGGCCACCCCGGACGCTGCGGCGGAGGCGGCGGCGGCGGCGGGCGGCGCGGCCGGCGGGGGCCCGCAGGCGGCCAGGCGCTCGGGCGTGCAGGGCGGGCAGCGGAACAGCACCTCGGCGCGCACCCCGCGGCCGCCGCCGGCGCCCAGCAGCAGCGGCAGCAGCAGCAGCAGCGAGGGCGGCAGGAGCAGCGGCAGCGCGGGGCCGCCCAGTCTCGGCAGCATGTTGGCGGTGGTGAGCGCGACGGCGGCGAGCGAGCGGGCAGGTGGCACGGCCCTGCGAGCGCGGGAGCCGCCTCCTCCGCTTCTTCCTCCTCCCCCGCAGCCGCAGCCGGGTCCTAAAGGGCCCTGCTTCTCCCCGCCCCCTGCCTTCTCCCCTCCCCCTTTTGGAGACCACCCCCTTCCCCCGACACTCCCGCGCGCCCGCCTGTGCGTGCGCGCACGCCCACTCGCCCACCCCCGCGCGTTTCTCTGCTCTGCGGGTCCCCTGCCCCCTTCTACCTCGGGCCCCCAGTGCCTCCACACCCTTCTACCTCGGGCTCCCTGACTCCCCGGGAGTGCGAGTAACTTGGGGGTTTGAATAGGACAGGCACGAGAGTGCAGAAAAGTGGGCGCTTTTGTCTCCCGTTTTCAGTTTGGAAGGACTTAGTTTGCGCGCTTCCCGTGTGGCGGGCACTGGGCTAACTGCTGGGGCAATGCAAAGGACGCGAGACAGTCCTGACCTTCATGTAGGTTTCAGTCCACCGTCTCCATCTCCCTCCAGCCTCTGGTTTCCACTCGGTGCTGGTATGTTGCTTGGGGCAACGACTTTGGTGTTCTGTGAGCCCATCAGAAGAAGGTTCACATCCTCTCAAGCAGCCCAGCCCCGAACAGCCCCTCTTAGTGACCACTGCAGTTTCCCAACCCTGCAAGCATCTGGTAACATATAATTACCAGAAATGCAATTTCTGGGCACTGAGAAACCTGCTCCCTTCCTCTCTGCCTACTCTGTCCCCCCTCCCCCAAGTAATCGCTTAGTTGCCTCCACTCTCCCATCTGGAGGCATTTGCTGCAGGAGAGATTCCCAAAACACCCTGCCTCAGGGGTCTTGGAGAGGTCAGATCAGCCTTCCAGGTGTAAGAGAAAGCCCAGGGGTAAGGGCATTCATAGCTCTCCAGCAGTGCAGATCCACGAGGATGGCCTCCCTCCATTGTTCTGTTTGATTTACTGAGTCTTCTCTCCTTGCTGCCTCCAAGCCCCCGCATTCCAGGCTTGACCAGGCTTTAATTCTCACGCATGTCCCTGGGTTGTGACCCTAACAAAGGCCCTCGTCAGAGAGATTGTCTTGGCCCGGGATGGACCATTAAGCTGCCTCCAGCCCAGGTTTAATTTCCCCGATACCGCCGCCACCCCCGCCGGAGCCCTCCACGCCAGCTCTAACTTTATGACTCAGAGCCATTTGACGGAACTCAAGAACTCCGCTGCTGCTTACCCAGTGGCCACCTGGCCCTGAAGGTGAGTGAGATGCCCCAGGGACGGCACGTTCTGGCTTAAGGAATTAACAGTGTTTGGGGGAAGATGAACAAATAACCAGTTTGTCAGAGGCTTGGAGGAGGAGAACTATATTTAGATGGAGAAGTGATGAGGGTGTGGGGGTCAGGGGTGAATCAGAATTGAAATTGAAACTTAGAATTCTACCAGGGGGAAGGCAGGGATAGCAAGGACAGCTGGAGCACAGGGACCAAAGCAAGGGCACGGAAGTGGGAAAGTGAGGTTGAAGAAAGGAAGTTCACTTTGGCCAGCAGCGTGCTAGGGGGTGGGGGGCACTGGCAGGAAATCCAGTGGACTTGGGAGGAGGTGTGGCTTCATTTAGCGGGCAGGGGATTCCGCCTCCATGTTTGAGCAGAGGAGTGAAACCCACATTGCTGAACTTCGGGAAATCACTAGCGCTGTATCTGATGCGGATCCGAAAGAAATGAGACAACAGTGGAAGGGAGGCTCCGGGTCCCTCCTCCTGGGTGTACCCTATGCCTGCCTGGTAACATTTGTTTCTGCTCTTCTCACCCACTAGGGTCTGCGTGCCTTCAGAGTAGGGAGAGTGTCCCGCGTGACACTGCCCAGTGGAAATCGAACGCACAGCACAAATGTGAGCCCCGCGTGCAATTTTCACATTCCTAGGAGCCACGTTAAAAATGTGGTAAAAAGAGACAGGTGAAACCCATTTTAATAAATACTTTAACTCATTGTATTCAAAATATTTTCAAATGTAATCACTATTAAAAATTATTAAAGAAATACTTCACATTCCTTTTTTCATGCTAAATCCTCAAGCTCTGAGATGTAGTTTACGCTTAGAGCACATTTCAGTTTGAGCTCGCCAAAACTGAAATACTCACGTGTGGCTAGCAGTTATCATTTGGACAGGGCACAGGTCTAAAATACAGCTCCTGGCACCTAGTGCGCACGCAGTAAGTATGTTGAATGAATAAATGAGTGAATGAATGACTAGTAGTGTTTCGGAAAGTACTCTGGGCAGGACCCCTCCTTCTCAGTCTTCATTGCTAGGTCTGGCAGCTGGGAAAGGTAGCAATGAACCTACTGAGGGGACAGGAGAGACATTCATTCACTCATTCATTCAGCTACTCCCTTACCATTTGAGATTCATTCTCTTTCCAGCTCTGTTTAGTTGTTTTTGGTTTTTTGTTTTAGAGAGAGAGAGAGCGCGTGAGTGGGTGAGAAGGACAGAGGGAGTGAAGGAATCTTAAGCCGGCTCCACACTCAGCACGGAGCCTAACATGGGCCCGATCCCACGACCCTGGGGTTCATGACCCAAGGCGAAATCAAGAGTCGGAAGTTCAACCTACTGAGCCACCCAAGCACCCCCATTCCAGCCCTGCTTAAAGTTCTCGATCTCTTAGCCAACAACTGGGGAGATGAGCAAAGTGAGACTAACTTGACAAAAGCAAAAAACTCCCTGAGATTTCTCTCCAATGAGCCTGAAAACCAAAGCCCAATTCTTTTGTCCTAGTTTCCTGGTTAAGTGTCAGTTTTACGGGGCTCCTGGGTGGCTCAGTCGGTTGAGCATCCCGACTCTTGATTTCGGCTCCGGTCATGATCTCGAGGTTGGTGAGTTCAAGCCCCGCGTCGGGCTCCGTACGCATCACCACTGAACCTATCTCCTTAAGTCCTTTTCACACCCCCCTGCGGTTCAGAGTTCTACTCCAGGCTGCTGCTGCTGCTACAGCTTCCATCACAGAACACCTGCCATCCACCGAAGCCTGGAGAAGCAGAGGAGCTTGACCAGGAAGCTCTACAAAGATTTGTTGAGCGAACCCAGGCTGTCTGTACTTGTCCCTGCTGTGCCCACTGTTCCTGGAGCACACCTTACTCTAAATCGCTCATGAGTCCTCGGCAAAGGATATGTCCTTAGTCCTGAGACACTGGCTGTGCCGGCATCGGCATCGGCATCGAGGACTTTTCCAGAGATGGGGACAGGCTGAAACTGGTTTTCTCCTCTCACCCTAATCCCTGCCTTTTTCCATTTGAAAAGTGTTTCACAAACTCCACCCCCATAAGGTTTACCTTCACCAAGTACCACCTGTACTTTTATTTACATAAGATTTTTTTTAACCTTAAGTCAATTCACTGGTTTTTTTTTTTGCAACTAAAAGCTATTTTTAAAATAAACTTTATATCACTACCATAAACGAAATACCAGGATTGATGGCCATAGATAGATAGCAACCATAAAAATAAACACAATGAAAACAAAACAATGCTATTCAATTCAAGCTGGATACAGTTGCCTGCTGAAGCCTGTGAGCCTGGCATACTCCTCTGGTTGACAAAAGATGAGCCAGTCTAAAGAGAAGAATTAAAGGCCAGCCAGACCCAAGTTGAGATTTATCTCCATTAAGTCATCAGAAGGAGGAGAATTTTTTTTTAAGCGTTTTATTGAGGGGGCTCCTGGCTGGCTCAGTCAGTGGAGTGTGCAACTCTTGATCTCGGGGTTGTGAGTTCAAGCCCTAGGCTGGGCTAGAGATTACTTAAAAATAAAATATTTAAAAAAATAAATAAACGTTTCATTGAAATGTAATATACATACAAAAAAGTACACATATCACAAACTTGCTAAATGTTCACAAATGGACCATTCCTTATCACCAGTACCCAGGTGAAGAAAGAGAGCATTAACAGCACCCAAAAGCCTCCTTCATGTCCCTTCCAGTTATTACCTCCAGCACCCCATTATCCTGGATGAGTTTTGCCTGCTTTTGCATTTCACATAAATGAAAACATACAATATACAGTCTTTCTGTCTCTGGCTTATTTTTCTCAAAGCTAACACTGGTCAACTTTGTCCATATTCTCGTATGTAGCTATGGGTTCAATCTTGTTGGGTCGTGTTCCGTGCGGTGACTGCACCACAATTTATTCATCCTTTCTACTGTTGATGGACATTTGGATAGTGTCCAGTGTTTGACTCTTCTGAACGCAGCTGCTGTGAACCTCCCAGAACATGCTGTTTGTGGAGCATGTGCACACATTTCTGTTGTAACCACACTCGATATGGAATTTCTGGGTCATGGGGTATGCATGTGTTCAGCCTGAGGAGATACAGGACAGGCAGAAAGTTTTGTGAAGTCAGATATATATATATGTATATGCATCTGTATATCAGCAGTTTATTGCTTCCTATCCTTGCCAACACTTGACACATTCCATTTTTTCTCAATGTACGGGCTCTGGTGGATGTGTAATTGCAGCTCATTGTGGTTTTTACTTTGCAGTTCCCAGATGACCCAGGAAGGTGAGCACCTTTTTAATGATAGGAGGGGATGCATTTTAAAAAGAGAATTATAGGGGAGTCTGGTGGTTCAGTCGTTTAAGCGTCCGACTCTTGATTTCAGCTCAAGTCATGATCTCATGGTTAGTGAGTTCAGTCCCTGCATCAGGCTCTGGGCTGACAGTGAGGAGCCTGCTTGGGATTCTCTCTCTCCCTCTCCCTCTCTCTCTCTCTCTCTCTCAAAATAAATAAATTAAACTTTAAAAAAGGGAGAGAATCATATTCCATAATATTATATAATGTCATGCCCACATATCATGATCAAATACCATGAGTAACACCTAAAGTCATCTTGGCCACGTGGGTTGCAGACGTTTTTATTATGGAAATTTTGTTTCAGTTTTACTTGTTTTGAGTGGAAGAGAAGCGGTGGAAAAGGGTGAGAGTGTTGCTTGAGCAGAAGAAATGGCCTCCACTCCATCCACACCCCTGGGAAAGGCCAGGGGCCCGTGCACCTCTTCCTGATGAGCCCTGAAGCCAAATAAACAAGCATGAGGACGTCTGGCTTTTCTGATCTGAGTCCTTGGTTGGAAACTCCATAGTGAAAATCTGAGGAGCACGACTGCGGAAAAGATGAGAAATGAAACACGTGCTCAGAGTTCAGTAAGTGGCCGGGTCTGCCTGCTTTGTGGTGATTTCCCGGACCAGCCACAGGTGCCGGGCCAACAATCAGGTCCTGTCACCATCATTGTCTCTGTCCTCAGAGCATCTTAACCAGACACCTCTACCCTGATGCTGGCTTAAGTTTCTGGATGGCCCTGATTTCTAGAAGGCACTGAATTGGGTTGAGTGACTGTAAAGTGACCAAATGGAGAGGACGCAAAAGAAAATCGGAATGAGAACGTGAGCACTGAAGGCTGGCAGGAGAGTTAAGAGAGAGGGTTGGGGGCAGACTGGATTCGCGTCCAACCCCTTCACTCGCTGGCTGCGTCGTTTGGGGCAAGTTACTTTATCTGTCCGAGTCTCAGTTTCCTCATCTGTAATAAGGGGCTGAGATAATGGCACCTATTTCAAAGGGCTGCTGCAGAGAGTAACTGAAACACTATGCCTGGCACACAGCCCTCGACAGGAGATAGTTGTGCTGTTATTATTACCTTATGCTCACAAGGAGGGGCCCATGTCTTTCGGCACAGTACAGGAATGGGGCATGAGCCTCACAGTTCCTCAGTGGGAGGCCAGGCAAGCACCAGGCCCCTTTGAATAAAGCTGGGCAGATGTTTGCAGGAGGAGGAACTCACCAAGCTTGGTGGGAAGGGGCGGGAGTAGTTCCCCCAGGGTGCAGGGTGGCAGGAAGGGGATAGTTGGATGCACGTGGCTTCCAGGAAGTACAATGAAGAGTAACAAGAAAGACAAAAAAAGTGGGGTGCCTGGGTGGCTCAGTCAGTTAAGCATCTGATTCTTGATTTCAGCTCAGGTCATGATCTCCCAGTTTGTGGGTTCGAACCCTGCGTCGGGCTCTGCACTGACAGCATGGAGCCTGCTTGGGATTCTCTCTCTCTCTCTCTCTCTCTCTCTCTCTCTCTCTTTCTATTTCTCTCTCTCTCTCTGCTCTTCCCCATGTGTGCATGCACAGTCTCTCTCTCTCAAAATAAATAAATAACCTAAAAAAAAAAAAGAAAAGAGTACCAAGAAAGAAATATAAGTAGACATCAGAGCATAGTGAACCCTCAGAAGCCCGGAAGAAGGCAAGGAAGTGGTCCGGGATCCAGAACCTTATCTCTTCTGTAAGATGTGGCAAAACAGCATGACCATAGCCACAGGCAACAGAGGGCAGTGACGAAAGGAAGAAAGGAACGAAACTCCCAGCAGTGCCTCTGTGCAAACACTCCCACAGGTGCTATTTCATTTAATTCTCTTAAGTGCCAGATGAGGCCCAGAGAGGTGAAGTGACCTAGTGACCTGGTCATCCAGCTGCAGACGGTCCCTGACTCACGATGGTTCAACGTACAATTTTCAACTTTGCGATGGTTGAGGAAGTGATACGCCTTCGGTAGAAACCATACTTTGCATTTTGAATTTGGATCTTTTCCTGGGCTAGCGGTGTGTGGGGTGGTCCTCTCTCCAGATGCTGGGCGGTGGCAGGGAGCCGGGGCTCCTAGTCAGCCAGCGATCGTGAAGGTCAACGACCAACACGCTCACAACCATCCCGGATCCCTATAAATGTTCTGGTTTTCACTGTCAGTACAGCAGTCAGTAATTTATAGGAGATACTCAACATTTTATTGAATAGGCTTTGTGCTGGATGGTTTTGCCCAACTGTAGGCTAACATAGTGTCTGGAGCATGTTTAAGTTGGGCGAGGCTAAGCTGTGATGTTCAGCAGGTTAGGGTATCACACGCGTTTTCAACTCTCGATGCTTTCAGCTTACAGTGGGTTTATCAGGATATAACCCCACTGGAAGTCAAGGAAGATCTATAGCATTTAATAGAGCCAGATGCCAAACCCTCACCTTTCCACTACCCTGGGGACCAAAACTCTAATCCAAGATCTGCTAAGATCGAGGGGTGTGGCCACAGTTGTCCCCCATGCCCCTCCTGGCCCACACTGCCATTGCCTTGTTCTGGTAAGTTACCTCTCGCTGTGTAACAAACCATCCCAAAACTTAAGCTTTGGAACAACCATTGGCATCATCTCTTGCAGTACTGTGGATTAGCAGGGCTCAGCTGGGTGATTTGCACACAGGCTCTTTCATGGGGTTGTAATTCACAGTGTCTGCGACATGGGTCATCTGGAGGCCTGGCTGGGGTTGGACATCCAAGAGGGTAGTTCCTTCACCTGGCCAGAAGTTAGTGCTGGCTCCTGGTTCTCAGCTAAGCCAGGTGGTCAACCACAGCGCCCCCCTCTGGCTCTTCCATGGGTTTGGGTTTCTCAGGGTGACAAGGCTAGGTTTCTTGAGACAGTGTCCCAAGAGTGAGTGTTCCGAGAAGCCGAGTGGAAGTTGCAAGGCTCCTTGATGTCCAGAAGTCCCACCACATCATGCCCCCTCATTCTGCTGGTCAGACAGCCGCCAGGCCATCTCGTCTTCAAGGGGGTGGAGAATTGGCACGTGGGACCGAAGAGATTGTTCAGGTCATCTCTGGAAAGCATAACGGGGCACAGCCCCCCACCCCTCCTCATTGATGAGAACACCTGCATGGAAGGCAGGCTGTCACTCTACCTCCCTCTGCTTCTCAAATTGCTGCTCCCTCCCTGGAGACGAGGACCCCCCCCACCCCCCCACCCCCCACCCCCCCCACTGCTCTCCAGAGGCAATGATAGGAATAAAACCAATCACTGCCCTTCCCTCCACTGGGGCACCCACAGCTCCCCAGCTCCTGAAGCTCACACTTTCACAAAGACCGCTGCAGACCAAGCTTCGGGCAGAGGTCTGCCATTAAACAAATCAAATTCTCCCCCTCTCCTTTTGTGAGGTTGTTGGGGTCCACATGTTGTGGAAAGTCTGGATGGGTTCAAGACCTTGGGGCCCATTGCATCTGAAGGAGGGGTGTTGAGCAAAGCATCCCTCAGCCTGAATTCTCTAGATCGGGGGTCGGCAAAAGTAAAAGACCCTCCAGTGAATATTCTAGGCTTTGCGGGCTTCAGATGGTCTCTGTCACAACTACCATTCCAGGCCCAAAGCAGCCAAGGACGACAGTCAAACACAGGAGCTATGTTCCAATAACATTTTATTCACAAGAACAAATGGAGGCCAGAACTGGCCCGAGGTCTGCAGTACGCCGACCCCTGCACGAAGGCCTCCTTATTTATAGGGAGTAGGCTTTCAAAGACTGTCAGGCCTAGGAGACAACGTAGACCCCGCAGAATCACTCCCAACCTGAATTCAAGTGACCAGCATGGTGGTGTCCCAACATGTGATCCCCAGGATGCCTGTTGGAAAGGCCAGCTGCAGACACATCACATTCTGGATTCTTTACAAGGGTCCCCACTCCCCCAGCTTTCCTCTCCATCCTCATTCCCTCCCAGAAGCCCACAGTGAGGTGCCCGGGTCCCCAGCGTCACCAGATGAGAGTCTCCATCTGGCATTTGGCCCGGCCCCAGCGGACCCTCCTGGTCACCAGGACGAGACTCGGAGAGGACAGGGCTCTCCCCCTGACACTTCTTGGAGAAGGAAGGCAGGCCAGGAGGCACAGGGAGGCCAGGCAGATGTCACGGATCAGAATGGGGGAGAACTGGTAACTGGCTTCCCTGAAAAGGTTTCAAGCGGGGTGAGTGTCTCCAGAAAACGTGAGCGGGGCCGCTGCCTCCATCAGATGGGCCTGCCCCCTCCCCCCACCGGCGCAGCTCTTCTTTCGAGGAACAAGCGATACTCTATCTGGAATCGTTAAGTAAACCTTTCAGGCCCTGGCAAACAACAGCCCATCTTATTCCAATGGGGGAGCTTCTGAAACACAGCAGACTTCTTAATCCTAAATCTGTCTGCGGGCACCCCCTCCCCTCTCTGCAAATCCCTGCCACCCCCACTCCCCAGCCCTCGGCTGGCTGGGAGAAGGATTGCTCACTCTTGCTACCTCTGACCCCTCGACCCTTGGTTTTGAGTCTTCACGTTTACTCTCAGTGTTGTTATACTCGGTTTTTCTCCCACCCCACCCCCACCTCCTTTCAGGGTCCTCTCTCTCTCTCTCTCTCTCATTCAGTGGATCTCAGCCACACAAAACTGTCTGAGCAAACTTGTTCAGGCCCCCACAATTATCTCATCTCCCCATTACCCCCACCCTCACCCCCTTGAGGCCACGGAGGAGCAAGCAAAGCTAAATAAATAAAGGCTGGGAGGGGACCCAGCCAGCTTTTCTGAGCCCTGGCGGTGTAAAATCACAAGCGCATAGGCTCAGCTTGCCTTCTACAACCCCCCACCCCCCAACCCAGGGCACCAGCCTCTCCCCCCACCCCTCCCCCCGTAGTCAGATCAACAAAAAAGCTGAACCCCTCCTACAGATGAAACCCAAGTCCTCCGCAAAGGCGTGTCGCAACGCAGGCTGCAGAGTCTGTGTGTCCAGCTGAGCACACAGACCTCCCCCTCCCCAGTCCTCTCACTCCCTTCCTTCAACATCACACACACACTTCGTGGCCCTAACTCCCCTTTCCAGGAAATCTGTTGCCTCAGCAGAGAGGCAGGGAAAGCAAGAAGTTGCTGTAGGCACGTTTGGTCTCTTACAAAATTGCTGCCGAGCAGTGGTGAAAAATGGGTTGGAACAGCACCCCTCTGCCTCCCCACCTCTTTCCCGCCTGGGAGAAGGCTGTAGAGACTGCACACTGCAATTTTACAGGCAGGCCTTGGTTCTCCTTTGCTCTGTAATTAAGCTGCAGCCTCTCTCCTCCAATCAGAAGCCAGCCTGACTGCTCCACGGGGATTGAGGGGGAAGGGAGGGAGATTTGAGTGTGGGAGGGAATGATGAAATCATCCAGGTTGGAAACTAAACCCTTGGGGGTGGGGTGTGAGTGGAGGTAGCAAAGAATCATTCCCTCGGGGAAGAGAAAAGACCCTCCCTCACCCCCCCACCCCAACAAGTTCCAAGATTCTTTACAGGGGAGGATGAAAGAAATCCCCTGAGAGAAGGAGGCTCTCTAGACTTCGGGTCTTGCTTCACTCCTGATAGAGCACCTTCCTGAAGGTGAGGCAGACCTCATCTGTCCCCGTCCCTTGTTCCTGACACCACCACTCAGGACTGGAGCCCCATCCAAGCTGTCCTAAGATCTTAGTTTGTATTACTTTGTGTTTCTTTTTGGGTCTCCCATCAATCCTTCCCGTTTCCCAAGACACAAAAAGCTTGGTGAGGGCAGGGACTGGTCTTCTCTGATTCCTGGGCACCCCTCTCCCACCCCCCACCCCCATACCCCTCTGCTTGACTTTGCCCACAGTAGATGGAGATTAATTACCCCATTCTCCCTACATGCCCTTCTATGGCGAGCCTTGGCGATGCCTCTGTGAATGGAAGAATTGCGACCTGAAGAAACAAAGCTCCTCTTCACACAGGCCATTGGGTGAATGTGATTTCACTGCCCAAGCACTGGTCACTCCACCAGGCACTCCTGCCTCTTCATGCTGGCCATGGGCAGGTAATAACCACCCCGAGTGAGTGCCATTGTGTACAGAACTTTTGCCAAGCAGCACTTCCCAAATATCCGCCATTCGAGAAACTGCTCCTAATTTTGCCATATCTTTGAACAGCCTTGATTATGATGCCTTTAATGTTCTCTTTAAGTCAACTCATTTTATTTAACTAAAAGATTGTAAGCAAGAATATGCCTAAAAACACAGGTTTAAAACACGCTTTTTCCTTTACACATGACAATGAAATACGTAACTTGTCAAATAAAAGATGTTTCTTGGAATACCACCTAAAATTGGCTTGCATACCATATGTTGGGACAAAACATAGAAAGTATTTGAATCTTTTGGCCAGGTTACATATTTTAGGCAAGTCTCTGAGGATCCGTCCCCTTATCTGTAAGACGAGAAGAAAAATGCCTGTTCTGCCTTCACAAGATAATCAATACCCTATGAAGGATCAAGGGCAAGATCAGTAGCTATCAAGGAGGAAGGGGTTGTTTAATAGAAGACATGGCCAGGAGAATGGCATAATTTAATAGGCATAGGAGTTGGTTTTTTTTTTTTTTAAGTATAAATTGCTGAAAGAGGAAAGAGCAACAGTGTCATACATAACTCAAAGGAACAGGAGCCCTGCACCAGATACTGCAAAGAGATATAACAGAAATAGTAGAGACATGTACCGGCTATTAAAGGAAACAATACACACCCACATGAAAAACACAAATAAAAGAACCTATAGGGAATTATAACCCTGATTGTAATTCTAGTGAGCCAAGAATGTAAAGCAAGGGAAGAACAAGCCTCTGGATATATCAGAGGGAGCTCTGCAGCCTAACCAGTGAGCTGGGAAGGCTTCCTGGAGGTGGTGTTAGAAACACAGTTCTGGCTCCTTGGTTGTGAGGATGTTTCTGGAATCCTTTTTTGTTTTGCCCCATCTCAACTCCACGTTCCCTTGGGTCTTAGCCGTGGACAGCAGGTACCTGTTAAAAACTGCTTTTCCGGGGGCTGCTGATGGTTGTCAGGATGTCGGGGCCGTCTGAGTGTCCACAGCAACACAGAGAGTCTCTGTGATGTGTTCCAGGGCTAGCACCTTCTGCTGCTCTGAGTCCCCTCCATGGCCCGCCCCCCAACTCCTCTCCTCTTACCTGCAGCCTCCCGTGGGCACCTCCTTCCCTGGAAATCTTTTCGGCTGGGGCCTCCAGGGAAACTTATCTTCCTCACTGTCTGTAAAGTGTTTCTTCTCTCTGTAACTTGTCACAGTGTAACTATTTCTATCTCTTATTTTGTTGGTGCGCTGTTCCACTGTAGCTTACCTTGGGGTCTCTTTCTGTCTTCCTGAGTTTTCTGCCTCTTTTTCATCAGTTGTCTTCATTAAGGATATTCGTTTTCATGCCTATGCACCACCCCCCACCCCCAAAACCGGCTAGAGGCCTCCAGTGACCCAGCCCTTCCCTTCTATAGAAAAAGCCCTAAAGACTCTGCTATATTGTAATGATAATCAGTGGCCAGGACTCTGAGGTAACATTGTCTGGGGTATGGGAAGAAGGGAGAGTTTAGAGTCACAGAGAAACTCTACCACCATTGCGCGCGCGTGCGCACACACACACACACACACACACACCCGTGTGGCTGGGGCGCAGCCCATCGGGCACCTTGCCAATACTTTCCAAATTGTGCTTCCTGCCCATGAGCCAGAATGGAGAATCAATAATTATTTCCATCCACATCTTTACAAAATAGTAAACAACCCGGAGGCTTGGCCAAGTCAATGACCTCAGTTCCTGTTCTTTGTCCAGAATCCTGGTCTCTGGACCTTCAGTATGTAAAGGGGCATTTGAGTCGTAACACCGCCGACTTCGTAGCTTGGAACAACCAGAATGGGCACAACATACTTTACAGGCTGTTAGTTGAGGGCCCCAGGGCTAGCCCTGCCACGTAATCCACAGGGTGGTTTTTGTGCAGGTCACCAAACTGCTGGGAACCTCAGTTTCCTCACCTGCAAAATGGGGTAAGAACACCTAGCTCCCGGGGTTTCTGTAAGGATGGAGTGGAATCACTCGTGAAGGCCCCTGGCGGGACGGCCAGTCCGAGGAGCAGGCTCCATTCACTGTCGGCCAAACCCAAGCTGGTCTTTTCTGAGGGGCTCTGGCCTCTTGGAGCCATCCTCTGAGACTTTGAAAACTCGGATCCAGAATATGGGGTGCCTGGCATTCTTCACCACCACCTGTCAGCGCCTGAGCCCCATCTCTCATTCCCTGGACTCGATGCTTCCGAAGGGATCCACCAGGCCAGGCAGGGCCCCCCCAGGAGACCTTCACCCCGC
The DNA here is from genome assembly GCF_018350195.1 of Panthera tigris. Classification (NCBI taxonomy): domain Eukaryota; kingdom Metazoa; phylum Chordata; class Mammalia; order Carnivora; family Felidae; genus Panthera; species Panthera tigris. The sequence continues at coordinate 199,263,198 of NC_056667.1, read as the reverse complement.
AGGACTGCCATCTGCCGCGGCCTGTCCGCCCTAGTAGGTCCTGAGTGTCTGGAACAGGAGCTTCTCCCTGGGGGAAAATATTATTGTTTTTTGGGCCACTTGTTTGATCCTTCAGAGTCAATATTTGTGGAGATAAGCACGGCGGCGTGTAGCCAGTGGAGCTGTTTACAGTGCAGCCCCCACCCCGTTGGGCTCCCATCCCCTCTGGGTCACCGTGTGAGCTGAGAGGGTGCGTTTCACCAGCATTGGGTCCTGCAACTCGCCTGGACTGCCTTGGCGGGGATGCAGAAGAGGGGGTGGAGTGGGTCTGCTCCTGTCCCCGAAGGTGTGCTGTCACCTGCTCTGAGAGGAGCGCCAGGCAGGAGTTTCATGTGGCCTTCCAGGAAGCTGACAGCCTGGACCCTTGTCCCTGCAGGCCCCTTCTCCAGCACACGTCCCAGGCCCACCCAGGCCTTCTCCAACAGACTGTGAGGTCCCGGAGTGCCCTCCTCTAGAAGAACAAGCTTTTCTGTTTCCACGTCACACACACACACACACACACACACACACACACACACACAAATGCCTCGAGAGATTTTCCACCAGGTCCGGAGGGCTTATCAAAGGATTGGACTTAAAATATAGGTTACAGGGGGTACGCAAGCTTCCCTTTGAAGTGGCCTAGAGGGGAGGGCACCCCCGTGGGCTGGGCAGGCAGCAATTGGCCAGCACAGCTGCACAGGGGGTGCGATGGGAGGCCAGAGTGACACCTGCCTAGGAGAGACACAAGGCACATGGTAAGCCGCCGAGGACAGAGAACACAAACACGGTTTCAAACAAAGCCCAAGCCAGAAGTCCTGGGGACGTGCATTCCAAGTCTCGGTGGAGCTGCGTGTCATGTGGGCAGCTCTGTATAATTACAAGGGAGTAGAAGCAGGGATGGAATTATTTAACCACGGTTCATGGTTTTCTGGAGAGACAACAGCGAGGCTGGCGAGCTAATAACAACAACCAGAGAGGAGGAGGCCGGGGCAGGAGAGGGACGGAGGGAGAGGAGGAGAGCCTTGGCATAGCTGGGCCGTCTGCTGCGTGCCTGGCTCTTGGAGAAGTGACGTCCAAAACTAACCTCATTTAAGTGTCTTAAATTTTTTTTTGATGTTTATTTATTTATTTAATTTTTAATGTTTATTTTCGAGAGAGAGAGAGAGAGAGAAAGACAGAGCATGAGTGGGGGAGGGGCAGAGAGAGAGGGAGACACAGAGTCCAAAGCAGGCTCCAGGCTCTGAGCTGTCAGCACAGAGCCCCATACGGGGCTTGAAGTCACGAACCATGAGATCATGACCTGAGCCGAAGTCGGACACTTAACCAACGGAGCCACCCAGGAGCACCCCCCCCTTTTTTTTAATGTTTATTTATTTTTGAGCAAGAGACAGAGAGAGCGAGCAAGCAGGACAGAGAGAGAGGGAGACAGAGAATCCAGGCCTGACATGGGGCTCGAACTCATGAATAACGACATCATGACCTGAACCAAAGTTGGACGCTCAACCTACTGAGCCACCCAGGCGCCCCTCATTTAATCATTTTATTTAATTCTCACAACAATCATACAAAGCTGTTCTCATTATCCCCACTCTTCAGATAAGGAAAGTGAGGCTCTGAGAGGTTAAAGTGATTTATTTGTCCAAAGTCATAAAGAAAGCAGGCCCCCAAAGGGGATTTTGCTGACGTTGGTCCAGGCACTTCCAACAGATCCGTTTTTGATAAACTCATCATTCTGTCCTGTAGACAGCCAGGGCCTCCTTATCCTGCCTTAGCCATTTCCTTGATTATTCCTCTTTCTCTCCTTTGAGACAATGGGATCTTTTGTCTCCTAGGCGTGAGCACATGCTAAGCCCCAGGACCAGTGGGTCAAATGAGTCAAGAAGACTGATGCTGTCCTTAGCCAACCACGGAGGCATGATTGATAGAAACCTGCCTGAAGCCCTTGGGAAGTTGAGAGGTGCTCAAGAATTTGGGGGGCACCTGCTGTGTGTCAGGCACGGTTTTCATTTCTGGGATACATCAGTGAACAAAGCAGATAGATGGCTCTCCTTGCCCTGGCGGGCCGACCCTGGGAGGGAGCACAGGAGGACAGACAGACGCAGGGGGACGTTCCTTCTCACTGACTTCCTATGACAAGGCTCCCCAGCCTTGAATTTGTCCCCCACGTTGCCGCCAGACTGGATTCTTTTTCCAAATACAAACGTGATCCACTCAGATCCCTACTGAAAAACCTTCCAGTGGCTTCCCTTTGCTCTTAGGACGAAGACCTAAAACCTTACACTAGCTGTCAAGGTCCTAAATGGGGTCTCTGCCCCATCCTGCCTCATTTCATGCGAGCCCCCTCCCCTCTCAGCCAGTTCCTCCTGCAACCCTCTTCTCCATCAGCAGCTGTCTCCCGGCCCCCCCCCCACTCCAGGCCCCTTCTTACAACTCCACCCCCACTGCCTTACCCAGTACGTGGACCTCTCTGCTACCCCAGAAACCCCCTCCCCTTAAGGTGGAACATATGATAACACGCCTCAGGCACTAGTCACTGCCTAAGAACAAAGGCCAGGGAAAAACAAATGGTCAACTATCATAGTCATGAGGGACATGAAACCGCACTATAATTTGTAACTGTCCTAATGATTTACAAGCAAAGCACAATCTTAGCAATAGTCAGACCTCCAGGAACCTACAGACTCAATTTCCTGGAGCCCTAACATCACCTTCTCTTTCACTGGGTAGAGAACCCTGTGTAATCAGCCACTTCTCACAATCCCAGTGAACCTCGTTCTGTCCATGGGTCCTGTCCCCGTACTATAATAAAAACACTTTGTCGCACCATAAACAGCCTCAAGAATTCCTTCTTGACTACTGGGTTCTATGATCCTGCATCAGTAGGGACAAAACAGAAGGTCTGACTTCAGACAGACCAGGTCATTCGGTCACTGCACCTGTAGATGAAAAACAGAAGCCACTGCAATGTGAAATCCTGGAGAAGAGATGGGCCGAGGTGAGTCACTAGCCAAGTCTATCTCTAGGAAAACGCTGAGCAGAAACCCTCCGGACTCACAAAGTTGCATGCATGAGAGCTCTGCTCCATATCACCTACTCACCTTTTCTTTGGAAAAGTGCTAGACTGGGCTGCAAAAGTCACTTTCTAATTAAAGACCTAAGAATCACATATTCATTCGCTCAACATGCACTGATTAGGCCCCTACTGTGCTCCGGGCATATAAAAATGAACTGGACTCATGCAGGTCTTGTCCTCAAAGTCCTGCCACACTAACAAAGCAGGCAGGCTTTGTAGGATGAGGGGGTTGGGGCAATGCTAAAGATAGCCAGGGCAATATGGCAGGGCACGGGAAGGGCTTCTTGGAGGTGCTAAGACTCAGGAACTGAGTCTAGCGACAGATAAAGAGTCCGTTGGATTGGGAAAAGCTGCCCGGGTCATTGGTATTGTACATGGAAAGGCACGGAGGTAGACCCAGCTTAGGGCACTGTGGGAACAGCTAGTGGTTTGGAGTTGCAGGGAAGTCAAGTGTAAGTTCCCAGTCTCCCAGTTGCTGACCCCCTGCTTGAATCTGACCCTGAAACCCCAGGTTTCACGTGTCATCCTGTGATCTAAGATAGGGATGGAAATGCTCCCATATCTAGGAAAAGAACTGTAAGATCAGTAATTACTGTAAGAGCAAACAAAGAGTGGGGATAGAGGTCGGTCCTCGGAGATCTCCAGAAAGGGGGTTGGTGAACGATGATCTTGGAGGTTTAGTCCACTCAAATCAAGAAGCATCCAACAATGAGGAACAGTTACTACACGTGCCCCTCCCCAAGGGGCACTCATAGAATTCCCCCAACAGTTTCAGGAGGTAGGAGCCATTATAACACCCACATCACGGAGGAGAAATTGAGATACATATGCAAAGGTTAAGTCCGGTGCCTTAGAGCACGCGGTCCTTTTCCAACCCAGACTCCGCTCCAGAGTTTGTACTCTAAAATAGTGCTTCTCAAGTTACTGCTGGTGAAAGACCCGTTGTCCCCACTGCCTCGCAGGCTGACGCTTTTGCAAAATACAGTAATAAAATGAATTACCAGGAAAATGATCACGTGCTTGGATAGCGCAGCAATGGCAAATTGCTCTGAAAGTTTCCGACGCTTCCTCTCGGTTTCTACATCTACCCCTTCACAGCGCAGAACAACATGGGGCTACACACGCGTGGAGCAGAGCGAACCCACCACTATACACTTAACTCATGTGCTGAGGATGTGAAAGACCGAGCTGGGCGCAGAAAAAAAAAAAAAATCACTTGTCTGGATTCCAAAGGCCGAACTGTCAACCTCCACCGCTCACCCCAGCATTAAGGACTCGTGAGACACTTGGCTCTGTGTGGCTGGTGTGGGTGACTTAGGGAGAGGCCCCCTGTGTTGTACAGGAGTGACACCAGTTAGCTCCAAAGGTCCCTTCCCAGACCAAAATGCTAGGATTCCATCTCTTTTTGCAACACCCCAGCTCAGCAGAAATGTTTGCAAGGGCCAGCTGTTTTTGTTCATGCATTCATTAATAAAAGTAGTGAATGCAACAAGAGCCACCCTTTTCTTTCCTTTGTCCTGTCCTGAAAGGGGGCAGGGAGGGAGCAGGAGAGGCTGCAGACGCAGGGGACGTGCCAGACGTGCAACAGGAAGGGCTCAGCAGCCGAGGACTGTGAGGAAGGAAGGCAGGTGGGCGGAAGGCGGGCTGATGGCGGGGGGAGGGGAGGGGAGAAGGGCCGTGTGACAAAGGCGGACAGACACATGGAACCAATTACCCCCGGCAATGGGGTGGGGGTGCACCTGGGAATTAAAAAACACCTGGCAGTTTCTGGAACAGAGGAGGATTAAGAGCTGCTGAGGAAAATGGAGCAGATGATAGAGCAGGACTGGGTGAGATGGGAGAACACTCAGAAGGGCTCAGCTCCCGTCCCCCCCCCCCCCACCCGGGAACTCACTTTGATCCCCTGGGGCCTGGGCAATGGCTATTTCTCAGTCTATCAGTAGGGCGGGGAGGGGGGCACTCTGGGTCCTCCATTCCTGAAAGGAGGAAATTGGTTACAGAGGTGAGAGAAAGCCTCCTTGGGCCAGAGGAAGCACGAGGAGCCGAGGAAGATTCTCCAGCAAGGGTTGCTGCCCCAAACACAAGACGCTGGTTCAATTCTAACTTCTGATAAATAAATAATTCGGGGTATAAAGCATGTGGTTATACAATGTATGAAATGCCACAGAATCACACGCTTCGACATGATTAAAATGGTAAATTCGATATCGTGTGTATTTTTCCATAATAGAAAAAACGAACGTGGAATTGTATTCGGTTTATCTGAAATTCACATTTAACCAGTGCCCTGTATTTTGTTTATTAAATCTGGCCACCCCACACCCAGCAGGAGCTCGAATGACGCAGGGGGCTGCCCAGGAGGAGTGGGGGCCACAGAGGAGACAGAACAGCTGCTGCTGGGGTTGTGGCAGGAAGTGAAGGCAAGGGAAGGAAGAAAAATGGTCTGGCTTCTCCCCTCCTCCCACCCTCCAGTGACCCACCAGTTCTTTCCATCAGCCAAAGCTTCCAGAAGCCAGAGGGTAAAGGAGCCTCCGCAATGCAGGGGCAGAGAAAGGATCCAAAAGCAAATACGCGGTTATTTTAAATGACCCAGGAAGGCCGGATTTGCCAAGCCCGAAAATGGGGATCTCATTTTATCGGCAGGCTGAACCGAAGCCCCAAGCCTCAATCGGGTCATAGCTCTGAGGTCCTTGCTCTCGCTCTCCTGATCCCTGGGCCAGCCACAGGCCAGGAGTTGCTGCGTGCTGCTAAGGCAGCGGATGAGAGCACATTTGTGAGCGCCTCGGAGCCGGGAACCAAGGAGGCTTGCTTCAGCCTGGAAGTGGAGGATATGGCTCCCGTCTTGCAGCTGGGTCCCCAGTGTCTATTCATTCCTTTATCCAGCGTCTGCTCATGAGATACGCACAGTCCACAGCAACTGAGTGTGGGGTAGTAAGTTAAACAGACACATTCTTCAGGTGCTTACGGTTCCAGTGGGTTGGAGGATTTAAAAAGCAATGAGCGGGCGCCTGGGCATCCGACTTTGGCTCAAGTCATGATCTCAGGGCTCCTGTGGAGCCTGACAGCCCGGAAACCGGAGCCTGCTTCGGATTCTGTGTCTCCGTCTCTCTCTCTGCCCCTCCTCCACTCACACTCTGTCTCTCTCTGTCTCTCTCTCCTTCAAAAATAAACATTAAAAAAATAATTAAAATGCAATGCAAATGAGCTAAGACACAAGACACAAGACGTAAATGGCAAGTGCTAGAAAAGACGAGTGGAGAAACAAGGCAGCTCATGATGAACAGGAGGAAATGGGTGGTCTAGGCGATACCTACAGTAGATGTAGAGTGTGCCCAGCCCGGTGCTCGATGCTGGGGGACAGCAGGGCAGAATTGGACACATGCCCCCTTGTCCGGAGACTCATGATGTCACTCACAAGAATCTCCAGAAGGCAATCACAAATATCTGTCCACTTGTCTCGGCTTCTCATGACCCCGTTGGGGGAAGAGAACAGATTTAGTTGCACAGAGCTCTCGGGTTCCCACCAAGTTCTACCATCTGCTCTGTGATGCTCCTGTTCTATCACATTGGCACTTCTCTGTTTCCTGTCTGGTGACCCCTGACAGCCCCCAAGAAGCGGCAGGAGCTGCATCCAGTCACATGGAACCCTGGAGCAGCAAACTCAAAGCTATGAACAAATGACTCACACGTTTACCTGTCAGCCCGTGCGGGAGTGGCAGAGAATTGGAACCCGGTTCCGGTGTCAGGCTGCCAGGCTGGCAGTGGTCCCCTTGAACAAAGTTATATAAATGCTCAGCGTGTCTGTTTCTTCATTGGCAAAATGGGAACCCTAACAGCACTTCATAGATTTGCAAGGCTGAATAAGACGGTGCCCGTGAGCGTGCTTAGGGCTGTGCCTGTTAGCTATCATTACCCGTTATCAGTATTTGTTAATCACCCCTCATAGACTTAGAAACCAATAATAAATTCACTCTCACCTGCCTATCTTCAGGTCATTGCCTTTTAATTTACAGGCTAAAAACCACTAGTCGGACGCGGGGTTGGGGGGGGGGAGGGGGACGCCTGGGTAGCTCAGTTGGTTAAACGTCTGACCTCGGCTCAGTTCATGATCTCATGGTTCATGGGTTCGAGCCTCGCATCGGGCTCTGTACTGACAGCTCAGAGCCCGGAGCCTGCTTCAGATTCTGGGTCTCCCTCGCTCTCTCTGCCCCTCCCCTGCTTGCGCTCTGTGTCTCTCTCAAAAATAAGTAAACATTAAAAAAAAACGCACTAGTGGGTAGTGAAATCACTTGAACAAGTATATTATTATACATTTAAAATAAATATTTATGATAATCACATAAGAAAAGACAAGCATGTTGGGAAAAAGAAGGAAAATGATAGAAAATACCAGGGCATCACATGTGCTGAGGGTTAAGTATTCTGCGCAAGTGGAGTCTCGGTTGTGGGGGGCGGGGCGTGAATGCGTGTGTGCACTGTGTTGTGGTGTGAAAATGTGTTTCGTACTGTGGGTCATGGGCAAAATATCCGAAACCACTGTCTTAGGTTAAATCATCATTGCTCATATAATTCTACCCTTCATGCTTTTCAACACCCTTGCTCCTCCCAACCCGCAAACACCACTCACTCTCTTCCGCTCGCAGGCATTCACCCCTCCTTTCCCTTCCTTGCCTGCTCGGAATCCCTGAGACCATCCTCTCCCTCCCTGATCCCTCAGTGGCCCCCGACCTCTTCTCCCAGGTCCCCAACGCCATAGGACACCGGAAGGGTGCTTTGAGCCGGGATGGGTGGAAGACAGCCAGGTCGTCCGCAAATATTGGCAGCCCCTGGGGCCTGAGGAGAGGAGGGGCGGTGAGGGAGGTTTGGCTGGGTATAATCCGGGGCCTGGAAAGGACACTGATGGAAGCCCAGCGGAGTGAAGGGAGGAGGGGTCCAGGGACACTTCTGCGGGCGAGTGGGGTTCAACCCGAGGCAGGATGAAAAGAGAGAAAGAACTGTAAAGAAAACCGGGGGGGGGGGGTCCCTGAAACCGTCGGGAGTCAAAGGGGTGCTGGGCCGAGGCAAGCTCAAGAAGAGAAGGGACCGTGGGGCGGGTGAAAGAAGGGCCGGAAAGGCTGGAAACCTCGGCCTGGCGCCTCCAGGCTTGCCCAGATCTGCAGAAGGAGGGCGTCCTGGAGGGCCCGGGAGCCACCTTTGGCCTTGCAACACCTCCCGCCCGCCTCCTTCTCTCCTGCTTGGGAAGGTAACCCGGCTGGCTCAGAACTCTGCCGAGGGGCTGCAGCCGGCGTTCCTGGAGCCCCCGGCCCCGGCGGCTTTGTTCCTCCGGCTGCAGCCCCGCCAGCGCCCCGGGAAGCGCGCTTTGCATGACAAAACCCGACGTCCCTCTGGGCGCGCGTCCCTGCCACCCCCGCCCCGTCCCGCAGCGGACGCACGGGCCTTCGCCAGGGCTCTCCGACCCTCTCCTCACACCCCAGCCCCAAGGCAAAGGGAAGCTGTGTGTACCATCCAGAGTCTGACCCTTGAAAGCATCTTAGTGGCTCAGCGTTGGAGTCCGGGACCGGTTGGCGGGATGAGGGGGCTCCCAGGCGCTAATGCCATCAGCCACCCCTGAAAACCCATCTGAGAGTCACCTTGCGCTCTGGCCTCGGTCATGGTAGGCACCCACGCTACCTCCCCTCCGTGGGGCTGCTACTGAATGCCGTCTAACAGCCTTTATGGACGGCGGTTCTGGTACCGGCGTTCCAGAGTCCAGACAGGTGAAGGCAATGAGCAAAGCTTGTCGGGTGTGACCGGACCAGGAGTAGGAAGGGGTGGGCAAGCGGGAGAACCCTGGCGGTGTCCCAGAAGGCGGCCGCCACGCCACGCCTGCCCGCGAAGAGCTGGAAAGCTGAGAGTTTGTGTGAAAAACTTTTAAATACTGACACCTAATTCCAAAATATTCTACCATCATGCAGGCCAAGCAAAACCATCTGCAAGCCTGACTCAGCCTGCAGGTACGGGTTCTCTGCCTCATTCAAGCAGCTGTCAAACTTAAGCATGCTTCCAAGTCGCCCAGACGGTTTGTGGAAACACAGATTGCTGGGCTCCCCCCCAGAGTTACTGCATCCGGACGTCTGGACTGTGGACTGAGGAACTGCATTTCTTTGTCTTTTCTTTCTTTCTTTCTTTCTTTCTTTCTTTCTTTCTTTCTTCTTTCTTTCTTTCTTTCTTTCCTTTCTCTTTCTTTCTTTCTTTCTTTCTTTCTTTTCCTTTCTTTCTTTCTTTCTTTTCCTTTCCTTTCCTCTTTCTTTCTTTCTTTCTTCCTTCTTTTTCTTTCTTTCCTTTCTCTTTCTTTCTTTCTTTCTTTTCCTTTCCTTTCCTCTTTCTTTCTTTCTTTCTTTCTTTCCTTTCTCTTTCTTTCTTTCTTTCTTTCTTTTCCTTTCCTTTCCTCTTTCTTTCTTTCTTTCTTTCTTTCTTTCTTTCTTTCTTTCTTCGTAAGCTCTAGGCCTAACCTGGGGCTTGAAATAGCACCCCGAGATGGAGAGTGGTACTCTCCACAGACTGAGTCAGCCAGGCGCCCCTGAGAAGCTGCATTTCTAACAAGCTCCTGGGTGATGCTGATGCAGCCAATGCAGGGAACATACTTTGAGAACCACTGCTCTACACTATACGAATAGCACCACCATCCCAAGTGATGCTTTGCGTGACGCCACAGCAACTTCTCATGAGGCATTTTCAAGATTCTAGGTCCTTCATTTGGCAAGTTCAATGATCATGATGATGATAAAGAAGAAGCTAACAGCTGGGGTGCCTGGCTGGCTCAGGAGGCAGAGCAGATGGCTCTTGATCTGAAGGTCGTGAGTTCAAGCCCATGTTGGGCCTCGAGCCTACTTAAAAATAAGGAAGGAAGGAAGGAAGGAAGGAAGGAAGGAAGGAAGGAAGGAAAGTTAAGTTACTAAACATATTAGCTAACTTCTTAAAAAGTGTCCTGCATGTGGTATTTTACCAGCGCTGGGGCCCCTGAGGTAGGAATTATAAATAGCCCCTGGGGGCACCTGGGTGGCTCAGTCAGTTGAGTGTTTGACTTTTGGTTTCAGCTCAGGTCATGATCTCGCAGTTCGTGGTTTTGAGCTCCGCTTTGGGCTCTGTGTGACGGTGGAGAGCCTGCTTGGGATTCTCTCTCTCTCTCTCTCTCTCTCTCTCTCTCCCCCCCCCCCTCTTTTCCTCCCCTCCCCTCTCTCTCTCTCTCTCTCTCAAAATAAATAAATAAACTAAAAATGTTTTCTAAGTAAAAAAAAAAAAAAAAAAAAATAGCCCCTTACAGATGAAAAAAGCTAATAGGTGGTGGATTTGGAGCCGGACTGTAAGACACCAGAGACTACCTTCTGCCCACGAGGATTCGCAGAATACTCTGTACACACTCCATCACACGTCCAGATCCCCGAGATCATACTCTTCATGAGTACGTCTCCACAAATCATAGCAAATTGTGTGCCAGCTCATCTCATCGTTGGTTCACGCAACGGGTGTGTGCACTCGTAGGTCACGCTACTGCAAAGACTAACACAGTAAGCAAAAAGGGTAGGGAGTGATGCCGGGAGGAGGGCAAGGCTATTTTAGGATAAAGCAGTCAGAGAAGGCCTCTCAAAGGAGGTGGCATTTGAACAGGGAGATGAAATGAGAAAGTAAGGAAATGAGGAAGAGGGAGCAGCGAATGCAAAGGCCGTGGGGTAGAAACAAGTATGATGTGTTCTAGGGCCAGTAAGACCAATGTGGCTGAGAAGCATAATCAGAGAAGAACGTGCTAGATGAGGTTGGATAACTGGGCAGGTATCCTAAAGGCCAGCCGATGAGTCTGCATTTTATTCCACGTGTGATGGGGAGCCATGGAGGGTGCTGAGCAGGGGAGAGACCAGCTCTGATTAGGCTTGGACCAGGATCCCTCTGGTTGCAGAGTAAAGACCAGACTGCAAGGAGGCAAGAGTGGAAAAAAATGGAGCTGGTGCCTAAGTGACAAGATGTGCAGAGATGCCAGAGAGATGAGCTGCCTTGGGGGATCGGGGAGGGAAGTGGTGAAGGACAAGCAACAGGAGAGGTGAAAAAAAAATTGAATGCCAGATGCAAACATTAGAAGTATCTGATAAAGCAGGGCAGGGAAGTGCTCCTCCCTGATGGGGACCCAGGAAGACGAAGGAAGAGAGGTGATGGAGTCACTTCTAAGGACACCCGACCACCCAGGTTTCCTGCCTCCCAGTCTTCACACCCGTACCCTGCCCTGCTGGGGATAAGAGGTAACTGTCTGTGGGGTTTGGACTGCAGAAAGATGGTTCTGGTCCCCAGACCTCTCTCCTATTAAGCCCGTCTGAAACTAAAGTGCTTAATATTTCCCAGTAGGGGACCTGGAGTTATTTGAAAACTATATTGTGGTGATGGTTGCACAACTGCATATATTTATAAAGTCCCCCAAAGCACTAAGGGGTGAACAGAATGGTGTGTAAACCCTACTTCAATAACATTGTTTAACGAAGGAAAAAAAACTTTTGCTCACAGGGAATCATCCTTTGAGCCTTGAGCTTTGAAGAGTTTCCCTATCACTAACGAGCCTATAGCACTTAAAAAATACATGTAACATCCAACGAATGAAAAAGCAACCATGGAGAGTCCTGCTTTTGCAGAACACTTGAAAACATATGAAAATAAATATTCGCTGAATAAATGTAAGAGGTTGTTTTTTCTAAACAAGCAGGGTAAAAAAAACAGTATATAATTTCTTTTTTTTAACTTTTTTTAAATGTTTATTTACTTTTGAGGGAGGGAGACAGAGTGCGAGGAGGGGAGGGGCAGAGAGAGAGGGAGACACGGAATCTGAAGCAGGATCCAGGCTCTGAGCTGTCAGCACAGAGCCCGACCCAGGACTTGAACTCATGAAATGCAAAATCATGACCTGAGCCGAAGTCAGACGCTTAACCAACTGCACCACCCAGGTGCCCCAAAACCAGTATATAATTTCAACGTTGGTGTGTGTGTGTGTGTGAGAGAGAGAGAGAGAGAGAGAGAAAGAGAGAGAGACAAAGAAGGAGAGAGAGAGACAGAGAGGTCCAGACATTAACTGAGTACTGGGGATTAAGTTTTATTTCTGTATTTTTATTCCCAAATTTTTTTCTACAATGAATATTAATAGTAAAAATGCCCCATTAAACAGGTGAGTGCAAAGTGAAGCTATACAAAATCGAGTTAAGGGAAAAACAGCCAGGAAATAGGTCATGTGCATTTATCATCGCACACAAATTGTCTGTAGGATCAGCACTGGGCAGAGACAAAGCAAACAGGAGAAGCAGAAGGAAATAAATTAAAATGTTAATCATGGAACCATAGGCGAATTCAACATTTTTCTCTTGGCTTATCTATATTTTTTCATTTTTCCACTGTGAACATGTATTATTTGCCTAGTGGGAAGGAGGCATAACATCTTATAAATCATTGGCACTGTGATGTTACAGATTACTTTCCGCTTTTCATGGACTATTTCATTCTTGTTTTTCCACTGTGAAGATTTAATTTAGTTCAAAAACTCCACAACTATTTATGGAACGCTTACCCTGTGCCAAGCACTGTCCTAGGCACGGCAGGAAATGGAAAGATTACTGAGGCACGATCAGGTCTCTTCTCCAGCAGCTCATCTGACCGTCGTCGGAAAGGCAGACTCTTGCAAAGAACAGGACTCACCTCCCCCAGCCCCCCCCCCCCCAACGGTGTGAGTCACAGGCTAAAGATGGAAGTATTAGGTGTGAGGGGAGTTCGGTTAATTAGTCAGCAAAATTGCTCTTTAAAATTTTTTTTTAAATGTGTATTTCTTTTTGAGAGAGAGAGAGAGAGAGAGACAGAGCGTGAGCAGGGAGGGGCAGAGAGAGAGGGAGACACAGAATCCGAAGCAGGCTGCAGGCTCTGAGCGGTCAGCACAGAGCCCCACGCGGGGGTCGAACTCACAAACCCTGAGTTCATGACCTGAGCTGAATTCAGACGTTCAACCGACTGAGCCACCCAGGCGCCCCCAAAATGCCCTTTTTTAAAGGAAACTCTCGGGGCGCCTGGGTGGCTCAGTCGGTGAAGGGTCCGACTTCATTTCAGGTCGTGATCTCACGGTTTGTGAGTTCGAGCTCCGTGTGGGGCTCTGTGCTAACCGCTCAGAGACTGGAGCCTGCTTCGGATTCTGTGTGTGTGTGTGTGTGTGTGTGTGTGTGTCTGCCCCTTCCTGCTCACGCTCTATCTCTCTCTCCCTCTCTCTCTCTCAAAAATAAATACACATTTAAAAAATTATTTAAAAAATAAATAGAAGAAATTCTATTATTATTGCAAACACTTCTGACAAAAGTAATCTTTCTTGCCTTACAGGCTTGCCAAGGGCAGATCTTTGAGGGACTGAGCTCCAGGAGTCGGAGTCGGTGAAACTTTTTGTAAGAAGCTGATACTTTCGTCGTGTGTAAGAAGCTGATACTTTCGTCGTGTGTAAGAAGCTGATACTTTCGTCGTGTGTAAGAAGCTGATACTTTCGACCTGTGCTATGTGGGGGGCATTGTGCTTTCACTTAATCTTCACCCCTGCAGGAGGCATAAACTGAGGGAAAGGGAGAATAGTACGGTGGATAGAAAACCAGCCTCTATAGCTAAACTGCCTGGATTCCAATCCTGGTGTTTACTACTCGACAGTTATATGACCTCCAGTAAATTTCTCTTATTTATTTATTTACTTACTTACTTACTTACTTACTTAGAGCGAGGGAGGGGCAGAGAGAGAAAGGGACGGAGAGAGAGAATTCCCAGCAGGCTCCATGCTGTCAGCGTGGAGTCCAATGAGGGGCTCAAACTCCCAAACCGTGAGATCATGACCTGAGACGAAACCAAGAGTTGGACACTTAACCAGCTGAGCCACCCAGGCGCCCCTGACCTCCAGTAAGCTTTTTAACTTCTCCATGCCTCGACTTCTTCCTCCATAAAACGGGCATGATAACAGTACAGGCTTCGTGGGATTTGTAGCAAGCACTAAGCACATCGTGTACTGGGAACAGTTCCTGACACACAGGAAACACGCCAGGATTTTATCGCTTACATTATGTTCCATCAAGTAAATATTCACACTACTTTGTATTACGTTCTCCTTCAGCTTTTTTTCTTCCTAAAGAGCCCATTTATGACAATGACTCAGCAAACATCTCTGATCACCTACTAAGTACCCAGTAAGTACTATCCTCCCCGCTGGGAAAACAAAGACAGACTGAAATGATCCCACCCTGGGGCTGCTCCCAGGTTAGCGCAGGAGAGAAACGCGCAAACGCAATGAACGGAACAGGGCTGGTAATTAGGAACAGCGGTTGCCTAAAATGTTCTGAAGTTCCAGAAAACGTTTCTCTCCCTCTAATAGTTAAAACGTGGTTCCCATTATTGTGTTTACAGTGTTTGCTTGTGAAGGAAAGAAGGAAACTAATGTTCCTGGGTGTCTGGTGCGTGCCAGACGACATGCTGAGTGCCTTATAGGCATATTCTCCTTTAATTCCACGGAAAAAGTACCATATTGTCTTAATTTGACATATGGGGAGACGGAGGTCTTTAGCTCAGAGGGCAGGTAACCCCCTAGGCTATACCACCCATCGTTTCCCCGAGTCGGGGGGCTCAAAATCAAGCCTGTGCTCTCAGCACTACGCCGTATCTGCTCCCACTGTAACATTCTATGTGTCATCTAGTTTAATTCTCAGAGCAACTCTTTGAGGGAGACGTTATTCTGCTCATTGTTACACATGAGGCAACTGATGCTCACAAAATTAAATTATTTGCCCAAGGTCAAAGAGTTAGTAAGTGACAGACCAAGTGCCTTCGAAACTGTGGTCTTTTTCTAGAGTCCGTGCGGCCTCTCCCATCGCCTCCTGTTTGAGATAAAGTCGAATTTCCATCCGGGCCTGCAAGAAACCACCCTGGATGGGGATGTCGGAGAGACGTGGATTCTCCTCCTAACTCTGTCACTTATCAGCACAGCAGCCTTGGATAAATCACTTTGCCTCTTGGGGCCTTTGTGCCCTTATCTGTCCAGAGATAACACAGGGCTCACACCTGCCACAGGTCTCCAGAGGAACGACATAGAAAACAGGCTGAGAGCAGACTCCACTGGCATAAACCCGGGCTAGGAGCCCGCAGAGACGCCCAAGGAGCGAAGAGGGAGGAGGCTCCAAGGACGAACAGTCTTGCCGCTGTGTGCCACCACCTATATGCGAGAGGGGTCCTCAGTCTTCTACCTGCCGGACAGGGAGGGGCAGGATGGCAAGTATATGATTTCTTCAAGACTGGGACATTCCGTCTCACCTTTGCAAACTTCGGCAAACGTACCTGCAATGCTGTGTTATCAGGCTTTTAGGTTAGACACGGTCCCTGCCTCATTGGAGAGACAAGGCGCACTCCTGAAAGAAACAGCCCAGTGTGGAAGCACAGACCGAGGCCCACGGGAGCTTAGGTTTGGGGGCAGGGCTGGGAGAAAATGGGAAAGACTTTCCAAACAAAAAGGGAATGGCCCTGGATGGGGACTCAGGGAACAGGTCCCGGAAGAAAAGGGAATAAGGGCATCCTGGACTGAGAGAGTTCTGGAAGGTGAGGATGGACAGGAAAGGACGTGTTTTGAGGCTAATTGATAGATCAGGTGTCTGCAGCGGGGGGCTCACAAGATCTTCTGGAAAGGTAGAGTCCAGGCATGTGGTACTTGAAATACAAGATCGAGAGACATGTTTTTATCTTTTTATCCTTAAAGAATTTTGAGCACGAGAGTAATGTGATCATAACAGGCCTTTGCGGCATTACGCGGAGCCAAGTATGACAAACAGGTTAAAGTTGGGAAAAGACGGAACAGTCAAGAAAAGTATGATAAGGATGAGCAAAGGTGATTTGGAAAACAAGGCACCGTTGATGACCTTGCAATGGCGCTCCCCAGGGTCAAACCAGGTCACCAAGCAGGGAGGAAGGGGTCAGTGCCGAGATGGAAACGAAGAGCGTTACAAATCTCACGAGAAGCTTCAGAGTGAATGGAAGGTCCATAGGTTAAGGGACAGGTTCAAGGAAAGTTTCATCTATCACCGACCAGGTTAAAGACAAAAAGGAAAAAGCCCTCAGAGAGAAGGAAGGAAGGCGTGACAAGAACAATAGTGGGCAAGACTACAGGGAGCAAAGAGCTCCCAAGGAAAGGTAGACTGGGCTTGCCTGGTCCTTCCTCCACCCTTCACTTCCAAAGCTCAGATATATGGACATATTTGAAAGTTTTATGGGTTAGATATAGAGGCAGTTGGATGAGTTTATATAGACGTCCCCATAAACTCAGCTGGCCTCAGTGTTTTCCATAAAAGCGGTATTAGGTTGTCAGCTGTGAGGAAGATAGATGGAGGAGAGAAGGGGATGTTTGGGTTTGGGTGTCCCCAGAAGCAGACTGAGACAAGTAGTTTGCTTGGGAGCTGGTTCCCGGAAGCACAGTGTAGGAGCAAGTGGGTGGGAAAGGGAGGGGAAGGTAGGCAGTAAGGATGCCCTCTCGGCCCAGGGACCACTGTGGGGGCTTCATCTGGTGGGGAACTCTGGGAACCCACATGCAACACGCTCCTCAGAATTATCCTGCAAGAGACGTGAGGGAGCCAGAGAATTTATCCACCAGCTCTCATCAGTCATTGATTTAGGGCTGCTTCCAACGGGTACATCCTGCAGACGCACTGATGGACAGTGCCATGCACATTGCAAGAGAGGGCATAGCGGGCTCTGGCAGCCAGGTGCAGGCAGTTGGAAGCATTCCTGGAAAGGATACTAGCTGAGAAGATACGGATCCAGCACCAAAAGCATCTGCTAGAGACAAGATCTTCGGTGGATAAAAAATGTTTGAAATAGAATCAGGTGAGGTGTGTAATAATGGTTCTTTGGGGATACGTAAAGGGAGTTCTTTTTTTTTTTTTTTTTTAATTTTTATGTATTTTTGAGAGAGAGACAGAGTGCGAGTGGGGCAGAGGCAGAGAGAGAGGGAGACACAATCCGAAGCAGGCTCCAGGCTCTGAACTGTCAGCACAGAGGCCGGCCGACACGGGGTTCGAACTCATGAATGGTGAGATCGTGACCTGAGCCCAGTCAGACGTTTGACCGACTGAGCCACCCAGGCGCCCCCGTATAAAGGGAGTTTTAACAACTGGAGAGTCAGCTCAGAGTAAAGGGTGTGAATCTGTAATGATCTAACGAAGCAAAACTTGGGACCCAAAAAGATTCCAGACACACAGAGGTGAGAGCAGGGACTACAGATGGTCAGGATGAGCTATGGCCAGGCATAGGCAAGAAAAAAGGTCATAGCGGAAAGTCAGGGGATGGAAAACATTCCAAGCTCCGGAGACCCACCAATGGGCTGGTTGTTGCTTCCTCCAGACATGATATGAGGATATAAAAGTGAACACCACCGAGAACCTAAAGGGCTGGAAATAGATTATTGGTTCTACTGCCCTCGTTCAGCTGATAAAGGAGCTGAAAGGGGCAGAGGGGGGAATCTGGAGGCCGTGGCGTGGCTAGTGAATTTCAGTGCCAGAATTACAACCCACATGTTCCACTGCTGCCTTGGGCTGTTTTCCCCTGGGACAGATTCCAATGATTATGAAAGGTCGACTCAGCAGATGGAGGGAAGCAAGAGAGTAAAGAAAATGTAATCAGAGCATAGTCAGAGCTGGGGCATCTGCCTGGAAGTGACAATGGAGCAAAGTTTCCGCCTTAAGTAGAAGGAGACAGTGTGGCTTTGCCATCAGGGGAGCTGTGCTTCTGGAGCTCTCACGGAGAAAGGTGGGGGCAGTCTGGTAGGAAGGGGTCTTGTGAATGTGGCTCGCAGCTGCCTTTGCAAAGTAAACGATGTTTTCTCTTAGATTAGGAGGAGTTCTTGACGGAGATTACAGAGAGCGAGCTAAAGCCCACTCCCCGCTTTCAACAAACCACCCTCTGGTCCCGTCCTGGATCAAAACAGCAGATAGATGATCCATGCGCATGTCACAGAGATGGAGTGTGGAGGAAATGTTCGCCCTAAGGTAATGCAGCCCTAAGGAATGAGGGGTTTGGTCAGACACCGTGAAGATGAAGGTCAGGCTTTTGAGAACAAGCATGGAGCCCACGTGTCTTTTCTACAGCCTCCTGCACTATGGAGGCATGACAGGAAGACACAAGTCTTCCTGTCTAGTAGGTCTGCCCCTTGCCCAGGGTTGGGGGACGCTTAGGGATGGGGACAGAGCGAGGAGTTAGC